>NC_092723.1:87770312-88125991 GCF_047496885.1 Scyliorhinus torazame
CGGTACACGCAGCTCGACGCGTACCCGCTCCCACGCATATCTGACATGGTCAATCAGATTGCGCAGTATCGAGTCTTCTCCACAGTAGACTTGAAGTCCGCCTACCACCAGCTCCCCATCCGCCTGGAGGACCGCCAATACACTGCGTTCGAAGCAGATGGCCGCCTCTATCATTTCCTTAGAGTTCCCTTCGGCGTCACCAATGGGGTCTCGGTCTTCCAGCGCGAGATGGACCGAATGGTTGACCGGTACGGACTGCGGGCCACCTTCCCGTACCTAGATAATGTCACCATCTGCGGCCACAATCAGCAGGACCACAATGCAAACCTCCAAAAATTCCTCCATCCCGCCAAACTCCTTAACCTCACCAACAATAAGGAGAAGTGCGTGTTCCGCACCAACCGCTTACCCATCCTTGGCTACGTTGTGGAAAATGGAGTCCTGGGGCCCGACCCCGACCGTATGCGCCCCCTCCTCGAACTCCCTCTCCACCACTGCCCCAAGGCCCTGAAACGATGCATGGGATTTTTCTCGTATTATGCCCAGTGGGTCCCTAACTATGCGGACAAGGCCCGCCCACTCATCAAGTCCACAGTTTTTCCCCTGACGGTTGAGGCCCGCCAGGCTTCAACCACATCAAGACGGACATCGCCAAGGCCACGATGCACGCGGTCGACTTGTCCCTCCCCTTTCAGGTGGAGAGCGATGCATCAGACGTAGCTCTGGCCGCCACCCTCAACCAGGCGGGCAGACCCGTGGCTTTCTTCTCCCGCACCCTCCATGGCTCCGAAATTCGGCACTCCTCTGTCGAAAAGGAGGCCCAAGCCATTGTGGAAGCTGTGCGGCATTAGAGGCATTACCTGGCCGGCAGGAGATTCACTCTCCTCACTGACCAACAGTTGGTTGCCTTCATGTTTACAGCGGGGCAAGATGAAAAATGACAAGATCTTGAGGTGGAGGATCGAGCTCTCCACCTATAACTATGAGATCTTGTATCGCCCGGGGTATCTCAACGAGCCCCCAGATGCCCTATCGCGCGGTCCATGTGCCAGCGCACAAGTGGACCGACTCCGGGCTCTTCACTATGACCTCTGCCACCCGGGGGTCACTCGATTCTTTCATTTGTCAAGGCCCGCAACCTGCCCTACTCCATCGAGGAGGTCAGGACCGTGACCAGAGACTGCCAAGTCTGTGCGGAGTGCAAGCCGCACTTCTACCGGCCAGATAGAGCGCACCTGGTGTAGGCCTCCCGCTCCTTTGAACGCCTCAGCATGGACTTCAAATGGCCCCTCTCCCCTCCACCGACCGCGACGTGTACTTCCTCAACGTAACTGATGAGTACTCCCGGTTCCCTTTCGTCATTCCATGCCCCAACATGACTTCTACCACGGTAATCAAAGCCCTGCACAGCACCTTCACTCTGTTCGGTTTCCCCACATACATCCACAGCGATCGGGGATCCTCTTCAATGAGTGATAAGCTGCATCAGTTCCTGCTCAGCAAGGGCATCGCCTCAAGCAGGATGACCAGCTACAACTCCCGGGGAAACGGGCAGGTGGAGAGGGAGAACGGGACGGTCTGGAAGCCGTCCTGCTGGCCCTTCGGACTAAAAATCTCCCGGTCTCCCGCTGGCAGGAGGTCCTCCCCGATGCGCTCCACTCCATCCGGTCGCTCCTCTGCACCGCCACTAATGAGACCCCTCACGAACGTGTGTTTGCCTTCCCTCGGAGGTCCACCTCCGGGGTCTCGCTTCCAACATGGCTGACAGTTCCTGGACCCATCCTGGTCGAGAAAGTCCACCTCCTCCATGCGGACCCCTTGGTCGAGAAAGTCCACCTCCTCCATGCAAACCCGCAGTACGCCTACGTGGCGCACCCCGACGGGCGACAGGACACAGTCTCCCTCCGGGACCTGGCACCCGCTGGGTCCCCACCCACGACCCCCGACCTGACACCAGTTTCCCCCCCCCCCGGTTGCCTCATTCACCCCTGCGCCACCCACCCTCCCTCCAGCAAACCTCACCGTAGCCCCCACCCCAGCGGGGTCCGTCCTCCCACTGGTTCCACTCAGGGGTGACGAAGACGAGGACAACACACTCCCGGAGTCGCAGGTGACCAAGTTGGCGCCCACATCACCACCAGGACTGAGGCGATCGCAGAGGAGGGTGAAGGCCCCCGACAGACTTAATCTGTAATATTTTCGTCACCCCCGCCGGACTCTTTTTTAATTGGGGGGTGAATGTGGTAAACACCACTAGTGATATATTGTATGTATTACGGCACTGTCTGTGTATTACAGGTACTACGGTAAATCCCTGCCTGCTGGCTCCTGCCACCAGGCGGCGTATAAAAGTGTAAGCTCTCCTGCGCTGCTCCCATTCTGGTTCCAGCTGCAGGAGGCACGACATCTTGTGCAATAAAGCCTCGATTGTTTCACCTTTCTTGTCTCATGGTAATTGACGGTACATCAAGTCTATTTTAGATGAAGAGGATCCTGACGATGAGACCCTCCTGCAAAGAATCAGCCAAGGGCCTGTCCCTCAGCCACTTTCCATTTCTGCCCTCTCCCCTTCCACTGTGTCAACTCGCTGAGAATGGACAGCAGGCCCCCACTTCCTCCTGCATCGTCCCCATCCTCCTCCTCCTCAGACATTGTAGCCCTGGGCCAGGCTTCTTCCTCTTGCTGAGGTGGGTTCCTCAACCACATTATGCAGAGCGGCACACCACTATGATTCAGGAGACCCTTCCAGGGGCTCACTGCACAACCTCACGTGAATGGTTAAGGTGCCTGAAGCACATTTTGAGATTGTTCCATTGTATTGCTGGTCACCACATGGCGGTTGCCATAGTGCTGTATTGGCTCCATTTGTAGCCACCTTAAGGGGGGTTATTAGTCCCTTCGTCAAGGGGTACCCCCTTGTTCCCAAATTTGGCCCTTCTCTGGCACAATGCCCACTGCTCCCTTCATTGGCACACTCCCCTTCCTGCCAACTGGGTGCCTGAGCCACTTGGAGCAACATCTTTCGCCCTAACTAGGCCACAGCCTATCCTCTAACGTCCCAGCTGTAAGCCACACATCTGTGATTGATATATTTTAAAAACTGATGATCTGGGTATGCCGTGTCTGCGAGGACTGCGTTTACTGCAGCAGTGAGAGAGACAGGCTTCCAACACTTGAAGAAATGCAACTCGATTTTATTGAACTCTTAACTATCATACATACTTTAACTGTGGGTTGACACTATGCTGACCTGACTGGAGACCTGAGGCTAACCTGACCAGACTATCTTGCTGCCACATGGTGGATGTTCTAGTTGTTGCTCACAGGCTCTGACTGTCTCAGAGGCTGGATCCCAAGAGAGCGGGAAAACTAGTGTCCTCTGGCTTTATAGTGGTCGTGTACTGTCTGGTGATTGGCTGCTGTGCTCTGTGTGTTCACTGGTCATCCTGTGTGTCACTCACTGTCTGTCTGTGCACCATCATATACCTGTGTGTATATTATGACATCTGCCCCTTTTTTTTTACTTATTAAAAAATGTGTGTAGGTCAATAAATAGTGAGTGTGTGTGTGTATACACAGGAGCCTGACTATATACAAAGTATGTTAACATATTCACATGGGAAGGTGTCTAGTGCAGATAACAAATTAGGAAGAAACAATATGTACAGATGTGTAAACGGATCACAAGGTAATGCAACATTCAGTCTATAAATTCAGTCTCTGTGGTTGCGACGAGTTCTGGTTGACCGCCTCAAGGGTGGGTCAGGGGCCGCCTGCACTGGAACGGGCAGAACTGCCTCCAATGTAGAGGTTGGTAAAAGAACTGGCAGATCGGTGGCCTCGTGGAAAGGCGCGTCCTGAGGAACCAGCAGGCGAGGCGGGACATCACATTCAGGTGGCGAGCGTGGAAGCAGCCGCAGTGCCCGCCTATTACGCCGAAGAAAGGAGCCATCATGCGAACGAGGAACGATCTTGGGGCCAATTGCTTAACCACCACAGCCGCGGCTGACCAGCCACCGTCAGGTAGCTGAACACGAACTCGGTCAGCAGGAGCCAGAGAAGGGAGATCTGTGGCGTGGGCGTCGTACGCCGACTTGCATTGATCCCGAGACTGTTGCATCCTCTGCAGGACTGGAAAATTGTCAAGGTCCGGGATGTGGATAGCTGGCACCGTCGTCCGTAGTGTGCGGTTCATCAGCAGCTGTGCGGGGGACAAGCCAGCGGACAAAGGAGTCGCCCGATAGGCTAACAGCGCGAGGTTAAAATCCGAACCCGAGTCAGCAGCTTTGCTCAACAGTCTTTTAACAATGTGGACCCCCTTTTCAACCTTCCCATTCGACTGGGGGTAGTGGGGGCTTGAAGTGACGTGCGTAAAATTGTACCGCCGGGCAAAATCCATCCACTCCTGGCTGAAGAAACAAGGGCCATTATCAGTCATAACTGTAAGTGGAATGCCATGACGGGCAAAAGTCTCTTTGCATGCCTTGATGACCGTTGCTGATGTGAGATCAGTCAGTCTGACCACCTCGGGGTAGTTGGAAAAGTAGTCCACGAGGAGGACATAGTCTCGGCCCTTTGCATGAAAGAGGTCAATACCAACTTTGGACCATGGGAGGACACCAGTTCATGCGGCTGTAGAGTCTCTTTGGGCTGAGCCGGTTGGAACCTTTGACACATTGGGCAATTGAGGACCGTTTTGGTGATATCCTGACTGATGCCTGGCCAATATACTGCCTCTTTTCGGCGACACTTTTCGACCCCCAGGTGACCCTCATGGATTTGGCCGAGGACCAGCTCTCGCATGCTCTGTGGGATTACTATCCTGTCCAGCTTCATTAATATGCCGTCCACTACCGCTAGATCGTCCTTTATATTATAAAACTGGGGGCACTGCCCCTTTTGCCAACCATCCGTGAGATGTTGCATTACCTGCTGGAGTGAAGGATCCCTGGCCGTCTCCTGATGAATTTGCACGACCCTTTCATCAGTAGCCGGAAAGTTGGATGCACAAAACTTCACCTGAGCGTCTATCTGACAGACAAAGTCCGACTGCTCACACGGCATGGTGATGGATCTAGAGAGTGCGTCGGCCACAATGAGCTCTTTGCCCGGGGTGTAGACCAGGTCGAAATCGTAGCGGCGGAGTTTGAGGAGGATATGTTGTAGCCGTGGCGTCATATCATTGAGGTCTTTTTGGATGATGTGAACCAATGGCCTGTGGTCTGTCTCGACCGTGAATTTGGGGAGTCCATACACATAATCATGGAATTTGTCAATCCCTGTGAGGAGGCCCAGGCATTATTTTTCAATCTGAGTGTATCGTTGCTCAGTAGGCATCATGACTCTAGAGGCATATGCGGCTGGGGCCTAGGAGGAGGATTCGTCCCGCTGGAGGAGTACTGCCCCAATGCCAGCCTGGCTCGCCTTGGTGGAGATCTTCGTCTCCTTGGCGGTATGCCAGTACCGGGGCCTTGGTGAGTTTCGCCCTGAGCTCACGCCACTCTTGCTCATGAGCGGGTAGCCATTGGAAGTCCGTAGTTTTTTTGACAAGATTGCGGAGAGCTGTGGTGTGAGATGCAAGGTTGGGGATAAACTTCCCAAGGAAATTGACCATCCCTAGGAAGCGGAGGATCGCCTTCTTGTCCTCCGGGGTCTTCATGGCATTGATCGCCGCGACCTTGTCAGCATCTGGCCGCACACCGAACTGCGAAATATGGTCACCGAGGAATTTTATTTCTGCTTGACCGATCGAACATTTGGCTCTATTGAGTCGGAGGCCATGCTCGTGGATCCTGTGGAACACTCGCTTGAGGCGATCGATGTGCTCCTGAGGAGTTGTGGATCAGATAATAATATCATCGACGTACACTCGCACCGCCTCGATGCCCTCCATCATTTGCTCCATTATGTGGTGGAACACGTCCGAGGCGGAGATGATGCCAAAGGGCATCCGGTTGTAACAGTAGCGACCGAACGGGGTGTTAAATTAACACAACGTTCGACTGGACACGTCCAGCTGTATTTGCCAAAACCCCTTGGAGGCATCCAGCTTCGTGAAAAGCTTGGAGTGAGCCATTTCGCTGGTGAGCTCTTCTCGTTTAGGTATAGGGTAGTGTTCCCTCATGGTGTTACTGTTCAAATCTTTGGGGTCGATGCAAATGCGAAGTTCCCCTGACGGTTTTTTGACACAGACCATGGAACTAACCCAGTCCTTGGGTTCAGTGACCTCAGAAATGACGCCCTGGTCCTGGAGGTCTTGCAGCTGCTGCTTGAGGAGGTCCTTGAGGGGTGCCGGCACCCGACACGGTGCATGAACCACAGGTGTGGCATTCGGCTTCAGCAGTATCTTGCATTGGTAAGGTAGTGTACCCATACATAGAACATAGAACATAGAACGATACAGCGCAGTACAGGCCCTTCGGCCCACGATGTTGCACCGACATGGGAAGTCAAAAAACAAAAGCCATCTAACCTACACTATGCCATTATCATCCATATGCTTATCCAATAAACTTTTAAATGCCCTCAATGTTGGTGAGTTCACTACTGTTGCAGGTAGGGCATTCCACAGCTTCACCATTCTTTGCGTAAAGAACCTACCTCTGACCTCTGTCCTATGTCTATTACCCCTCAGTTTAAGGCTATGTCCCCTCGTGCTAGCCATCCACGGGAGAAGGCTCTGACTGTCCACCCTATCTAACCCCCCGATCATTTTGTATGCCTCTATTAAGTCTCCTCTTAACCTTCTTCTCTCTAACGAAAACAACCTCAAGTCCATCAGCCTTTCCTCATAAGATTTTCCTTCCATACCAGGCAACATCCTGGTAAATCTCCTTTGCACCCGTTCCAAAGCTTCCACGTCATTCCTATAATGAGGTGACCAGAACTGTACGCAATACTCCAAATGCGGCCGTACCAGAGTTTTGTACAGCTGCAACATGACCTCATGACTCCGGAACTCAATCCCTCTACCAATAAAGGCTAAAATTCCATAGGCCTTCTTCACCACCCTATCAACCTGGGTGGCAACTTTCAGGGATCTATGTACATAGACACCGAGATCCCTCTGCTCATCCACACTTCCAAGAATTTTACCATTAGCCAAATATTCCGCATTCCTGTTATTCCTTCCAAAGTGAATCACCTCACACTTCTCTACATTAAACTCCATTTGCCACCTCTCAGCCCAGCTCTGCAGCTTATCTATGTCCCTCTGTAACCTGCAACATCCTTCCGCACTGTCGACAACACCACCGACTTTAGTGTCGTCTGCAAATTTACTCACCCACCCTTCTGCGCCCTCCTCTAGGTCATTGGTAAAAATGACAAACAGCAACGGCCCCAGAACAGATCCCTTCAGGCCCCGGGGACTTATTTATTTTCAGCCTGTCCAGAATTGCCAACACCTCTTCCCTACGTACCTCAATGCCATCTATTCTAATAACCTGGGTCTCAGCATTCTCCTCCACAACATTCTCTTTTTCCTGAGTGAATACTGACGAAAAATATTCATTTAGTATCTCGCCTATCTCTTTTTTAGACTCCACACACAACTCCCCATCCCTGTCCTTGACTGGCCCTACTCTTACCCTAGTCATTCTTTTATTCCTGACATACCTAGAAAGCTTTTGGGTTTTCCTTGATCCTACCTGCCAAATACTTCTCATGTCCCGTCCTTGCTCGTCTTAGCTCTCTCTTTAGATCCTTCCTCGCTACCTTGTAACTATCAAGTGCCCCAACTGAATCTTCACACCTCATCTTCACATAAGCCTCCCTCTTCCTCTTAACAAGAGATTCCACTTCTTTGGTAAACCACGGTTCCCTCACTTGACGCCTTCCTCCATGCCTGACCGGTACGTACTTATCAAGAACACGCAGTAGCTGTTCCTTGAACAAACTCCACATATCCAGTGTGCCCAACACTTGCAGCCTACTTCTCCAACCTACCCCCCCCAAGTCATGTCTAATGGCATCATAATTGCCCTTCCCCCAGCTATAACTCTTGCCCTGCGGGGTATTCTTATCCCTTTCCATCATTAACGTAAACGTCACCGAATTGTGGTCACTGTCCCCAAAGTGCTCACCTACCTCCAAATCTAACACCTGGCCTGGTTCATTACCCAAAACCAAATCCAACAGGGTGACCTTTCCTTTCCTGTTTCTAACCTCAGCCCATACTACCTTGAAAGAAGAGTCCCCATCTAGCATCCTCTCCGCCACCGTAATACTGCTCTTGACTAGCAGCGCCACACCTCCCCCTCTTTTGCCTCCTTCTCTGAGCTTACTAAAACACCTGAACCCCGGAACCTGCAACATCCATTCCTGTCCCTGCTCTATCCATGTCTCCGAAATGGCCACAACATCGAAGTCCCAGGTACCAACCCATGCTGCCAGTTCCCCTACCTTATTTCGTATACTCCTGGCATTGAGTTAGACACACTTCAAACCACCTACCTGAACACTGGCCCCCTCCTGCGAAGTCAAATCTGTGCTCCTGACTTCTATACTCTCATTCTCCCGTACCCTAAAACTACAATCCAGGTTCCCATGCCCCTGCTGCATTAGTTTAAACCCCCCCAAAGAGCACTAACAAATCTCCCCCCCAGGATATTTGTGCCCCTCAGGTTCAGATGTAGACCATCCTGTCTGTAAAGGTCCCATCTTCCCCAGAAAGAGCCCCAGATCCAGAAATCTGAATCCCTCCCGCCTGCACCATCCCTGTAGCCACGTGTTTAATTGCTCTCTCTCCCTATTCCTCATCTCATTATCACGTGGCACGGGCAACAACCCAGAGATAACAACTCTGTTTGTTCTCGTTCTGAGCGTCCATCCTAGCTCCCTGAAAGCCTGCCTGACATCCTTGTCCCCTTTTCTACCTATGTCGTTAGTGCCAATGTGGACCACGACTTGGGGCTGCTCCCCCTCCCCCTTAAGGACCCGGAAAACACGATCCGAGACATCACGTACCCTTGCACCTAGGAGGCAACATACTAAACGTGAGTCTCTCTCGCTCCCACAAAATCTCCTATCTGTGCCCCTGACTATCGAGTCCCCAATTGCTAATGCTCTGCTCCTCTCCCCCCTTCCCTTCTGAGCAACAGGGACAGACTCCGTGCCAGAGGCCCGTACCCCATGGCTTACCCCTGGTAAGTCGTTCCCCCCACAAGTATCCAAAGCGGTATACTTGTTACTCAGGGGAACGACCGCAGGGGATCTCTGCACTGGCTGCTTCTTCCCAGTCCCTCTTACAGTTACCCATCTATCTCCAATCTTTGGTGTAACTAATTCCCTGAAGCTATGACCCCCTCTGCCTCCCGAATGATCCGAAGTTCATCCAACTCCAGCTCCAGTTCCCTAACTCGGTTTTGGAGGAGCTGGAGATGGTTGCACTTCCTGCAGGTAAAATCCTGCAGGGACACTAACGGCATCCCTCACCTCAAACATCCTGCAGGAGGAACATTGCACTCCCTTCCCTGCCATCCCTCTAACTTCCAACCAAGATCTAAATTTAAAAAAAATAAAAATAAAAAATAATATAATATGGCACTTAGCTCACACCAATGGGTCTTATTATTGGTTAGAGGAGGAGAGCGAGTGGGAGACACTACACGTGTAGTGTCTCGGGTTTCCTCTCCACCAGAATTTATTGGTGGGGGGGGGGGGAACCTTCCCAGAAGTCCGCGGGTCGAACTTCCGGTTCCCGCCTTAAAAAAATAAAATAAAAAATAAAACAGAAAAGAAGAACAGAAACGGGACCAGGTACGTGTTTTAAACTCAAATACTCGCCTACCGGCAGCCCCTGCATGCCGCTCCCGCCGAAATTCTTCGAAGACACTGTGGTATTGTGCTATGATGTCATCTAATTGGGCTTGGAAGTTGACAACTGGCAAGGCCGTTGCCTCTGCGGACGACATGGTGTGAACCCGCTGCACAAGATTCAGGATTTTGCTGGCCCGAGCACCGAGCAGAGAAGCTCTGTTGGTTCCTACAATTTCAAAACGCAGGGTTGCTTCTGAAGAACGATAGGATACCGCAAGCTGGCATAAGCCACTGGCAGCAATGGCATTGCCATTGTAGTCAAGGAGCTGGCAGGCCGGTGGAAGAATGCTTGGCTTGACGCGGATGGTGTCAAGGTCAGACTTTGAAATGAGGTTTGCTGAAGCGCCGGTGTCCAGCCTGAAGCGTATGCGAGCCTTGTTGACCGTGAGGGTTGCACACCACTCGTCGTCCGGATCAGTGCTCATCACTGGGAGTTGTTTCACCTTCTTCGCTGAAAGCATCGTATGCTTGGTGATGATGCCCACCCGGAATGGGGATGTAAGGCCCTCGGTGTCGGAATCTGGAACCATGTCGGAGTAGGAGTCTGCAACGGGTTGCTGTACTGACCGGATGTTCCTGCGCTGCGACTGGGATCGCTGTGTATTGGGCAGTTGAGCAGATCTGCACAGGGCTGCGTAGTGGTCAAGCTTGCCACACTGGAGACCGCATCGAGATTTCGCGGGACATTGCCGCTTTAAATGGGCGGAGCCGCAGTTGTTGCACGTCATGGCGCCGATGTCAGGACGCTCTGTGAGCCACCGCGCATGAGCGGTGCGGTCGAACGATGTGCGCACCTGCGCAGTTCGGTCGTCGGCCTCGCCGTCCCCTTGGTCGTGGCGCGCATGCGCAGGAGCCCGGGAAAACAACACGAAATGGCCACCCTCATCCAGACTCAGGCCCTGGAGCAGTTTTACGGCCTGCACCCGCTCCATCGTGGGGGCCTTGCCGTGCCATCTCTGCTGCCTTGATATGGGAATACCGGTTGTTAGCGTGCTCGTGGAGGACGCAGGTTTCGATGGCGATGGTAAGGGTGAGCTGCTTAACTTTAAGGAGCTGCTGGCGAAGGGGATCGGAGTGGACCCCGAAAACGATCTGGTCGCGGACCATGGAGTCGGAAGTGGAGCCGTAGTTGCAGGACTGCACGAGGATGCGGAGATGGGCTAAGAAGGACTGGGAAGGCTCATCCTTACCCTGCAGCCTCTGCTGGAACACATAGCGTTTAAAGCTCTCGTTGACTTCGATGTCACAGTGGCTGTCGAACTTCAGCAGGGCTGTTTTAAACTTTGTCTTGTCCTCGCCTTCAGCAAAGGTGAGGGAGTTGAGGATGTGGATAGTGTGGTCCCCGGCTCTAGAGAGGAAGAGAGCGATCTTCCTGGTATCCGATGCGGTTTTGAGGTCGGTAGCGTCAAGATACAGCTGAAACTTCTGCTTGAAAATCTTCCAGTTAGCACCGAGGTTGCCGGCGATGCGGAGCTGCGGGGGAGGGCGGACGCTGTCCATGTTACCGGATGGCTGATCGCTGGTCAAAGGCAGACTATCTCAAGGTAGGTGTGCAAACTCGAGCATGACTCACTGGTACCATGATGTGTTGGGTATGCCGGGTCTGCGAGGACTGCATTTGCTGCAGCAGTGAGAGAGACTTGAAGAAATGCAACTTGATTTTATTGAACTCTTAACTATCATACATACTTTAACTGTGGGTTGACACTATGCTGACTTGACTGGAGACCTGAGGCTAACCTGACCAGACATGGTGTATCTTCTAGTTGCTGCTCATGGTCTCTGACTGTCTCAGAGGCTGGATCCCAAGAGAGCAGGAAAACTAGTGCCCTCTGGTTTTATAGTGGTCGTGTCCTGTCTGGTGATTGGCTGCTGTGCTCTGTGTGTTCACTGGTCATCCTGTGTGTCAATCACTGCCTGTCTGTGCACCATCATATACCTGTGTGTATATTATGACAAAAACTTCTGCAGTAGTTGTTGCAGTTTTTTCATGTGATCCAAAAGGGTCCCTTACATCTCCAAAGAACTTGGGATGTTCAGATCTTCTCCTGAAAAGTGGAAACCTGAGGAAAGCCACATCTGACTGAAGACAGCTGGACTTTTATATGTTTAGATACCTTCATGATTCATGCTTGTGCAAAGTGACACCCACCGTCCCTCCTGACCCCCCACCCCCACCAATCCCACCACAACCCTGCTGAAAATGGTGTGTTCCAGGCTCGGGGGTGGGACTTCCAGAATTGAGGCTCCAGAGCCCTTTTGGCTAAGGCCCATGAAACGTCAGGCCTCTCCCTCTTTTCCCCTGAATAATGACCCTCCTAGGGTGGTACAATGGTTAGCACTGTTACCTTACAGCGCCATGGACCAGGCTTCAATTCCAGCCTTGGGTGACTGTGTGGAGTTTATACATTCTCCCCGTGTCTGCATGGGTTTCCTCCAGGTGCCCCGGTTTCCTCCCAGAGGCCAAAGATGTGCAGATTAGGTGGAATAGTCACGGTCAATTGCCCCTTAGTGTCCAAATATGTGCAGGTTAGGTGGAGTTATGGGGATAGGGAGGGGGAGTCGGCCTAGGTAGGGGCTCTTTCAGAGGGTGAGTGCAGACTTGATGGGTTGCACTGTAGGATTTCTATTGTACTGTCACTTCATCCGATGTGAAGCACTCTCTCTTTGTCCTGTGTCTCGTCCTCTGTAAATTATTCTCCCTCTTTGTATCGTCCCATGTGTCATGCCCTCTCTCTTTATTCAGTTCAAATTGTATTGTCATCTGTGTGTGTCTAATTGGTACTGTATGACTGTGTGTATTTTATTCTCTGGGTAGTGCCCTGTCTGTGTGCCTGTCTGCTGTAGATTACTCCTTGTGTCTAGACTTCTCTGTATTCCACATTTGCAGCTTTCCGTTTCCCCTTTCATTTCTGAGCTTTGTGAAGTCAGCCGTGTTTTGAATGGTGTAATGTGATCTGAAGCTAACCGTTTAAACCTAAGAGACAATTTTCCAGATCTGAGTATTGCTTACTGCAGGTCAGACGTCAGCTACTTGCCACTGCTCCTAAATATTTTACCGATCCTTCTGGCAAGCTCCTGCTCATTTTCATTTCTCCATCTCCGAATTCTGTGCGCTTGTCTGAGTGTGAGCTGTGTTGTGGGGGAGAACCCCATGCAGTTATAAATCATCTCAATTCTCCTTTGACTCCAGACAGTTATCGAAACTGTCAAATTGGTTTGGGAATTTTACAACAGGAAATGGTGTATATAGCAAAGCAGTGGCTAGTCGGCCCTCGGTACTGATTGTCTGACAGTCTGCAGCCGTCGATACATACTCTGAGCTCCAGAGTTGAGGGAGGTTGCATTGCAATGATGTAATGGGTGAAATGAAAGTTCCTCCAGCTCTGAACGAGCATTTTGCACCAGTGGAAAATAAAGAGCAGGTTTCAACTTTTCGTAAACTGACCTGCGATACGAACAGTTCAGTAAGATCTTCTCAGTGACAGAGTGGGTAATCAAGCTAATACCATGACTATTTTCTGCTGCCTCCCCTTCCCTGTCCTGTGGCATTGAGTCAGGTCCAAATTCGCTGTCTCACTAATGCCATCACTCTCCCTCAGAATTGACTCCATCCTCTGCCTCCTCTATCCCTCACCCTCAGCATTGACTCCATCCTCTGTCTCCTCCATCCCCCTCCCTCAGCATTGACTCCATCCTCTGTCTCCTCTATCCCTCACCCTCAGCATTGACCCCATCCTCTGTCTCCTCCATCCCTCTCCCTCAGCATTGACTCCATCCTCTGTCTCCTCTATCCCTCACCCTCAGCATTGACTCCATCCTCTGTCTCCTCCATCCCTCACCCTCAGCATTGACCCCATCCTCTGTCTCCTCCATCCCTCTCCCTCAGCATTGACTCCATCCTCTGTCTACTCCATCCCTCACCCTCAGCATTGACCCCATCCTCTGTCTCCTCCATCCCTCACCCTCAGCATTGACTCCGTCCTCTGTCTCCTCTATCCCTCTCCCTCAGCATTGACTCCATCCTCTGTCTCCTCCATCGCTCTCCCTCAGCATTGACTCCATCCTCTGTCTCCTCCATCCCTCTCCCTCAGCATTGACTCCATCCTCTGTCTCCTCCATCGCTCTCCTCAGCATTGACTCCATCCTCTGTCTCCTCCATCCCTCACCCTCAGCATTGACCCCATCCTCTGTCTCCTCCATCCCTCACCCTCAGCATTGACTCCGTCCTCTGTCTCCTCTATCCCTCTCCCTCAGCATTGACTCCATCCTCTGTCTCCTCCATCGCTCTCCCTCAGCATTGACTCCATCCTCTGTCTCCTCCATCCCTCTCCCTCAGCATTGACTCCATCCTCTGTCTCCTCCATCCCTCACCCTCAGCATTGACTCCATCCTGGACTCCATTTGGAAAAAAAAAGAAAAGAGGCGTGGACTATTTTCTAAACGGTGACAAAATCCATAATGCTGAAGTGCAAAGGGACTTGGGAGTCCTAGTCCAGGATTCTCTAAAGGTAAACTTGCAGGTTGAGTCCGTAATTAAGAAAGCAAATGCAGGACTTCCGGGTGCGGCGATGACCAGCTAATTCGCACGTTTCGGCAGCTCCCGTTGGAACGGACTTTTGGGCTCTTAATAGGAGCCCCAACGGCAATTTAAACAGCAAAAACACTGTGCGGTTAACCAGAAGGGAATCCCCCCGGACACACATGGAAAAGGGAGAAGATAGCGGCCGGATTGCGGAGGATCCTCTGGAGCAGCGGCAAGGAAGGGAAGCTCAAAGCAAGATGGCGTCGGAAGGTGGCCGTTTGTTATGGGGCCCAGAGCAACAAGAGTTCCTGCGGCGCTGTGTGGAAGTGCTGAAGAAGGAGTTGAAGAAGGAGCTGTTGGCCCCGGTATTACAGGCGATTGAAGGACTAAAAGAGGAGCAGAGGACCCAAGAGCTGGAGCTTCGGGTCGTGAAGGCAAAGACTGCTGAAAACGAAGATGAAATACAGGGCCTGGTGGTGAAGACAGAAACGCACGAGGCACAGCATAAAAGGTGTGTGGAGAGGTTGGAAGCGCTGGAGAATAATTCGAGGAGGAAGAATTTAAGAGTCCTGGGTCTTCCTGAAGGCGCAGAAGGGGCGGACGTCGGGAAATATGTGAGCACGATGCTTCACTCGTTAATGGGATCGGAGGCCCCGACGGGCCCTTTGGAGGTGGAGGGAGCTTATCGAGTTCTGGCGCGAAGACCAAAGGCTGGAGAAATACCTCGAGCTATAGTGGTGAGGTTTCTCCGCTACAATGACAGAGAGACGGTTCTCAGATGGGCGAAGAAAACTCGGATCTGTAGGTGGGAGAACGCGGTGATCCGCGTATACCAGGATTGGAGTGCGGAGGTGGCGAGAAGGAGGGCAAGTTTCAATCGGGCTAAGGCGGTGCTTCACAAAAAGAAGGTCCAGTTTGGAATGTTGCAACCGGCGAGATTGTGGGTCACAAGTGGGTCACACACCACGGGAAGCACCATTACTTTGAGACGGCAGAAGAGGCATGGACATTCATTGTGGACGAGAAGCTGGAATAGTCTGGCGAGAGAAAGAGCTTTTGGGACAAAGTGGTGGGGTGATTATGTGGGGCGAGGAAGGTGAAGGGGAAGGGGGGGGGGGGGATGATTTTTCAATTTGTTAATTTTGTGATCCTGTAACTTTTCTCTCTTCCCCATGTTGGGGGGGGGTGGGGGAGCATGAGGAACTGTGGGCGCCGGCCATTAGGGGTGGGACCGAGTGGGAAACGTGGGCTTTGTTCCCGCGCTATGGTAATTATGGCGGGAACAGGGACGCAGGAAGGAGGGGGCCTCGCACAGTGGGAGGCGAGGACAAGGGGGGAAGCCGAGGTCAGCCAGAGTTTGCTGACTTCTGGGAGCAACATGGGGGGTGCTACTACGCTAAAGGGGGATCTAGCGGAGGGGGGGTTAACTGGGTTGCTGCTGCTAAGGAGAAGGGGGAGCTGTTATGGGATGGGGTGGTCGAGGCGGGAGGGCACCGTCGGGGGGATATACGGGTACGTGGGAACCGGGTGAGGAGCTGGGTTAAAAAAGGGGATGGCTAGTCGACAAGGGGGGGCGTAAAGAGCCCCCCAACCCGGCTGATCACGTGGAACGTGAGAGGGCTGAACGGGCCGATGAAAAGGGCACGGGTACTTGCACACCTAAAGAAATTAAAGGCAGATGTGTTTATGTTGCAGGAGACGCATCTGAAACTGATAGACCAGGTCAGACTACATAAAGGATGGGTGGGGCAGGTGTTTCATTCGGGTTTAGATGCGAAGAATAGGGGAGTGGCTATCTTAGTGGGGAAAAGGGTACCGTTTGAGGCAAAGACCATAGTGGCGGATAGTGGGGGTAGATATGTGATGGTGAGTGGCAGATTGCAAGGGAAGGCGGTGGTTCTGGTGAACGTATACGCCCCGAACTGGGATGATGCAAATTTTATGAGGCTTATGTTGGGACGTATCCCGGACCTGGAGGCGGGAAAGTTGGTAATGTGGGGAGACTTCAATACGGTGCTTGATCCAGGGCTGGACCGGTTGAGGTCCGGGACCGGGAGGAGGCCGGCAGCGGCCAGGGTACTCAAGGACTTCATGGAGCAGATGGGAGGGGTAGACCCCTGGAGATTTAGTGGGCCTAGGAGTAAGGAGTTCTCATTTTTCTCCCATGTTCACAAAGTATACTCACGGATAGACTTTTTTGTCTTGGGAAGGGCACTGATTCCGAAGGTGACAGGGACGGAATATACGGCCATAGCCATTTCGGACCACGCTTCACATTGTGTAGACCTGGAGGTAGGAGAGGAAAAAGAACAGCACCCACTCTGGAGAATGGATATGGGCTTATTGACGGATGAGGGGGTATGTTTAAGGGTGAGGGGCTGTATTGAAAGGTACTTGGAGCTTAATGACAATGGAGAGGTTCGGGTGGGAGTGGTCTGGGAGGCGTTGAAGGCGGTGGTCAGAGGGGAACTGATATCCATAAGGGCACATAAAGGGAAGCAAGAGGGTAAAGAAAGGGAGCGATTGTTGAAAGAACTTTTGAGGGTTGACAGGCAATATGCAGAGGCACCGGAGGAGGGACTGTACAGGGAAAGACAAAGGTTACATGTGGAATTTGACCTGCTGACCACGGGTAAGGCAGAGGCACAGTGGAGGAGGGCACAGGGTGTACAGTATGAGTATGGAGAGAAGGCGAGTCGGCTGCTGGCCCACCAATTGAGGAAGAGGGGAGCAGCGAGGGAGATAGGTGGGGTGAGAGATGAGGAGGGAGAGATGGAACGGGGACCGGAGAGAGTGAACGGGGTGTTCAAGGCATTCTATGAGAGGTTATATAAGGCTCAGCCCCCGGAAGGGAAGGAGGGAAATATGTGTTTCCTGGATCAGCTGGAATTCCCGAAGGTGGCGGAGCAGGAGAGGGCGGGACTGGGAGCACAGATTGAGATGGAGGAGGTGGTAAAAGGGATTGGGAGCATGCAGGCGGGGAAGGCCCCGGGACCGGTCGGATTCCCGGTGTAATTTTATAGGAAATATATGGACCTACTGGCCCCGCTTTTGACGAGAACCTTTAATGAGGCCAGGGAAAGGGGGCAGTTGCCCCCGACTATGTCGGAGCCGACGATATCGCTACTTTTGAAGAAGGAAAAAGACCCGCTGCTGTGTGGGTCCTACAGGCCCATTTCCCTTTTAAATGTAGATGCTAAGCTCCTGGCCAAGGTGATGGCGACGAGGATAGAGGACTGTGTCCCGGGGGTGGTCCACGAGGATCAAACTGGGTTCGTTAAGGGGAGACAGCTGAACACAAACATACGGAGGTTGCTAGGGGTAATGATGGTGCCCCCACCAGAGGGGGAGGCGGAGATAGTGGTGGCGATGGACGCCGAGAAAGCATTCGACAGAGTGGAGTGGGATTATCTGTGGGAGGTGCTGAGGAGATTTGGTTTTGGAGAAGGGTTTATTGGATGGGTACAGCTGCTGTACAGGGCCCCGGTGGCAAGTGTGGTCACGAACAGGCAGAGGTCTGACTACTTCCGTCTTTATAGAGGGACGAGGCAGGGGTGTCCCCTGTCTCCGTTACTGTTTGCATTGGCGATTGAGCCCCTGGCCATAGCACTGAGGGGCTCCAGGAAGTGGAGGGGAGTACTCAGGGGAGGAGAAGAACACCGGGTATCTTTGTATGCAGATGATTTATTGCTGTATGTTGCAAACCCAGTGGAGGGGATGCCTGAGATAATGCAGACACTCAGGGAGTTTGGGGAATTTTCGGGGTACAAATTGAATATGGGGAAGAGTGAGTTGTTTGTGGTGCATCCGGGGGAGCAGAGCAGGGGAATAGATGATTTACCGCTGAGGAAGGTAACAAGAGATTTCCGGTACTTAGGGATTCAGATAGCCAGGAGTTGGGGAACCTTACATCGGCTTCATTTAACAAGATTGGTGGAACAGATGGAGGAGGATTTTAAGAGATGGGACATGGTGCCCCTGTCACTGGTGGGTAGGGTGCAGGCGGTCAAAATGGTAGTCCTCCCGAATTCCTTTTTGTGTTTCAGTGCCTTCCGGTGATGGTCACGAAGGCTTTTTTCAAGAAAATTGAGAAAAGTGTCATGCGTTTTGTGTGGGCCGGGAAGACCCCGAGAGTGAGGAGGGGGTTCTTGCAGCGTAGCAGGGATAGGGGGGGGGCTGGCCCGACCGAGCCTAAGTGAATACTACTGGGCCGTCAATATCTCAATGGTGTGTAAGTGGATGGGAGAAGGGGAGGGAGCGGCGTGGAAGAGATTGGAGATGGCGTCCTGCAAAGGAACCAGCCTACAAGCACTGGTGACGGCGCCGTTGCCATTCTCCCCGAAGAAATACACCACAAGTCCAGTGGTGGTGGCAACGCTAAAAATTTGGGGGCAGTGGAGACGACATAGGGGAAGGACGGGAGCCTTGGTGAGGTCCCCAATAAGAAATAATCATAGGTTTGTCCCGGGGAGAATAGATGGGGGATTTGGAGCATGGCAGCGAGCTGGGGTTGTGCAACTGAGAGATCTGTTCGTAGACGGGACGTTTGCCAGCCTGGGAGCGCTGACGGAAAAATATGGGTTGCCCCAAGGGAATGCATTTCGGTACATGCAACTGAGGGCATTTGCGAGGCAGCAGGTGAGGGAATTCCCGCAGCTCCCGACGCAGGAGATTCAAGATAGAGTGATCTCAGGGACATGGGTGGGGGATGGTAGGGTGTCGGATAATTACAGGGAAATGAGGGACGAGGGGGAGATCATGGTGGATGAGCTGAAGGGGAAATGGGAAGAAGAGCTGGGGGAAGAGATTGAGGAGGGGCTGTGGGCTAATGCCCTACGTAGGGTAAACTCGTCGTCCTCGTGCGCCAGGCTAACCCTGGTACAATTCAAGGTTTTGCACAGGGCGCATATGACCGGAGCAAGGCTCAGTAAATTTTTCGGGGTAGAGGATAGGTGTGGGAGATGCTCGAGAAGCCCAGCAAACCACACCCACATGTTTTGGTCATGCCCGGCACTGCAGGGGTTCTGGGTGGGGGTGGCAAAGGTGCTTTTGAAGGTGGTGGGGGTCCGGGTCGAGCCAGGCTGGATGTTGGCTATATTCGGGGTCCTCAGGGGTGTTTTTGTATAGATATTTGTACTTGGTTATGTATATTGGATTGTTTGATTTTATTATCTGGAGAGTTATTATTTTTGTTATGGCAGTTGCCATTTAGTTTATATATTATTTATTTATTTGTTACAACGGTCACTGTTATTTATATTGTTTTATTGTTGTAAAAAGGAAAACCTTTGTATTGTTTTGTTTGGCCGAAAAATTTGAATAAAATATATTTTTTTTAAAAAGAAAGCAAATGCAATGTTGTCATTCATCTCAAGAGGCTTGGAATATAAAAGCAGGGATGTACTTCTGAAGCTTTATAAAGCATTAGTTAGGCCCCATTTAGAATACTGTGAGCAATTTTGGGCCCCACACCTCAGGAAGGACATACTGGCACTGGAGCGGGTCCAGCGGATATTCACACGGATGATCCCAGGAATGGTAGGCCTAACATACGATGAACGTCTGAGGATCCTGGGATTATATTCATTGGAGTTTAGGAGGTTGAGGGGAGATCTAATAGAAACTTACAAGATAATGAATGGCTTAGATAGGGTGGATGTAGGGAAGTTGTTTCCATTAACAGGGGAGACTAGGACCCGGGGCACAGCCTTAGAATAAAATGGAGTCACTTTAGAACAGAGATGAGGAGAAATTTCTTCAGCCAGAGAGTGGTGGGTCTGTGGAATTCATTGCCACAGAGGGCGGTGGAGGCCGGGACGTTGAGTGTCTTTAAGACAGAAGTTGATAAATTCTTGATTTCTCGAGGAATTAAGGGCTATGGAGAGAGAGCGGGTAAATGGAGTTCAAATCAGCCATGATTGAATGGTGGAGTGGACTCGATGGGCCGAATGGCCTTACTTCCACTCCTATGTCTTATGGTCTTATGGTCTCTGTCTCCTCTATCCCTCTCCCTCAGCATTGACTACATCCTCTGTCTCCTCCATCGCTCTCCCTCAGCATTGACTCCGTCCTCTGTCTCCTCTATCCCTCACCCTCAGCATTGACTCCATCCTCTCCTCCATTACTCTCCCTCAGCATTGACTCCGTCCTCTGTCTCCTTCATCGCTCTCCCTCAGCATTGACTCCATCCTCTGTCTCGTCTATCGCTCTCCCTCAGCATTGACTCCATCCTCTGTCTCGTCTATCCCTCTCCCTCAGCATTGACTCCACCCTCTGTCTCGTCTATCGCTCTCCCTCAGCATTGACTCCATCCTCTGTCTCCTCTGTCCCTCTCCCTCAGCATTGACTCCATCCTCTGTCTCCTCCATCGCTCTCCCTCAGCATTGACTCCATCCTCTGTCTCCTCTATCCCTCTCCCTCAGCATTGACTCCATCCTCTGTCTTGTCCATCGCTCTCCCTCAGCATTGACTCCATCCTCTGTCTCCTCCATCGCTCTCCCTCAGCATTGACTCCGTCCTCTGTCTCCTCTATCCCTCTCCCTCAGCATTGACTCCATCCTCTGTCTCCTCTAACCCTCTCCCTCAGCATTGACTCCATCCTCTGTCTCCTCTATCCCACTCCCTCAGCATTGACTCCATCCTCTGTCTCCTCCATCGCTCTCCCTCAGCATTGACTCCATCCTCTGTCTCCTCTATCCCTCTCCCTCAGCATTGACTCCATCCTCTGTCTCCTCTATCCCTCTCCCTCAGCATTGACTCCATCCTCTGTCTCCTCTATCCCTCTCCCTCAGCATTGACTCCATCCTCTGTCTCCTCCATCGCTCTCCCTCAGCATTGACTCCGTCCTCTGTCTCCTCTATCCGTCTCCCTCAGCATTGACTCCATCCTCTGTCTCCTCCATCGCTCTCCCTCGGCATTGACTCCGTCCTCTGTCTCCTCTATCCCTCTCCCTCAGCATTGACTCCATCCTCTATCTCCTCCATCGCTCTCCCTCAGCATTGACTCCATCCTCTGTCTCCTCTATCCCTCTCCCTCAGCATTGACTCCATCCTCTGTCTCCTCCATCCCTCACCCTCAGCATTGTCTCCATCCTCTGTCTCCTCCATCGCTCACCCTCAGCATTGACTCCATCCTCTGTCTCCTCCATCGCTCACCCTCAGCATTGACTTCATCCTCTGTCTCCGCCATTCCTCTCCCTCAGCATTGACTCCATCCTCTGTCTCCTCCATCGCTCTCCCTCAGCATTGACTCCATCCTCTGTCCCCTCCATCCCTCTCCCTCAGCATTGACTCCATCCTCTGTCTCCTCCATCGCTCTCTCTCAGCATTGACTCCGTCCTCTGTCTCCTCCATCCCTCTCCCTCAGCATTGACTGCATCCTTTGTCTCCTCCATCGCTGTCTCTCAGCATTGACTGCATCCTCTGTCTCCTCTATCCCTCTCCCTCAGCACTCACTCCATCCCCTGTTTCCTCTATCCCTCTCCCTCAGCATTGACTCCATCCTCTATCTTCTCCATTGCTCTCCCTCAGCAGTTACTCCATCCTCTGTCTCCTCCGTCGCTCTCCCTCAGCATTGACTCCATCCTCTGTCTCCTGCATCCCTCCCTCTCATCACCATTTCCATGCTTCTCTCTTGCCTCCCCTCGGGGCTGATTCAGACTGCTCTCAGCCTAGGTGGCGTATTTGAACCTACCTTCCGACCATAAGTCCGTGCTGTCACTAAGATCACATATTTCCACTTCTCCAGACTCTGCAACTCTCTCAGCTTATCTGCTGCTGAAACCCCCATCCTGGTGAACCTGGTTAGGAAACTGACTGAGTGGCAGGAGACAGAGAGTGGGGATAATGGGCAGGTACCTGAATTGGCAGAATGTGACGAGTGGGGTTCCATTAGGATTTGTGATGGGCACTCAATTAGTCACTATATTAATTAACGATTTACATGATGGGATCAAATTTGCTCATGATATAAAAATAGACTGCATCGCAAACAATCCAGGTGGATTTAAAAATGAGAAGAGATAGATGGCATCAATAGGTGAAATGGTTACAAATAAATTTCAATGTAGGAAAATAAGATCATCTTCTAGCTTATGGTGATTAAGAAGGCAAATGGAGTTTTATCCTTCATTGCTATAGGGATGGAGTTTAAGACTAGGGAAGTTATCCTGCAACTGTATAAGGCGTTAGTGAGGCCACACCTGGAGTATTGTGTTCAGTTTTGGTCTCCTTACCTGAGAAAGGACGTACTGGCGTTGGAGGGTGTGCAGAGGAGATTCTATCGGTTAATCCCAGAGCTGAAGGGGTTGGATTAAGAGAAGAGGTTGAGTAGACTGGGACTGTACTCGTTGGAATTTAGAAAGATGCGGGGGGACCTTGCAGAAACATATAAAATTATGAAGAGAATAGATAGGATAGATGCGGGCAGGTTGTTTCCACTGGCGGGTGAAAGCAGAACTAGTGGGCATAGCCTCAAAATAAGGGGAAGTAGATTTAGGACTGACCTTCGGAGGAACTTCTTCACCCAAAGGGTTGTGAATCTATGGAATTCCTTGCCCAGTGAAGCATTAGAGGCTCCTTCTTTAAATGTTTTTAAGATAAAGATAGATAGTTTTTTGAAGAATAAAGGGATTAAGGGTTATGGTGTTCGGGCCGGAAAGTGGAGCTGAGTCCACAAAAGATCAGCCATGATCTCATTGAATGGTGGAGCAGGCTCGAGGGGCCAGATGGCCGACTCCTGCTCCTGGTTCTTCTGTTCCTGTGAAAGAGAAAGAGGGTGAGATGAAACATGAAGACGTTGCATAGCAAGGAATACACTGGATAATACAAGTGAAAACCAGGCTGAAGTTAAACATTTCAGAGGTGATGTGAAGAAAGAAACAAGAACTGCAAAGTGAGAATGGAAGAAAGTGCCGGAAACAACGATGGTAAGATTCTTCTGTGGCCTTGGACATAGTAAAAGGTGATAAAATGAGCCAATAAAGGGATTTACACATGAGGCTGAGGACATGGTTGAGAAACTAATTTTTAAAAAATGAATTTACAGGGGGCGGGATTCTCCGTCGGCGGGATCCTTCGCTTCACCGGCAGCGCACTCACACCCACGGAGTTCCCGACAGCATGCGGGTGGCCACAATGGGAAACCTCATTGCCAGGATGGAGGAGCCCACTGCCGGTGGGGTGCGCCGTGCCACACCACGCCACGCCATGCAGCGCCATGCCACACCGCACCACCCCACCCCACGCCATGCCATGCCACGCCACACCGCGCCACACCACGCCACGCCATGCCATGCCATGCCACGCCATGCAGCGCCATGCCACGCCATGCTGCGCCATGCCACACCATGCCATGCCATGCCACACCGCGCCATGCCACGCCATGCCATGCTGCGCCATGCAGCGCCATGCCACGCCATGCTGCGCCATGCCACACCATGCCATGCCATGCCACACCGCGCCATGCCACGCCATGCCATGCTGCGCCATGCCACACCATGCCATGCTGCGCCACGCCACGCTGTGCCATGCCACGCCGCACCACACCACCCCACGCCATGCCATGCCACGCCCCACCATGCCACGCCACACCATGCCATGCCATGCTGCGCCACGCCACACCACACCATGCCACGCCATGCTGCGCCGCACCACGCCACGCCGCGCTGCGCCACACCATGCCACGCCGTGCCACGCCATGCCACAACATGTCACGCCACACCGCGCCATGCCATATCATGCCATGCCACGCTGCGCTGCACCATGCCATGCCATGCCACGCCATGCCACACCATGCCACACCATGCCGTGCCGCACCATGCCATGCCACACCATGCCACGCCACACCGCACGATGCCACGCCACACCACACCACGCCACACCGTGCCATGTAATGCCACACTACACCACGCCACGCCTCACTGCGCCATGCCATGCCACGCCACGCCACACCACACCGCTCCACGCCACACCGCGCCACGCCACACCGCGCCAGAAAACTCCTGACATTTGCCTTGTAGATGGTGGACAGGCCTTGGGGGGTCAGGAGGTGAGTTACACGTAGGATTCCTTGCTTTTGACCTGCCCAGATAACCACATTATTAATGTGGCTAGTCCAGTTCAGTTTCTGATCAAAGGTAACCCGCAGGATGTTGATTGTGGGGGATTCAGCGATGGGAATGTCATTGAAATTCAACAAGTCATGGTTAGATCCTCCCGAGTAGGAGATTTCTTTTATAAATTTAGAGTACCCAATTCATTCTTTCCAATTAAAGGGCAATTTAGCGTGGCCAATCCACCTACCCTGCACTGCCAACCACTGCGCCACCGTGCTGTCCTCTCTCTAGTCTGAGATGGTCATTACCTGGCCCTTATATGGCGGGAATGTAACTTGTCACTTGTCAGTCCAAGCCTGGACCTTGTCCAGGTCTGCATTTGGACACGGACTGCTTCATTGTCTGAGGAGTTGCAAATGATGCTTAACATTGGGCAGTCATCTGCGAACATCCCCACTTCTGCCCTTATGATGAAAGGGAGGTCATTGATGAAGCAGCTGAAGGTGGTTGGGCCTAAATGAGTGTTTTATACTTGTCTTTACCAAGGAAGAAGATGCTGGTTGGAATTCACTGGCCGTTGGGAATCCCATTTCCCACTGGCAGAGCACCCCTGTCCGTCGGTTTCCTGGTGGCATGGGTTGGTTTCAATGGGAATTCCCATTGACAAGCGTGGGGAAGATAGAATCCTGCCACCAGCTAATGCCGCACCACTAAGAAACACACAAAAGAACAAAGAACAAAGAAATGTACAGCACAGGAACAGGCCCTTCGGCCCTCCATGCCCGTGCCAACCATGCTGCCCGACTAAACTACAGTCTTCTACACGTCCTGGGTCCGTAACCCTCTATTCCCATCCTATTCATGTATTTGTCAAGATGCCCTTCAACTGTCACTATCGTCCCTGCTTCCACCACCTCCTCCGGCAGCGAGTTCCAGGCACCCACTGCCCTCTGTGTAAAAAACTTGCCTCGTACATCTCCTCTAAACCTTGCCCCTCGCACCTTAAACCTATGCCCCCTAGTAATTGACCCCTCTACCCTGGGGAAAAGCCTCTGACTATCCACTCTGACTATCTCTGCCCCTCATAATTTTGTAGACCTCTATCAGGTCGCCCCTCAACCTCCTTCGTTCCAGTGAGAACAAACCGAGTTTATTCAACCACTCCTCATAGCTAATGCCCTCCATACCAGGCAACATGCTGGTAAATCTCTTCTGCACCCTCTCTAAAGCCTCCACATCCTTCTGGTAGTGTGGCGACCAGAATTGAACACGGTTAGGGGACCAGAGAATCCAGTCTGCTCTCAATGTTACAATGAAAGAGGGCATAGTGGAGGCTTTGGATGGGCTAAAAATTGATAAACAGGAGCTATTAGAAAGGCAGGCTCCACTTAAAGTCACCAGGACTGGATCAGATGCACCAAAAGATATTGAGGGGAGGTCATGGTGGAAAGAAGTGCTGGTCATAATTTTCCAGTTCTCTTTGAGAGAACTCTCTGGAGTTCTCTCTGGAGAACTGGAGAATTGCAAATGTTGCACCCTTGCTCAAAGTGTAAGGATGAACGCAGCAACTACAAGCTACTCAGTTTTACTTCAGCGGTGGCAAAGATGTTAGAATTGATAATTCAGGGTAAAATTAACAGTCACATGGATTAATATGGATTAATTAAGGAATGGATTAGTTGATCACAAATCCTGTTTAATTAAACTAGCTGAATTTTCTGATGAAGCAACAAAGAGGTTTAATGAAGGTAATATGGTAGATGCGGTGTATGTGGACTTCCAAACGGTATTTGATAAAGTGCCACACAATAGGCTTGATGTCCATGGAACATGGAAGCCTGGATATGAAATTGGCTGAATGACACCAGAGAGAGAGATGAGGTAGGATGAGGCAGGAATACAGCACTCACAGCCTCTCTGGTAAGAAAGAGCGGAGAGAAAGTAGCTGTGCTGCCAGGATCAAACTGAAACTCCTTAGGAACATGAAAATAATTTCACTGGGATCCAATCACCACCTGTTACCGAGCAGAGAACAGCCATTTGGCCAATTCAGTGGCCAGCAGCCAATCAATCCTGTACTACCAGTCCCACCATTCCAAAGATCCCGGACCCAAGCCCCCAGATTATGTTACGATGCCCTGGGCATGTGTGCGATCAATTGCCACCATTGATTCAGAAAATCATTACAGGCTGCAGACAAAGGCAAGGACCTACTCTCTCTCACCAGAGAGGCTGTGAGTGCTGTATTTCAGAAACTACTGAGATCTGAATGAATCTACAATAATATCTCGATCTGAAAGCAACGTTTGAAGAGGAGTAAAGTGCTAGAAACAACCATCTGAAACAAAGCCTCTATTTTCCTTTTACTTATGATTTTTGTTTCCCTCTTTCTTACCCTCTGTGTGTCTGTCTTGTGTGAATTAGGAATTGGATAATAGTTCACCAGTTGTATTAGCTGCATTTTTCATTATACTCCTTATTATAAATAAACAGTAATTGTGTTTACATTTACAAACCGGGTGACTGTAATTATTGGGCAACTTTCGGTATTTTTCTAAGAATTATTGGTAAATTTCACTTGTGTTGCATCTTTGGGTCAAGTGGGGCTGGAATTGACCATCCACTAGCCTAGGGGGCCGTAAAATAATTTCGAGGCTCGGGTCCAGGATCTTTGGAAAAGAAGGTGGTGAAGTTTGGGTTCTAGTATAAATTAAAAAAGAGACACCAGGTTTGTAGCAATGTAACAGGATGGCTCTGGAAGCTGGTAAGGGTTTTCTTCAGGAAGATGACTTGTCTCTGGTTTATTTAAAAGAGCTTTGAAAAGACAAGTTAATGGAATTGGCTGGGGAATGAGAAATAGAGGTGCCAGCTAGAGATAGGAAGGTGGAGATAACTGATGTGATTGCTCAACATTTAAATTTGAAAGAGATGCTAGGAACAGAGGAGAGGCCACAAAGTAGTGTAGCATTCGGGACATTTTTTGGTGGGGCGTTGAGCTGGAGAGGGTTCAGTTGCAATTCAAGCATGAAAGGGAATTAAAAAGAATAGAAAAAGGAATGGAGATGCAGCAAAATAGCAACCCAAATGGAGCGGCCAAGGGAAAAGTGGACATTACCCATACAGAATAAATTGATGGGACGGGCACAGGACGTTTATGCTTCCATGTTACAGTGGGAGTCTAAGAATTATGACAAGGTAAAAAGGCTGTTCTGGATGCATATAAATTGGTTCCCAAAGGCTATAGGCGAAAGTTTCAGAATTTAAGGAGACAGCCGGGACAAACATATGCCAAATCCAAAGGATAAAACCAGCGTTTCTGGACCACAAACGAGTCTGAAACTAGATGGTCAAAAGAAAACTATGTTTATTGCAAAGCAATTATACTAGTAATATACGTCAGATCCCAGCCAGGTCTGCTGCGTCTGTTCCACATCTGGCCAACTTTATACTGAACTCAATCATTATTGTCCTTGGGCTCCTCGCCCCCTTAGCAGGGGGGCTCATATTCGGTGAGACTTACGGGGAAGCTGATTGCTCCAACCCCGAAGGTCTCGTGCAGATTTTAACATCACTTGCCCCCCGAAGTCTGAAGACTCTTCTTGTGACTGTGGAGTTGGAGGGCATCGGGCTCTCTTCGACTGTGGCTTTGTGTCCTGTACTTGTGGATCTGGATCAGACGGTGTATCTGAATGGTGAACGCCGGTCTCTGTTCGGTTGATGTACTGCCTGAGGCTGCTGCACTGCTTGCTCCCTGTTGGAGACTTACACTGCCTGTGTCTCCATGTCGCAATCCGTATCTACGACCTCTGTCATTTCGGCACCTTAACCCTCTTGGGGCGACGCCCTAACCTCTCATGGGGAGGCGGTGGAATTGTGGTATGGATCAAAGGGATCAGCTGTTCCCCTTAGTTGAAGTGTCAGTTATGAGGGGACACAAATTCAAGCTGAGGTTTAGAGGGGATTTGAGGAAAAACATTTTCACCCAGAGGGAGGTGACTGTTTGGAATGCATTGGGAGGGTGGTAGAGGTGGGATACCTCACATCCTTTAAAAAGTACCTGGATGAGCACCTGGCATGTTATAACATTCAAGGTCATGGGCCAAGTGCTGGAAAGTGGAATTAGCTGGGCAGGTCAGGGCCTTTCGAGTGTTGGTGCAGACCACAGGGGCCGAAGGGCCTCTTCTGCACTGTAGTATTCTGTCATTCTGTGATTCTTGTGTTGTGATTCCGGTTAAGTGGGGCTGGAATTGACCGCACACTATAACAATAATTTTTACAAGCGCGTTTATGGGACCTTTGGGAGGAAACCGGAGCGCTCGGAGGAAACCCACGCAGAAGCCCAGGACGTCGTAACATAAGGTTCCCATTAGTAAAGGATTGAATACCTGAGGATCAATTTAAAGTCGTTGGCAGAAGAACCAGTGTTATTCAGGTCTGAATTGAACTGCCTGTGAGTCTGCTGAACGAAGGGATAATCATGTCATTTAAAAAGGAATTTGATAAAATACCTGAAGATAATTCATGGATAGGACATCAGGGGAGTGGGCCAAGCATAGTCACTCTCACAGAAGACTGGCATGATCAGGATAGGTCTGAGAACCTCCTTCTGTGTGGTCACCATTCTACAATTCTATACATAGAACATAGAACATTACAGCGCAGTACAGGCCCTTCGGCCCTCAATGTTGCGCTGACCTGTGAAACCACTCTACACTATGGCCCATCTACACTATTCCCTTATCGTCCATATGTCTATCCAATGACCATTTGAATGCCCTTAGTGTTGGCGAGCCCACTACTGTTGCAGGCAGGGCATTCCACGCCCTTACTACTCTCTGAGTAAAGAACCTACCTCTGACATCTGTCTTATATCTATCTCCCCTCAATTTAAAGGTATGTCCCCTTGTGCTAGACATCACCATCCGAGGAAAAAGGCTCTCACTGTCCACCCTATCCAATCCAAACATTGAGAATGAAGAAGCAGAGTTCACTGTTCTCACACTGACTAATGCTTTGCTCAGTGATTGGTTCTATCAACAGAACACATGTAACTGAATGAGTCGTCCAGCAGGGCCTGGCCTTAGAATTTGGAGATTTCAGATCATAGGAACATAGGAACAGAAGGAGGCCATTCAGCCGCTTGAACCTGTCCCGTCATTAAATGATCCTGGCTGATCTGTGACCTAACTCGGTGGTCTGGATTCTCTGGGTCCGCCACCGGCCGGAGAATCGGCTTTTATGCCGAAACGTGCTGCGATACTGTTTCGGCGCCGAATTGTAATTCTGCCCACCCCTAAAAATTGCGCGATCGCGGCGGCTGCCGCATGGCCCGGGGAATCGTGGGAGTTGGCCCGACGACCGATTCTCCGGACCCCTAACGATTCTCCGCCTCGGATGGGCCGAAGTCCCGACGGCATGGTTCTAACCACCTTTACAAAATGGTCAGCCAGTCGTGCTGGCTATTGAGGTGTCCGGAGGAGGTAGAACATAGAACATAGAACATAGAACGATACAGCGCAGTACAGGCCCTTCGGCCCACGATGTTGCACCGAAACAAAAGCCATCTAACCTACACTATGCCATTATCATCCATATGTTTATCCAATAAACTTTTAAATGCCCTCAATGTTGGCGAGTTCACTACTGTAGCAGGTAGGGCATTCCACGGCCTCACTACTCTTCGCGTAAAGAACCTACCCCTGACCTCTGTCCTATATCTATTACCCCTCAGTTTAAGGCTATGTCCCCTCGTGCTAGCCATTTCCATCCGCGGAGAAGGCTCTCACTGTCCACCCTATCTAACCCTCTGATCATTTTGTATGCCTCTATTAAGTCTCCTCTTAACCTTCTTCTCTCTAACGAAAACAACCTCAAGTCCATCAGCCTTTCCTCAAAAGATTTTCCCTCCATACCAGGCAACATCCTGGTAAATCTCCTCTGCACCCGTTCCAAAGCCTCCACGTCCTTCCTATAATGCGGTGACCAGAACTGTACGCAATACTCCAAATGCGGCCGTACCAGAGTTCTGTACAGCTGCAACATGACCTCCTGACTCCGGAACTCAATCCCTCTACCAATAAAGGCCAACACTCCATAGGCCTTCTTCACCACCCTATCAACCTGGGTGGCAACTTTCAGGGATCTATGTACATGGACACCTAGATCCCTCTGCTCATCCACACTTTCAACGACTTTTCCATTAGCCAAATATTCCACATTCCTGTTATTCCTTCCAAAGTGAATCACCTCACACTTCTCTACATTAAACTCCATTTGCCACCTCTCAGCCCAGCACTGCAGATTATCTATATCCCTCTGTAACCTGCTACTTCCTTCCACACTGTCGACAACACCACCGACTTTAGTATCGTCTGCAAATTTACTCACCCACCCTTCTGCGCCTTCCTCTAGGTCATTGATAAAAATGACAAACAGCAACGGCCCCAGAACAGATCCTTGTGGTACTCCACTTGTGACAGAACTCCATTCTGAACATTTCCCATCAACCACCACCCTCTGTCTTCTTTCAGCTAGCCAATTTCTGATCCACATCTCTAAATCACCCTCAATCCCCAGCCTCCGTATTTTCTGCAATAGCCTACCCTGGGGAACCTTATCAAACGCTTTGCTGAAATCCATATACACCACATCAACTGCTCTACCCTCGACTACCTGTTCAGTCACCTTCTCAAATAACTCGATTAGGTTTGTGAGGCATGACCTACCCTTCACAAAGCCATGCTGACTATCCCTGATCATATTATTCCTATCTAGATGATTATAAATCTTGTCTCTTATAATCCCCTCCAAGACTTTACCCACTACAGACGTGAGGCTCACCGGTCTATAGTTGCCGGGGTTGTCTCTGCTCCCCTTTTTGAACAAAGGGACCACATTTGCTATCCTCCAGTCCTCTGGCACTATTCCTGTATCCAATGATGACATAAAAATCAAAGCCAATGGTCCAGCAATCTCTTCCCTGGCCTCCCAGAGAATCCTAGGATAAATCCCATCAGGTCCCGGGGACTTATCTATTTTCAGCCTGTCCAGAATTGCCAACACCTCTTCCCTACGTACCTCAATGCCATCTAATCTATTTACCTGGAGCTTAGCATTCTCCTCCACAATATTATCTTTTTCCTGAGTGAATACTGACGAAAAATATTCATTTAGTATCTCGCCTATCTCTTCAGACTCTACACACAACTTCCCATCCCTGTCCTTGACTGGTCCTACTCTTTCCCTAGTCATTCGCTTATTCCTGACATACCTATAGAAAGCTTTTGGGTTTTCCTTGATCCTTCCTGCCAAATACTTCTCATGTCCCCTCCTTGCTCGTCTTAGCTCTCTCTTTAGATCCTTCCTCGCTACCTTGTAACTATCCATCGCCCCAACTGAAACTTCACACCTCATCTTCACATAGGCCTCCTTCTTCCTCTTAACAAGAGATTCCACTTCTTTGGTAAACCACGGTTCCCTCGCTCGGCACCTTCCTCCCTGCCTGACCGGTACATACTTATCAAGAACACGCAGTAGTTGATCCTTGAACAAGCTCCACTTATCCAGTGTGCCCAACACTTGCAGCCTACTTCTCCACCTTATCCCCCCAAGTCACGTCTAATGGCATCATAATTTCCCTTCCCCCAGCTATAACTCTTGCCCTGCGGTGTATACTTATCCCTTTCCACCCTTAACGTAAACGTCACCGAATTGTGGTCACTGTCCCCAAAGTGCTCACCTACCTCCAAATCCAACACCTGGCCTGGTTCATTACCCAAAACCAAATCCAATGTGGCCTCGCCTCTTGTTGGCCTGTCAACAAACTGTGTCAGGAAACCCTCCTGCACACACTGTACAAAAAACGACCCATCTAATGTACTCGAACTATATCTTTTCCAGTCAATATTTGGAAAGTTAAAGTCTCCCATAATAACTACCCTGTTACTTTCGCTCTTATCCAGGATCATCCTCGCCATCCTTTCCTCTACATCCCTAGAACTATTTGGAGGCCTATAGAAGACTCCCAACAGTGTGACCTCTCCTTTCATGTTTCTAACCTCAGCCCATACTACCTCGGAAGATGAGTCCCCATCTAGCATCCTCTCCGCCACCGTAATACTGCTCTTGACCAGCAGCGCCACACCTCCCCCTGTTTTGCCTCCTTCTCTGAGCTTACTAAAACACCTAAACCCCGGAACCTGCAACATCCATTCCTGTCCCTGCTCTATCCATGTCTCCGAAATGGCCACAACATCGAAATCCCAGGTACCAACCCATGCTGCCAGTTCCCCTACCTTATTTCGTATACTCCCGGCATTGAAGTAGACACACTTCAAACCACCTACCTGAACACTGGCCCCCTCCTGCGACGTCAAATCTGAGCTCCTGACCTCTATACTCTCATTCTCCCTTACCCTAAAACAACAATCCAGGTTCCCATGCCCCTGCTGCATTAGTTTAAACCCCCCCAAAGAGCACTAACAAATCTCCCCCCCAGGATATTTGTGCCCCGCAGGTTCAGATGTAGACCATCCTGTCTGTAGAGGTCCCACCTTCCCCAGAAAGCGCCCCAGTTATCCAGAAATCTGAATCCCTCCCGCCTGCACCATCCCTGTAGCCACGTGTTTAATTGCTCTCTCTCCCTATTCCTCATCTCACTATCACGTGGCACGGGCAACAACCCAGAGATAACAACTCTGTTTGTTCTAGTTCTGAGCTTCCATCCTAGCTCCCTGAAAGCCTGCCTGACATCCTTATCCCCTTTCCTACCTATGTCGTTAGTGCCAATGTGGACCACGACTTGGGGCTGCTCCCCCTCCCCCTTAAGGACCCGGAAAACACGATCCGAGACATCACGTACCCTTGCACCTGGGAGGCAACATACCAAACGTGAGTCTCTCACGCTCCCACAAAATCTCCTATCTGTGCCCCTGACTATCGAGTCCCCAATTACTAATGCTCTGCTCCTCTCCCCCCTTCCCTTCTGAGCAACAGGGACAGACTCTGTGCCAGAGGCCCGTACCCCATGGCTTACCCCTGGTAAGTCCCCCCCCCCACAAGTATCCAAAACGGTATACTTGTTTCTCAGGGGAACGACCGCAGGGGATCCCTGCACTGACTGTTTTTTCCCCGTCCCTCTTACAGTTACCCATCTATCTCCAATCTTTGGTGTAACTAATTCCCTGAAGCTGCTATCTATGACCCCCTCTGCCTCCCGAATGATCCGAAGTTCTTCCAACTCCAGCTCCAGTTCCCTAACTCGGTCTTGGAGGAGCTGGAGATGGCAGCACTTCCTGCAGGTAAAATCAGCAGGGACACTAACGGCATCCCTCACCTCAAACATCCTGCAGGAGGAACATTGCACTCCCTTCCCTGCCATTCCTCTAACTTTCTACCAAGATCTGGCTAACAACTAAATTAAATTTTTTATATTAAAAAAAAATATTAATAACAATAATAAAATATGGTACTTACCTCACACCAATGGGTTTTATTATTAGGTCAGAGGAGGAGGGCGGGTGGGGTCGGGGTCGGCTTGGGGGCACCTCGGGTTCCCAAAACGGAGACGGCCTTGGCTTCTGCGGGGCGGGGGGAGGGGGAGCCTTCCAGGGTTGGGGAGTATCGGGGAGGGTGGGAGAGACAGGCTGGGCGGCTGGAAGACCCCCGCCATGACAGGGCGATGCCCACACAACGGTCGGCATTACTGTGGCCATGGTGATGGGCACCCACACCGGGCGCTGGCTCATCGCAGGCATCACGGCCGATTGGGTGTTTGACAGGCCCCTCGCCGGCCACACCACCCACCTGGCGGTACCCACCGGGGATGGAGACGCAAGCCACACCCACGGCAGCCCCCGGGGAGGGCTGTGCCATGGACGGGGGACCTGGCAGGAGAGACGGGCGACAGGTTCGGAGGCACCGACGGGGTGGGGGTGCGGGGACATGCGTGGCTGGGGCGCAGGGTGCCAACTGTGCCAACCATGTAGACCATGGCACCTGGTTGTGGAGGGGTGTATGCACCATGATAACATTTTGTTTCCCCTCACCCCCTGCAGATCATAATGTTTGGCCACCACCCAGCGATGTTGGCCGCCGTGGCGGGTGCTGCTGCCCTGCATGCCGCCCTGTGGGAGCGTGAGCAGGGGCGTCTCAGAGAGGAGGCGGAGGCTGCAGCAGAGGAGTGGGCCACAGAGGGGCAGGTGCCAGCTGTTTGCCATGCCTTGGTGCAGGTGGCAGAGGTGGTCGGCGCCATCGGCAATGTAGTCCGAACCGACCAGAAGTTCCGGAAGGAACCGTACAACCTCCTCAGGGCAGCCAGGGTGAGTAGGCAGCAATGTTCCTCTGGCACCAACCCCATCCCACACGCCCATTACCCTAGCCCCCCTACCCGGAGGGTGGCTGAACCCCCACCCTGCACCACATGCCAGCACCCATACCGGCCACCATGGCTGGGTGGCCACTGAGGCCACCAGCTACCCAACCCCTGGGCTGCATGAGCCGGACTGTCTCACACTGTTGTTTTCTGTTTTCCGCGCGGAGAAGGACACGCACAACTGACGGGAGTGGGAGAAGGCAGGAGGGGGACCGCCGGACCTGCAGCCCCTCACGATGGCCGAGCAGAAGGCCCTGGATGTGGTCACGGGCCCGGAGGAAAGAGAGGTCTCTGAGGTGGAGACCTCGCTTAGTTGTGGTTCCCCATGAGACATGTGTCAACCCCTCACCCCTACACCATCCTCGCCTCCACATTACCCTCACTCTACACCACCCCCACCCACACGCCCACCCCCACTCCCTGCCAACCTGCGATCTAATCATGGGTCTTGTCTTGTGTCTTACAGGACCTGCTGGAGGTGGGGCGGGTCCATCAGGGGTTCCCCGATGCCAGCTACTGCCACAGCCTGAGGCCCCCTGTGAGCTTGACACAAAACTGAAAGCAGCTCGGACACCAGCCCTCTGCCCGAGCCGCAGGAGACCCCGGAACACCCTCCACCATCCCAGAAACATTCACCTCGGCTGGGCATGTTAGTGTCCTGGGACACTATCTGGTGCTCACCACACAGCTGATCCAGTACATTAGGTGGAGGTAGGAGCACCCTACAGGCCGAACAGTCAGAGGGCAGGCCAGCCCGAGGAATTAGCTGCCGTCCAGATGGGTCTCGAGTTTCTGGAACAAACAGTTCCATCCCTGGTGGAGATGCAGTTGCAGAGCCAAGAACTACATGAGGGGCTGTCAGCGAGGATCCAGCACCCGCAGGTGTAGTTGGAGGAGTCCAACCGTGTGCAGCAGCAGGAGGTGGTGCCGCCAATGCGTGCCACCCAGGCAACACCGCACGGGTGGCATCCGCGATGGAGGTATTGGGGGCGAAGGTTGGGGCAATGGATCAGCATGTCCAAGGTCTGGGGCATTCTGTACATGCGCTGGCCGAGGCCCAGGACAGAGTTCCCGCCTCACAGGTGACCATGTCCCATAGCCACCTGGAAATTGCAGCAGCGCTCCTGAGCGTGGCCCAGTCACAGCAGGCCATGGCTGGGAACGCCGGCGGAATTGCCAGGCGCTGACCAACATGGCATAGACACAGAGGGAGGTGGTCCAGTCCCAGAGGGAGATGGCACAGTCATTGGCTGATGTGACACAAACCCAGAAGGTGGTGGCACAGTAAATGGGTGATGTAGAGCAGCCCCAGACGGCGATGGTCCACTCCCTGTGCTCCATGGCCGCGGACGTGCAGACCCTGGTCGAGACCAGACTACAGGCCTCCAGGATTGGCAGCCACAGGTGGTGGGGGAGCCTCAGGGGGTAGCTCTGCTCGCACCCCTGTCCCATGGAGTAGCCCGGGGTCCATCGTGCACCTCGAGTGAGGAGGAGGAGGTGATGGGGCCCGTGCTGATGACTCCCGCAGGGGAGGTGTCAGACACCACAGCACCTCGGACTCCCCCCTCCTGCCCCTGGTGCATCTGAGCGACACCAGGCAGAACAAGGCGGCACCACGCCACCTGGGACATCCAAGCAGCAGTCGGGCCCATCCAGGCTCGGCCACCACAGAAGACACCCGCCAATGGGAACTCAGGTCGCAGGAACCACAGCAGGCTTCCTCCACTCCTGATGTACCGTCTGGGGAACCACCTAGACACAGCGTTAGGGTCCGTAAGGTCAGGAAGTTAGACACTAGTTAAGTCGGCACGAGTCACGGCACAGTTTAGTTACAGGGTTAGAGCACAAATCTGCATATATTCGCTCACGTTAAACACCTGTTACCACCGTTACAACCAGGCCGGCCGGGGGAGGGGGTGGGGGGGGGGGGTGGGGGCTTGGCTTCCTCACCCCAGGGATCCGATGGAACCGTGTGATGAAATGGCCAGTTCGCATGCAGGGATCACCCTGGTGGATGGTGGAAAGTGTTACCGTGGGCAGGAGTGGGACATTGTCAAATGATGCTGAGCACCAGAGCTCAACACTGAGCGGGTCGCCATCATCGTCCATCCTATGGACCATACCCGCTGTTACTACCAACCCAGGGTCCCCACCCTGTAGTGTGACAGGTATGTATCACGGAGGGGGTTGCAGGTGAAGGGGTGGCCACGGTGGGGGGCGGCGGCAGAGTGCGGGGAGGAGAGTGAGGAGGTGTGGGGGTGGGATGCAGTGTTGGTACCTCTGGCTAGTCCCGCCCCCTCCACCACCACCCACATCTCCCCGGTCGGTGAACCTGGAGGCTATCAGAGAGTCCTGTGCGCATTGGCCTTGGCGCACGCAACCTGAGGCCTCATGTGCCTGCCTGGATTTTACGTCCTGCCCACCCTCACCCTGCCCTGCATCCTCCTCGTCGGATAAGGCCTGGAGTTCCTCCTCCTCCTCCAACACATCACCTCTCTGCTGTTCGATGTTGTGGAGGACGCAGCAGCCACCACGATGCGGGCGACCCTCTCAGCATCATACTGGAGGGCCCCTCCGTAGCGGTCCAGGCACCTGAACCGTATCTTCAGGAGGCTGAAGCACCACCCAATCATGGTCCTGGTTGGAGTATGGGTTTTGTTGTAGCTTGTCTCCGCTCGATCTGTGGCCTCCGGATAGATGTCATCAGCCACGCCCACAGTAGATAATCCCTGTCGCCCAGGAGCCAACGCCTGGGAGGACGTCTCAAACATGTCAGGAATCGTTGAGTGTGCCAGGATGAAGGCGTTGTGCACACTGCCCGGGTACCGGGCACAGACGTGTATGATGCGCAGTTGATGGTCACATATCAACTGCACGTTCATCGAATGGAACCCCTTTTGGTTTGTGTAGAGCGGCCTGCCATCAGCCAGTGCCCATGCTGGGACATGCGTCCTGTCAATCACCCACTGGACCCGGGGAATCCCAGCGAAGGTGGCAATGGCGGCGAACCCCGGCGGCATCCTGGTGGGTTTGGTCCACATTGAAGTGGATGTATTGGGCCACCTGGGCATACAGGTGGCACAGATACACCTGTGCATCGACGCCTGTGAGATTCTGGACAGGTCCCCACTAGGCGCCTGGGCGGACCCCGTCGCGTAAATGCCATTATCTGAAGGATATGTTTCTCTGCTCAGCCGGAGTCTTCGACGGCATGCCCGGTCCGGCAGGTCCTCGAATGACAGGTGGTGCCGGTACACATGAGGCCTCATGCGGCACCGCCTGGGCACCTCCTCCTCCTCAGCCTGTTGGGCAGCCGGCTCGCCAACGTGGGCGGCTACCACCTGTCCCTCTGCTGCCCGCTCCTCTGCTGCAGCTTCCTCCTCCTCGAGCAGCTCCAGCTCGTACAGCCGCAGGGCCTCCCCCAGGGCTATGGCGGCTAGAAGGAAGGCCACCATTGCTGGTAAATTCCAATATCCATTGTCTGCAGGGGGTGAAAGGCCAACATGTTAGCATGGTGTGTACCCCCATGCCCAGCCTGGTCCAATGGGCTACATGGTCGCCCCAGTTGGCACCGCGGATTCTGCCCCCTGCATGTCCTTCCCCCCCCATTCCCGCACCTCTGGCCCCATCAGAGGCCGGCACCATGGGGGGCCTCTGGCCCTAGCACTCACCCTTGAAGCCAGAAGTACTGTCGGCTGGCACTGCCCTCACCAGGGGTATGCACCGTGGACCCCATAGGGGCTACTATGTGGGTTACCCTGGGTGCGCCCCCATGTGGTGGCGACCGGGGAGACTGTGGCGGGGTGTGAGGCGGAGGGTAGGGCGTGGAGTTGGAGATGTGGGGCGCCCATATGGCCGGTGTGGCTCTGCAGAACCAGGGGCCAAGGTGGGTGGTGAGTGAGTGCGCAGCAAGATAGCCACAATAATGGTGGTCCATGCCTGGGCATCACCCCAGTCTCATGGGAGGGTCACCCCGGTCACTCGGCCTGTTCGCCCCCATCATCCCCTCCTCCCCCGGTCCTGGCTGGGCCCCCCCCACCCCAGCCAGCCTGGCAGCTCGTAATCGCTCCTCTCTGTGTCCTACCTCCTCTCTCTCCTTCATCAGTCACGCCAGTTTCACAATTTTTGAAAGCACAAGTGAACCTCACCGTCGTGAACTCGGCCCATCGGAGGCGGAGAATCGCGGAGGCCCCAGACAATACTGGGTCAGGCCCACTAATGATATGCAAACAGTGTTTACTGTACATACGTTCCGGTACGCATTGATGCCGCTGTCGAGGTGACGGAGAAACACGATTTGGCGTCAAATTGGCACCCTCCGTTATTTTGGCATCGGAATCTATTCTCCGCCCAATCGCGTTTCGAGATTTCGGTGTCAGCAAATGGGGAATCCCACCCAATATTTAGTTCCCTCGTCCAATTCATTAATATATAATGTGAACAGTAGGGGTCCTAGGACAGATCCCTGCCATACCCCACTGGTCACTGCCTGTCAATCGGGAAAAAAACATTTATTCCAACTTTTCCTTCCTGTCTGCCAACCATCTTTCTATCTATCGCAAGACACTACCCACAATCCCATGTGCTTTAACTTTACATATTAATCTGCTATGTGAAACCTTGTCGAAAGCCTTCTGAAAGTCTAAATAAACTGTCATGATATTCAAACATACATCATAACACATACATAATGATAGACAGACCAACGGACCAATTAGCACACATAACACGACAGCCAATCACAGACAAGGGCAGACACAGTATAAGACCAGAAACACAACACTTCCTGGGCAGTCCATCTGGAGACAGCACAGGGCCAGGGCATCATAGCAAGACACTCACACAGTCACAACGTGCTGAGTACCAAGTCTGATGTATAAATAGTTAGATGGAATAAAACTGCGTTGTACCAATCGCAACCGTGTTGGTTCGTCTGTACCTCAGAGCACCCAACACATCATAAACCACATCCACCGGTTCTCCCTGGTCAACTCTACTCGTTACATCTTCAAAGAATTCCAGTACATTTGTCAATCATGAATATGAACCCTTTCATAAATCCATGCTGAATTTGTCTGATTGCACCACTGCTTTCCAAATGCTGTGCTATGGAATCCTTGATAATGGACTCTAGCAACTTCCCTACTACTGAAGTTAAGCTCACTGGTCTATAGTCTATAATTCAGTTTTCTCACTACCTCCCTCTTTGAATATTGGGGTCATATTAGCTACCTTCCAATCTGTAGGAAACTATTCAGAATCCAAAGAATTTTGGAAAATGACTGCCAATGGATCTACTATTTATAAGGCCACTTCTTTAAGCATTCTGGGATGAAGATTATCAGCCCTGAAGACTTATCCGCCTTCAATCCCATTAATTTTCCTAAAACTATGTCTCTACCAATACTAATTTCCTTCAGATCCTCATTTAAGCTTATGTTTCTCAGAACTTCCAGTACATTATTTATGTCTTCCATTGAACAAAAAATAAAGAACAAAGAAAAGTACAGCACAGGAACGGCCTTTTGGCCCTCCAAGCCTGTGCCGAGCATGATGCCCTAACTACATAAAAACCTTCTGCCCTTACTAGGTCCGTATCCCTCTATTTCCTCCCTATTCATGTACCCATCCAGACGCCTCTTAAATGTTGCCAATGTGCCTGCTTCCACCCCATCCTCTGGCAGCGCATTCCAGGCACCCACCACTCTCGGTGTGAAAAATGTACTCGACAAACTCCCTTAACTTTCCCCCTCTCACCACGAACTGAGAGAAAAGTCTGATAAAACAGGGACTCTGTCTCAGCAGGAGAATTGTGAGTAGAGACTGAAAAACAAGGACTATAATTCAAAAGCTTATTGTGGAGATGTGGAGAAGCCTGCAAGGACCCATCATTTGAAGCAAAGACACTTTTCTCTTTTATTTACGTTTCCTTCTCTTTTTCCACCCCTCTGTGTTTGTCTGTCTTGTGTGTTTAGGTAGAGATGAGGAGGCAAGTTACAGTCGGAGTTAGGTACTTATTAATATTTAACCAACTTTATCTGCTGCATATTTCACCCCTAATCTTGCTATAAATAAACAGTAATTGTGCTTCAACTTGCAAACCTGGTGACTGTGATTATTGGGCAGCCAAGGGCCAAAGATTTCGGGAATTTTTATAAGAATTATTTCTTAATTCACTTGTGCTGTGACTCTGGATCACTTGGGCTGTAATTGACCGTGTGCTAGCCCAGGGTGGCATAACACTTGGCAGGAGTGAAGCTTGTAGCTTCACCCATGTTTACAGAAAGTCCGATGGAAGATAAGGAGACGGGGCATTTGCAGGAAGAATTTCCTAAGATTTTCCCCTCATGTGTGTTGCTGAGGTCGATGGCTAAACAAGGCTCGCCGCCAGTGATTAACGTCACACCACAAGCAGGGGGTAGAGTAGACAAAACTATAATTGGGATGAATATAATTCCGGTGAGGTGTTCGGTAGGACTGTTTAGTTGAGGCCCAGGAAGCCACCCCAGAGATACAGAGATTGGCACAGTCAGCTCGCACAGAAGTTGAGGGTAGGGTGGAGGGCGGGGGGGGGGGGGGGGGGGGGGGGGGGCGGTTGGGAGGGGGTTGCAGCGTGCTACTCCATTAAGAACGGAATTGTGATGAGTAAGTGGGAACAGCCCCGTTTCCGGCCAGTCCCGCCGGCGTATGTTACGCCAGGTATTTGCCGGCAGGACCTGGCTGCGCGGACGGCCTCCGGGGTACCCGGGGAGCGTGGGGGGATCTGGCCTGCGATCGGGGCCCACCGATCTGCGGGAGGGCCTGTTGCGTGGGGGCACTCTATTCCTCCGCACCTACGGCTGTAGCGGTCCGCCATTGCCGGTGCGGAGACGGACTCCTCTGCGCATGCGCTGGGATGACGCCAGCACATGCTGGCGCTCCGGTGCATGCGCCAACTCGCGCCAGCCGGCAGAGGCCCTTCGGCGCAGGTTGGCATGGCACCAAGCCCCTTATCGCTGGCTGGCGGGGCGCAAACCACTCCGGGGCCGGCCTTGCCCCTGAAGGTGTGGAGGATTCTGCACCTTTGGGGTGGCCCGACGCCGGAGTGGTTCACGCCACTCCTCGGCGCCGGGACCCCCGCCCTACCGGGTAGGGGAGAATCCCACCTTAGCTCTTTTCTCTCCCGACAGATGCTGCCAGACCTGCTGAGATTTTGCAGCATTTTCTCTTTCATTTCAGATTCCAGCATCCGCAGTAATTTGCTTTTATTGGGTCCTGAACCTTCCAGGCTGGAGATGAGGTATTAGAAACATAGGGAAACCTAGAAAGGAGCAGGAGGAGTCCATTCGGCCCTTTGAACTTGCTCTGCAATTCATTAGGAACATGGCTGATCGTCCGATTCAACAACTCAATAGCCTAATCCTGCTTTCCCTCATATCCTTCATCGCCTTCACGCTGAGTGCTATATCTAACTGCTCATTTCTCATACTGCTTCCTGAAAACATACACGGCGGAATTCTCTGTTCCTGAGACTAAGTGTTGACGCCGGGGCAGGATTCGCGGAGTTCGACGACAGCTAAACATGGTGCGGCACCATGACGATTCAGCGACTGTTTAGGGACTGGCACCGGCGTCACATGGAACACAATCGATTCCAATGAGAAATAGTGCAGGATTCACTGGATTCGCGATTGACACTCAGGAGGCTGACAAGCTGCAGCCGCATATACATACTGCGCTCCCCACACACACCATCCCAGCCAACAAGATGGCAGCAAGGAGAGCGGCACACTTTTTAATGGATGCTGAGTTCGAGACCCTGCTGGACGCCATGGAGGAGAGGTGGGCGAGTCTGTACCCCGGCCTGGGAAGGAGGCTGCCAGCTGCCACGTTCGCAGTGCCTGAGCACAGATAGCAGAGGCTGACAGTGCCGTGAGCAACAGCATCTGGACCGGCCAGCAGTGCCATAAGAAATTGCACAACTTCCTCGGGGTGGCCAGGGTGAGTAGGCAGCACTGTGCCCCTGGCACCAACCCCCGCATCCCACCGACCCGTAACACTACCCCCCTCCCCCACCAAGAGGGCAGCCGAACCACCACCTTACACCACATACTGGCCGCCATGGCCGGGTGCCCTGGCCACTGAAACCACCAGCTACCCACCCCTAAGCTGCATGCATCGCCGGACTGTCTAACACTATTTTCTGTTTCCATCCCCACCCCCAAGAGTGGACATCGGCATCAGGCGAGGAAGTGAGATCCCGCTGAATTGCGGTTCCCCGTGACATATGTGTCATCACCCCCCCCCCCACCCATTCACCATCCTCACGCCACCATCATCCCCACACCACCCTTACACCACCTTCACCCCCATACCACCCTCACACAACCCCCATACCCCCTCCACCCCCACACTAGCCACCACCCCCCTGTCTCGCATTCCAATCATGTGTCTTGTCTTGTGTCTTGAAGGACCTGCTGGTGATGGGGTGGCCCTTCTGGTGACCCAGGCTCCTAGCCACCACCAGAGCCGAGCAGTGAGGAAGACACTGTTGTAGTCACCACTGTTGTATTGTATATACTACATACGAGGGTATTACGGTAAGGCCCCTGTACTACAGGCGGAGTATAAATGTGTGGGCTCTCCGAGCTGCAGCCATTTCAGCAGCAGCTGCGGGAGGCTACACATCTCTGCGTAATAAAGCCTCGATTACTCTCAACTCTCGTCTCGTCGTAATTGATAGTGCATCAATTTATTACGCAGAGATTTTACAAAGATGGATCTCCGCATCAAGCCTGATCGCCTGCAGCTGCATCCTCAAGCAGACAACGCCAAGTCGGCCTTCGCACATTGGCTAGCTTGCTTTGAAGCATACATCGTATCTGCGACAGACCCACCCTCAGAGGCACAGAAGCTCCAGATCCTCTACACACGGCTGAGCTCCGATATCTTTCCCCTCATCCGGGACGCGCCGACCTATGCTGAGGCCATGGCGCTACTGAAGGAGAACTACACTCATCAGACTAACAAAATCTACGCCAGGCAGCTCCTGTCCACGCGGCATTAACTCCCCGGTGAGTCTGTGGAAGATTTCTGGCGCGCCCTGCACGTCCTGGTGAGAGACTGCGATTGCCAGGCCGTTTTGGCCGCTGAACATTCTGACCTGTTACTTAGAGATGCGTTCGTTACGGGCAAAGGGTCGGCCTACATCCGGCAGCGCCTCTTAGAAGGGGCTACCCTCGACCTCGTGGTGACCAGAAACTAGCTCTCTCGCTCAGTCGCCTCTCGCAATATACAGGCCCCGACCGCACGGCCCACCCCTCCTGGGCATCGTGGCCTCGCCAGCGAGCAACCGATCAGCGACCTCCCCCAGCCAACCCCAGGTCTGCGCCACGCGGCAGCCAACCAACCCCGGGGGAACCAAGTGCTACTTCTGCTGACACTCAAAACACCCCCGACAGCGCTGCCCGGCACGGAGCGCGCTCTGCAAGGCCTGCGGGAAGAAAGGACATTTCGCTGCAGTGTGCCAGGCCCGCTCGGTCGCTGCTATTGTCCCGGCACCCCCCATGGGTAACCCGCCTCAGACCACGTGCGGCCCGTGGGTGCCGCCATCTTGCTCCCCTCACAACACGTGCGGCCCGTGGGCGCCGCCATCTTGCTCGCCATCTTCCCCGCCTCAAGACTCCTGCTCGTCGGGCACCTCATTGGGCCGCACATCGCCTGCAACCGCCGCCGACCAGCCACGTCTGGTCTCCATCACTATCGATCAGTCCCGACCGTACAACCTCGCCACCGCGTTGACGACAGTGAAGGTTGGCGGGCATAAGATATCCTGCATTCTGGACTCCGGGAGCACTGAGGGCTTCATCCACCCCATTACGGTAAGGCACTGCTCCCTCACGGTACACCCCATCAACCAGAGAATCTCCCTGGCCTCCGGATCCCACTCCGTGGCGATCCGGTGGTACTGCACCACCACCCTCACCGTCCAGGGCGTAGAGTTCAGCGGCTTCCGACTCTACGTCCTCCCCAACCGCTGCGCTGCCTTGCTACTCGGCCTGGACTTCCAGGGCAACCTTCAGAGCCTAACACTGAAATTTGGCGGGCCCCTACCACCCCTTACTGTTTGCGGCCTCACCACCCTTAAGGCCGACCCACCTTCCCTGTTTGCAAACCTCAACCCGGATTGCAAACCCGTCGCCACCAGGAGCAGACGGTACATCGCCCAGGACAGGACCTTCATCAGGTCCGAGGTCCAGCGGCTGCTACAGGAAGGCATCATCGAGGCCAGCAACAGCCCCTGGAGAGTACAAGTGGTAGTGGTGAAACCTGGAGAGAAAAACAGGATGGTCGTTGACTACAGTCAGACCATCAATCGGTACACGCAGCTCGACGCGTACCCCCTTCCATGCATATCTGATATGGTCAATCAGATTGCACAGTACCGGGTCTTCTCGACAGTGGACCTGAAATCTGCCTACCACCAGTTCCCCATTAGCAAGGCGGACCGCCCGTACACCGCGTTTGAAGCAGACGGCCGCCTTTACCATTTCCTTAGGGTTCCCTTCGGCGTCATTAAAGGGGTCTCGGTCTTCCAACGAGAGATGGACCGAATGGTTGACCGGTACGGACTGCGGGCCACTTTCCCGTACCTGGATAACGTGACCTTCATGTTTAACAACACACAGCGGGGTAAGATCAAAAATGACAAAATCTTGAGGTGGAGGATCGAGCTCTCCATCTACAACTACGAGATTTTGTATCACCCCGGTAAGCTCAACGAGCCCCCTGATACCCTGTCCCGAGGTACATGTGGCAGCGCACAAGTGGACCGACTCTGGACCCTGCACGATAATCTCTGTCACCCAGGGGTCACTCGCTTTTATCACTTCATAAAGGCCCGCAATCTACCCTACTCCATCGAGGAAGTCAGGGCTAACACCAGGGACTGCCAGGTCTGCGCGGAGTGTAAACCGCACTTCTACCGGCCAGACCGAGCGGGCGGGGTGAAGGCCTCCCGCCACTTTGACCGCCTCAGCGTGGACTTCAAAGAGCCCCTCCCCTCCACCGACCGCAACACGTACTTTCTTAATGTGGTCGACGAATATTCAAGATTCCCCTTCGCCGTCCCATGCCCCGATATGACGTCTGCCACTGTCATCAAAGCCCTCAACACCATCTTCGCTCTGTTCGGTTTCCCCGCTACATCCAAAGCGACTGGGGATCCTCATTTATGAACGATGAGCTGCGCCAGTACCTGCTCAACAGGGGCATTGCCTCGAGCTGGACGACCAGCTACAACCCCCGGGGAAACGGGCAGGTGGAGCGGGAGAATGGGACGGTCTGGAAGGCCGTCCAGCTGGCCCTACGGTCCAGAAATCTCCCGGCCTCCCGCTGGCAGGAGGTCCTCCCCGACGCCCTTCACTCCATTCGGTCGCTCCTGTGCACTGCGACTAACGAAAGTCCCCATGAACGTCTCCTTGCCTTCCCCAGGAAGTTCACCTCCGGGGTTTCGCTCCCAACATGGCTGGCAGCTCCAGGACCCGTTCTCCTCCGCAAGCACGTGCGGCTCCCCAAGACGGACCTGTTGGTTGAGAGGGTACAGCTCCTTCACGTGAACCCGCAGGATGCTTACGTAGCGCAACCCGATGGCCGCCAAGACACAGTCTCCCTCAGGGACCTTGCGCCAGCTGGGTCCCCACACACGCCCCCTCTGCCCCGGCGTCACCCTCCCTCCCCCCGGTGCACCCCACCACAGCCCCCGCTCCAGGATGATCCGTCCCCCCCTTGGTCCCACCCAGGGATGAAGATGAGGTCGACACGCTCCCGGAGTCACCGGCGACCGAACCGACGCCTGAATCGCCACCAGAACTGCGGCACTCGCAACGACGGATCAAGGTGCCCGATCGTCTAAATTTGTAACCTCTTGCTTAAATTTTAAACAACCTGTATGTATATAGTTCTCCACCACCCCCGCTGGACTCTTTTTAACAGGGGGTGAATGTGGTAGTCACCACTGTTGTATTGTATATACTGCATACGAGGGTATTACGGTAAGGCCCCTGTACTACAGGTACGGGGGTAGAACCCTGCCTGCTGGCTCCGCCCAGTAGGCGGAGTATAAATGTGTGGGCTCTCCGAGCTGCAGCCATTTCAGCAGCAACTGCGGGAGGCTCCACATCTTTGCGTAATAAAGCCTTGATTACTCTCTACTCTCGTTGCGTCGTAATTGATAGTGCATCAGACACCGACCCGGACGCAAGCCATCGACCCGAGACCCAGGACATCCCGGAGGTCGAGTCCGAGGATGACACTGACTTCTTGTCACGCTGTCTCCAACACCATCCACCCTCCACCAGAGACACCCACCTCGGTTGGGCACTTTAGTGAAGAGGCTCTTGGGTCGCTATCTGGTGCTCACCACATACATACTGTAGCACCGCAGACTGGTTTTGGACTTCTGGAACGGCCAGTCCCATCGATTGTGGAGATTCAGTCGCAGAGCCAGGGACTGCATGAGGGGTTGTTGGCGAGCATCCTGCAGTTGGAGGAGTGCAGCCATGTGCAGGAGGTGGTGCCGGCCATGCGTGCCACACTGTACGGGTGACATCCACATTGGAGGCCTTGGGAGCAAGAATTTCGGCTATGGATCAGCATGTTCAAGGCCTGGGGAAATCTGTGCAGGTAGTGGCGAGGCCCAGGACAGGGCTGCCCTCCTACACGTAGCCATGTACCAGAGCCATCTGGTCATTGCAGTAGTACTTCTGAGCATGGTCCAGTCATAGTGGGCCATGGTTGAGTGCGTCGGCGGCTTACCAGGGGTAAGCCATGGGGTACAGGTCTCTGGCACAGCGTCTGTCGCTGTTGCTCAGAAGGGAAGGGGGAGAGGAGTAGAGCATTAGTCATTGGAGACTCCATAGTTAGGGGGGGATAGATAGGAGATTCTGTGGGAACAAGAGGTTGGTGCGTTGCCTCCCAGGTGCCAGGGTCCGTGATGTCTTGTATCGTGTTTTCGGGATCCTTAAGGGAGAGGGGCAGCAGTCCCAAGTCGTGGTCCACATAGGTACCAATGACATAGGTAGGAAAAGGGATAGGGATGTAAGGCAGGAATTCAGGAAGCTAGGGTGGAAACTTAGATCTAGGACAAACAGAGTTATTATCTCTGGGTTGTTACCCGTGCCATGTGCTAGCGAGACGAGGAATAGGGAGAGAGAAGAGTTGAACACGTGGCTACAGGGATGGTGCAGGAGGGAGGGTTTCAGATTTCTGGATAATTGGGGCTCATTCTGGGGTCGGTGGGACCTCTACAAACGGGATGGTCTACACCTGGACCAGAGGGGTACCAATATCCTGGGGGGGAAATTTGCTAATGCTCTTCGGGAGGGTTTAAACTAGTTCAGCAGGGGCTTGGGAACCTGAATTGTAGCTCCAGTATACAGGAGGTTGAGAGTAGTGAGGTCATGAGTAAGGTTTCAAAGTTGCAGGAGTGCACCGGCAGGCAGGAAGGTGGTTTAAAGTGTGTCTTCTTCAATGCCAGGAGCATCCGGAATAAGGTGGGTGAACTTGCGGCATGGGTTGGTACCTGGGACTTCGATGTTGCGGCCATTTCGGAGACATGGATAGAGCAGGGACAGGAATGGTTGTTGCAGGTGCCGGGGTTTAGATATTTCAGTAAGCTCAGGGAAGGTGGTAAAAGAGGGGGAGGGGTGGCATTGTTAGTCAAGGACAGTATTACGGTGGCAGAAAGGACGTTTGATGAGGACTCGTCTACTGAGGTAGTATGTGCTGACTTCCGGGTTGCGGCGATGCGGAGCTAAGCCGCGCCATTCGGCAGCTCCCGCGAAAACGGACTTTCGGGCCCGCTAACGGAGCCCCAACGGCATTTTTTTTGAAATCCAACCCGTGGGGAAGGAAGAAGAAAGGTCCCCAACCAACTTGTATGGATCGGACCCGCAGCGAAACGGCAAAAAAAGCGGTCCTGGAGCAGCGAGAGAAGAAGGGGAAAAAAAACAAAATGGCGGCGCCAACAGACAAAGAAGAGATGCAGGAGTTCATCAAGCGCTGCTTTGAGGAGATGCGCAAGGAGATGGTGGCGCCTCTGCTGGCGATAATTGAAGGACTTGGAGCAACCCAGAAAGCCTAAGAGGTGAAGATCCAGGGAAAAGTGACCGTGAACGACGATGAGCTCGTGGGCCTGGCAGAGAAAGTGGAGCGGCACGAGGCGCTGCACAAGACGTGGGCGGGAAGACTCGAAGACCTGGAGAATAGGTTGAGGAGAAACAACTTGAGGATCCTGGGACTCCCAGAAGGAGTGGAGGGGGCCGATGCCACGGCATATGCGGGCACAATGATCGGGACGCTGATGGGTGTGAAGGCCCCCCCGGGATTGCTGGAGCTGGATAGGGCACACCGGGTGCTGGCGAGGAGGCCCAAGGCAAATGAGCCGCCAAGGGCGATGGTGGTGAGATTTCACCGGTTTACGGACAGAGAGAGGGTCCTGAAATGGGCCAAGAGGGAATGGAGCAGCAAGTGGGACAATGCGGAGATCAGAATATACCCGGATTGGAGCGCGGAGGTCGCTAAGCGGAGAGCGGGTTTCAACCGGGCCAAAGCGGTGCTGCATCGGAAAGGAGTAAAATTTGGAATGTTGCAGCCAGCGCGACTGTGGGTTACACATAATGGCCAACACCACTACTTTGAAACGCCCGAAGAGGCGTGGACCTTTATACTAACAGAAAAGCTGGACTCTAATTGAGGGTTTGTGTGGGAGGGGGGTGTTTGAGGGTTGAAGTATGATGGTTGTTGTACATAGGGGGTCAATCACGCACAGGGAATGTTATATGGGCTGGGGGAGAGAGACAAGGTCACGACAGGAGGCGCCATGGGGGGCGGGGCAGGCTTTGGAAAGTGCGGGGTTTTCTTTACAGCGCGTGGCAAGAAAGGAGGGAAGGGGAACGAAGGAATGTATATTGATTGGGAGATTCCCACACGGGGGGGTCAAAGGGATGGCGGGGGAAGCCGGGGTCAGCAGGTGTTACGGAAGGGATATGGGGGGAGCAAAAAAGCTAGACGGGGATCTAGCGAGGGGGAGGGGAGGGAGGGAAGGGGGGGAGGGGAGGGAGGGGGGGAAGGGGGGGGGGGGGAAGGGTTGCTGCTGCACTGGCCGAAAGAGAACGGGACACAGAAGAGATGGTTTGGACGGGGGTCCCCCGGCTGGAGGACTGGAGAGGGAGGGAGACGCGGACAAGGGACTGGCCCAGAAAAGGAGGCTAGTGGGCAGGGGGGTGGGGGGGGGAGAGAGAGAGAGTCCCTCCAATCCGGCTGATAACATGGAACGTGAGGGGCCTGAACGGGCCAGTGAAGAGGGCTCGAGTGTTCGCGCACTTGAAGGGACTGAAGGCAGGCGTGGCCATGCTCCAAGAGACACACCTGAAGGTGGCGGACCAGGTCAGGTTAAGAAAGGGATGGGTAGGACAGGTATTTCACTCGGGATTAGACGCGAAAAATAGAGGGGTGGCAATTCTGGTGGGAAAGCATGTGTCATTTGAGGCCAAGACTATCGTAGCGGATAATGGAGGGAGATATGTGATGGTGAGTGGTAGGCTGCAAGGGACGAGGGTGGTGTTGGTAAATGTATACGCCCCGAACTGGGATGATGCTGGATTTATGAAGCGTATGTTGGGGCGCATTCCGGACCTGGAGGTAGGAGGACTGATAATGGGAGGGGACTTCAATACAGTGCTGGACCCAGCACTGGACCGCTCCAGATCAAGGACGGGAAAGAGGCCGGCGGCGGCCAAGGTGCTCAGGGGTTTTATGGATCAGATGGGGGGAGTGGACCCATGGAGGTTTGCAAAACCGCAGGCCAGGGAATTTTCTTTTTTCTCCCACGTACATAAGGTTTACTCCCGGATAGATTTCTTTGTTCTGGGTAGGGCGCTTATTCCGAGAGTGGAGGGGACGGAGTATTCGGCCATAGCCGTGTCGGACCATGCCCCGCACTGGGTGGAAATGGGGCTGGGAGAGGAGAGGGACCAACGCCCGCTGTGGCGGTTGGACGTAGGACTGCTGGCTGATGAGGTGGTGTGTGGGAAGGTGAGGGGGTGCATTGAAAGGTACTTGGAGGCCAACGACAACGGGGAGGTGCGAGTGGGGGTGGTATGGGAGGCGTTGAAGGCGGTGACCAGGGGAGAGCTGATCTCCATTAGGGCTCATAGGGAGAAGACAGAGGGCATGGAAAGGGAGAGGTTAGTGGGGGAGATCTTGCAAGTGGACAGGAGATACGCAGAGGCCCCGGAGGAAAGAGTACTCAGGGAACGGCGACGGCTCCAGACGGAGTTTGACCTACTGACCACGGGCAAGGCGGAGGCACAGTGGAGGAAGGCGCAGGGGGCAACCTATGAGTATGGGGAAAAGGCTAGTCGGATGCTGGCGCACCAGCTCCGTAAGAGGGCGGCAGCGAGGGAAATAGGGGGAATCAAAGGTGGAAGGGGAGCCACGGTTCGAAGTGCCACGAAAATAAATAAGGTATTCAAGGCCTTCTATGAAGAGCTGTACAGGTCCCAGCCCCCAGGGGGGGAAGGGGGGATGAGGCGATTTCTGGACCAGCTGGGGTTCCCGATGATGGAGGAGCAGGAGACGGTTGGTTTGGGAGCACCAATTGGGCTGGAGGAGCTGAGTTAGGGCTTGGGGAGCATGCAGGCGGGGAAGGCCCCGGGGCCGGACGGGTTCCCGGTGGAGTTCTATAGAAAATATGTGGACCTGCTGGCCCCGCTGATAGTGAGGACCTTTAACGAGGCAAGAGAGGAGGGAACCCTGCCCCAGACAATGTCGGAGGTGACAATCTCCTTGATTCTTAAGCGAGACAAGGATCCACTGCAATGTGGATCGTACAGGCCGATATCGCTCCTCAATGTGGACGCTAAGTTATTGGCAAAAGTGCTGGCCACGATTTTGAGGACTGTGTCCCGGGGGTGATTCATGAGGACCAGACGGGATTTGTAAAGGGCAGGCAGTTAAATACCAATGTGCGGCGGCTCTTAAACGTGATAATGATGACATCGGAGGAGGGAGAGGCGGAGATAGTGGCAGCTATGGACGCGGAAAAAGCCTTTGACCGAGTAGAGTGGGAGTACCTCTGGGAGGTATTGCGCAGGTTTGGGTTCGGGGGAGGGTTTATTAGGTGGGTTAAGCTCCTTTATAGCGCCCCGGTGGCGAGTGTAGTGACGAACCGGCGGAGGTCAGAGTACTTTCGGCTGTACCGAGGGACGAGGCAGGGGTGCCCCCTGTCCAACCTGTTGTTTGCACTGGCGATCGAACCCTTGGCCATATCACTTAGGGAGTCCAAGAAATGGAGGGGAATAGTCCGCGGGGGAGAGGAGCATCGGGTATCGCTATACGCGGATGACCTGCTGCTATACGTGGCGGACCCAATAGAGGGGATGGTGGCGGTCATGCAGACTCTGAAGGAGTTTGGGGAGTTCTCGGGCTACAAGCTTAATGTAGGGAAGAGTGAGCTTTTTGTATTACAGGCAGGGGACCAAGAAAGAGGGATAGGGGACCTACCGCTGAGGAGGGCGGAGAGGAGTTTTCGGTATCTGGGGAGACAGGTGGCCAGAAGTTGGGGGGCCCTACATAAACTGAATTTGATGAGGTTGGTGGAGCAAATGGAGGAGGATTTTAAAAGATGGGACATGCTCCCGCTCTCGCTGGCGGGCAGGGTGCAGTCGGTCAAAATGGTGGTCCTTCCAAGGTTTTTGTTCGTGTTTCAGTGCCTCCCCATCGTGATCACCATGGGCTTTTTCAAGAAAGTAGGTAGGAGTATTATGGGGTATGTGTGGGCAAATAAGACACCGAGGGTTAGAAGAGGGTTCTTGGAACGCAACAGGGACCGAGGAGGGTTGGCTTTGCCAAACCTAGAGAGTTACTACTGGGCAGCAAACATGGCGATGATCCGCAAGTGGGTCACGGAGGGAGAGGTGGCATGGAAGAGGATGGAGATGGCATCCTGTAAAGGAACGAGCCTGGGAGCGTTGGTAACGGCACCGCTGCCGCTCTCGCCGACAAAACACACCACAAGCCCGGTGGTGGCAGCAACGCTAAGGATATGGGGCCAGTGGAGAAGGCACCGGGGTGCATTGGGAGCATCGGTGTGGTCCCCGATCAGGGGTAACCACCGGTTTGTCCCGGGGAAGATGGACGGGGGGTTCCAAGGCTGGCATCGGGCAGGGATTAGAAGAATGGGGGACCTGTTCATTGACGGGACATTTGCAAGCCTAGGGGCACTGGAGGAGAAATTTGAGTTACCCCCCGGGAAACGCATTTAGATATAAGCAGGTGAGGGCTTTTGCGAGGCAACAGGTGAGGGAATTTCCGTTGCTCCCGGCACAAGAAGTTCAAGATAGGGTGATCTCGGGGGTATGGGTCGGGGAGGGCAAGGTTTCGGAAATATACCAAGAGATGAAAGCAGAGGGGGAAGCGCTAGTAGAGAAGAATTGAAAAGTAAATGGGAGGAGGAGCTCGGGGAGGATATTGAGGAAGGGCTATGGGCTGATGCCCTGGGCAGGGTTAATACCTCCTCCTCGTGTGCCAGGCTCAGTCTGATACAATTTAAGGTGGTTCACAGAGCGCATTTGACGAGGGCGAGGCTGAGTAGGTTCTTTGGAGTAGAGGATAGATGTGAAAGATGTTCAGGGAGCCCGGCGAACCATGTCCATATGTTCTGGTCATGCCCGGCATTGGAGGGGTTCTGGAGAGGAGTGGCGGGAGTAATATCTCAGGCGGTGTAAATCCGGGTCAAGCCAAGCTGGGGGGCTAGCAATATTCGGAGTAGTGGATGAGCCGGGAGCACAGGAGGCGAAAGAGGCCGGAATTCTGGCCTTTGCGTCCCTAATAGCCCGGCGAAGGGTCTTGCTATTGTGGAAGGAGGGAAAGAGAGATTGCTGGAGGGGACGGGATGAGCGGGGGATAACATGGAGGGTGGGGGAAACTGGCACGAATGGGCGAGAGCCAGTGTATAAAGCTATGTAAATATACCATCTTGCCATGTATATATCTTGTTCAGGGAGAATTTGCGTTATTTTGTTACGGGGGTGGGGTTATTATTTGTAAGGGGAAAAAAATTGTGTTGTTAAAAAACCTTAATAAAAATATTATAAAAATAAAAAAAAGAAGTAGTATGGGCTGAGGTTAGAAACAGGAAAGGAGAGGTCACCCTGTTAGGGGTTTTCTATCGGCCTCCGAAAAGTTCCAGAGATGTAGAGGAAAGGATTGCAAAAATGCTTCTGGATAGGAGCGAAAGCAACAGGGTAGTTGTTATGGGGGACTTTAACTTTCCAAATATTGACTGGAAACGCTATAGTTCGAGTACTTTAGATGGGTCCGTTTTTGTCCAATGTGTGCAGGAGGGTTTCCTGACACAGTATGCAGATAGGCCAACGAGAGGCGAGGCCATTTTGGATTTGGTACTGGGTAATGAACCAGGACAGCTGTTAGATTTGGAGGTAGGTGTGCACTTTGGTGATAGTGACCACAATTCGATTACGTTTACTTTAGTGATGGAAAGGGATAGGTATATACCGCAGGGCAAGAGTTATATTTGGGGTAAAGGCAATTCTGATGAGATGAGGTGTTGGCAATTCTGGACAGGCTGAACATAGATAAGTCCCCAGGGCCTGATGGGATTTATCCTAGGATTCTCTGGGAAGCCAGGGAAGAGATAGCTGGGCCTTTGGCTTTGATTTTTATGATGTGGAGATGCCGGCGTTGGACTGGGGTGAGCACAGTACGAAGTCTTACAACACCAGGTTAAAGTCCAACAGGTTTGTTTCGATGTCACTAGCTTTCGGAGCGCTGCTCCTTCCTCAGGTGAAGGAACCTGAGGAAGGAGCAGCGCTCTGAAAGCTAGTGACATCGAAACAAACCTGTTGGACTTTAACCTGGTGTTGTAAGACTTCGTACTTTGATTTTTATGTCATCATTGGCTACAGGAATAGTGCCAGAGGACTGGAGGATAGCAAATGTGGTCCCTTTGTTCAAGAAGGGGGGTAGAGACAACCCCGGCAACTATAGACCGGTGAGCCTCACGTCTGGTGTGGGTAAAGTCTTGGAGGGGATTATAAGAGACAAGATTTATAATCATCTAGATAGGAATAATATGATTAGGGATAGTCAGCATGGCTTTGTGAAGGGTAGGTCATGCCTCACAAACCTTAGAATCATAGAATCATAGAAGTTTACAGCATGGAAACAGGCCCTTCGGCCCAACCAGTCCATGCCGCCCAGTTTTTACCATTAAGCTAGCCCCAGTTGCCCGCACTTGGCCCATAACCCTCTATACCCATCTTACCCATGTAACTATCTAAATGCTTTTTAAAAGACACAATTGTACTTATTGAGTTCTTTGAGAAGGTGACTGAACAGGTAGACGAGGGTAGAGCAGTTGATGTGGTGTATATGGATTTCAGTAAAGCGTTTGATAAGGTTCCCCACAGTAGGCTATTGCAGAAAATACGGAGGCTGGGGATTGAGGGTGATTTAGAGATGTGGATCAGAAATTGGCTAGCTGAAAGAAGACAGAGGGTGGTGGTTGATGGGAAATGTTCAGAATGGAGTTCAGTTACAAGTGGCGTACCACAAGGAACAGGTCATGTTGCAGCTGTACAAAACTCTGGTACGGCCGCATTTGGAGTATTGCGTACAGTCCTGGTCACCGCATTATAGGAAGGACGTGGAAGCTTTGGAGCGGGTGCAGAGGAGATTTACCAGGATGTTGCCTGGTATGGAGGGAAAATCTTATGAGGAAAGGCTGATGGACTTGAGGTTGTTTTCGTTAGAGAGAAGAAGGTTAAGAGGAGACTTTATAGAGGCATACAAAATGATCAGGGGGTTAGATAGGGTGGACAGTGAGAGCCTTCTCCCGTGGATGGAAATGGCTAGCACGAGGGGACATAGCTTTAAACTGAGGGGTAATAGATATAGGACAGAGGTCAGAGGTAGGTTCTTTACGCAAAGAGTGGTGAGGCCGTGGAATGCCCTACCTGCAACAGTAGTGAACTCGCCAACATTGAGGGCATTTAAAAGTTTATTGTATAAGCATATGGATGATGATGGCATTGTGTAGGTTAGATGGCTTTTGTTTTTTGATTTCCCATGTCGGTGCAACATCGTGGGCCGAAGGGCCTGTACTGCGCTGTATCGTTCTATGTTCTATGTTCTATGAGGCAAGACTTAGGATGCATCGGATGGAGAGGAAAACTGCAGGGGATGGGCACAATGGAAATGTGGAGCTTGTTCAAGGAACAGCTACTGCGTGTCCTTGACAAATATGTACCTGTCAGGCAGGGAGGAAGTGGTCGAGCAAGGGAACCGTGGTTTACTAAAGCAGTCAAAACACTTGTCAAGAGGAAGAAGGAGGCTTATGTAAAGATGAGACATGAATGTTCAGTTAGGGCGTTCGAGAGTTACAAGTTAGCTAGGAAGGACCTAAAGAGAGAGCCAAGAAGAGCCAGGAGGGGACATGAGAAGACATTGGCAGGTAGGATCAAGGATAACCCGAAAGCTTTCTATAGGTATGTCAGGAATAGAAGAATGACTCGGGTAAGAGTAGGGTGACTCAAGGACAGTAGTGGGAAGTTGTGCTTGGAGTCCGAGGAGATAGGAGAGGTGCGAAATGAATATTGTTCATCAGTATTCACACAGGAAAAAGATAATGTTGTCGAGGAGAATACTGAGATTCAGGCTACTAGACTAGAAGGGCTTGAGGTTCATAAGGAGGAGGTGTTAGCAAATCTGGAAAGTGTGAAAATAAGTCCCCTGGGCCGGATGGGATTTATCCTAGGATTCTCTGGGAAGCTAGGAAGGAGATTGCTGAGCCTTTGGCTTTGATCTTTAAGTCATCTTTGTCTACAGGAATAGTGCCAGAAGAGTGGAGGATAGCAAATGTTGTCCCCTTGTTCAAGAAGGGAAGTAGAGACAACCCCGGTAACTATAGACCAGTGAACCTTACTTCTGTTGTGGGCAAAATCTTGGAAAGGTTTATAAGAGATCGGATGTATAATCATCTGGAAATGAATAATTTGATTCGAGATAGTCAACACGGTTTTGTGAAGGGTAGGTCGTGCCTCACAAACCTTATTGAGTTCTTTGAGAAGGTGACCAAACAGGTGGATGAGGATAAAGCAGTTGATGTGGTGTATATGGATTTCAGTAAAGCGTTTGATCAGGTTCCCCATGGTAGGCGACTGCAGAAAATACGGAGGCATGGGATTCAGGGTGATTTAGCAGTTTGGATCAGAAATTGGCTAGCTGGAAGAAGACAAAGGGTGGTGGTTGATGGGAAATGTTCAGACTGGAGTCCAGTTGCTAGTGGTGTACCACAAGGATCTGTTTTGGGGCCACTGCTGTTTGTAATTTTTATAAATGACCTGGAGGAGGGCGTAGAAGGATTTGTGAGTAAATTTGCAGATGACACTAAAGTCGGTGGAATTGTGGACCGTGCGGAAGGATGTTACAAGTTACAGAGGGACATAGATAGGTTGCAGCGCTGGGCTGAGAGGTGGCAAATGGTGTTTAATGCAGAAAAGTGTGAGGTGATTCATTTTGGAAGGAATAACAGAAGACAGAGTACTGGGCTAGTGGTAAGATTCTTGGCAGTGTGGATGAGCAGAGAGACCTCGGTGTCCAAGTACATAGATCCCTGAAAGTTGCCACCCAGGTTGAGAGGGTTGTTCAGAAGGCGTATGGTGTGTTGGCTTTTATTGGCAAGGGGATTGAGTTTCGGAGCCATGAGGTCATGTTGCAGCTGTACAAAACCCTGGTGCGGCCGCATTTGGAGTATTGCGTGCAATTCTGGTCGCCGCATTATAGGAAGGATGTGGAAGCATTGAAAAGGGTGCAGAGGAGATTTACCAGAATGTTGCCTGGTATGGTGGGAAGATCTTATGAGGAAAGGCTGAGGGACTTGAGGCTGTTTTCGTTAGAGAGAAGAAGGTTAAGAGGTGACTTAATTGAGGCATACAAGATGAACTGGGGATTGGATAGGGTGGACAGTGAGAGCCTTTTTCCTCGGATGGTGATGTCTAGCACGAGGGGACATAGCTTTAAATTGAGGGGAGATAGATATAGGACTGATGTCAGAGGTAGGTTCTTTACTCAGAGAGCAGTAAGGGCGTGGAATGCCCTGCCTGCAACAGTAGTGGACTCGCCAACACGAAGGGCATTCAAATGGTCATTGGATAGACCTATGGACGATAAGGGAATAGTGTAGATGAGCTTTAGAGTGGTTTCACAGGTCGGCGCAACATCGAGGGCCGAAGGGCCTGTACTGCGCTGTAATGTTCTATGTTCTATGTTCTATTGCCCAGTTGCTGGCCGACGTGACGCAGACACATCGGCAGTGGCCCAGTCCCAGAAGGAAATGGCGCAGTCACTGGCTGATGTGGCACAGACTCAGTAGGTGGTGGCACAGTCACAGTATGTTGAGGAGGTCGTCCACTCCCTGTGCTCCATTGCCGCGAGCATGGAGACCCTGGTAGAGACGGTAGTGGGGCCTCCAGGACTGGCAGCGCCAGGTGGCAGGGGAGCCTCAGGGGATAGCTTAGCTCGCACCCCCATCCCATGGAGTAGCCCGGGGGCCATCGATGTAATACTCTTATCAGATGGCCTGACTTACATTACAAGAACACTTGTAGCTAAAGCTATAAACAATTTATTAACTTTAACTGTGGGTCAGCTATGTACAAAACAACAGATGAATAACAGTATGATCATGTACAAGCAACCCCTCTCTCCAGTCGGTCTGAGGTCAACTGACTGTCACATTTACTTATATACTAATGCGACTCCTAGTGTCAGTTGATGAATTACAGCACAACCATGATATCACTACAATCGGGCACCCCGAGGGAGGAGGAGGTGATCGGGCCCATGCCGGTGACAACCACAGGGGAGGTGCCGGAACACCGCAGCACCTTCAATACTCCCCCTCTCGCCCCTGGTGCATCTGGTGGGCAGCGGTCAGAACAGGGCATCACCAGGCTTCCTGGGACACCCGAGCAGCAGCCAGGCCCACTCAGGCCCGGTCGTCCCAAAAGACACCAGCCAAAGGGGACCCAGGTCGCGGGACGGGAATCACAGCAGGCCATCTCCACTCCTGCTGTACCGTCTGGTGATCCATCTAAGCATAACATGAGGGCCCGTAAGGACAGAAAAGTAGACACCAGTTAAGTTGGCACGGGTGCAGGGCACAGTTTAGCGATAGGGGCTAGGGCTCTCTCCAAGATGGTGCCGGAGCGTGGTGACTCTGCGAGCTCTCTCACGCATATTCTCTTCTTACATCTCCTATCACCGTAGTAATCTCTTCAAACTTAATTTGAACACTAACACGATCATTAACCTTTCTTTTTTATGGTCTCTTGCAGGTTTGAAGATCCTCAGAGGCCCGTGGAATTGACCTTATGACCTGACCGGACCCGGCAGGACTCCTGCAATGACCTGACCTGGAAGTTGAAGAGGCCGAAACTGGAAGTCCGACCCCGACCTCGATTTGGACCCGACCAGGTCCTCGGAGCGCTTGACCCAGCCTTGGAACCAACGCCAGCCCCCAGACCACCCGCGCCAGTCTCCGGGGCACCCGACCCGACCCCCGACCATGAGACCTGGCACAACCAGACCAGTAGAGGCCCACCCAGCAACCCAACCAGAGACGCCCACCCAGAGATCCGACCCGGAGAGGCCAACCCAGCGACCTGACTTACCGAATCCACGTGGAAGCCTGACCAGGCCTACTCCAAGGACCCACTCAAGGAGCGCTCGGCCAGACCACCAACATTAGAGCAGAACATGGGACCCAGCCCAAACTGACCCAGGAAGCCCCTGCCCGTGATCCAAACCCGGCTTAAAGACCCCTGGAATGGCAGAGACACTGCACGAGGACTCGAACGCTCCGCAAGGTAGATCCGTACCCGCGGAACCCCAGGGGCCCGACCGGATTGCAACCAAGTTCCCCCAGCAACCCCAAAATCGCAACCAGTGCCTGAGACCCTGCCAGACGTGACCACCTACCTTCCACAAAGTCAGAGCTTTCTCATCAGATCCCGGGACCATCCAGAAGCAGCCGCCGACCGAGGAAGCGAAGGAAACGGGGCGGTCCGCAGGTGAGACTGAAGTAACGCGGTTTCATGACTCCTCTCCCCAGCATACTTCTGGCAAACATCCAAGTGATTGAAAACAAGCTGGATGAACTTAACGCAAGACTTACCTCTAAGAGGGAAGTAAGAGACTGCTGTGTGCTCTGTTTCACAGGGACATGGCTCACTCCTGCTATACAACCTGAAGGCTCTTCAATTCATCGGGCGGACCGCACTGCATCATCAGGTAAACGAAGGGTGGAGGCATTTGCCTTCTGCCGCTTGGATGTGCCGACCCTGGCGACCTACTGCCCCCCGGACCTGGCTTACCTGACCATGAAGTGCCGCCCGTACTACCTTCCACATGAGTTCACTTCAGCCATTATCACAGCGGTCTACATCCCACCCCAGGCAGAAGTGAGGAAGGCACTGGACGAACTGTACAGTTATAAACAACAACAAAACACAACAGCCGGAGGCCTTCATCATGGCCGGGGACTTCAACAAGGCCAACCTCGAGTGTACTGCCAAAATTCCACCAGCACATCTCCTGTCCTACCAGGGGTGACAACACTCTTGACCACTGCTACTCAAACATCAAGGGCTCCTACGATTCCATCCCCCGACCGCACTTTGGAAAATCGGACCATAAAACAGTGCTCCTTCTCTCGGCATACAAGCAGAAACTCAAGCGAGTGAATCTGGCTAAGAAGGTCGTGGCGTGCTGGTCCGAGGCAACAGAAGAGCTCCTACATGACTGCTTCGAGACAGTGGAGTGGTCCATATTTAAGAACTCAGTGACCAATCTAAATGTGTTTGCCACCACCGTCACAGACTTCATCAGTGAATGTGTGGACGACTGCATGCCAAAGAAAGCAGTACGTACGTTCCCCAACCGGAAACCATGGCTTAATCGGGACATTGACGCCCTACTGAAGGACAGATCTGAGGCGTTCCAGTCAGGCGACTCTGACCTATACAAGAAATCCAGGTACAATTCCACAAAGCCATCCGAGATGCCATGAGAGAATATCAGACCAAGCTAGAGTCACAGACTAGTGTCACAGACTCTCGTCGGTTGTGGCAAGGCCTAAACAACATAACGGGCTACAAATCCCTCTGGCAGCAGCGCACCCCTCCCCGATGAACTCAATGCATTCTCTGCTCGGTTCGAGCAGGAAACCATCAAATCACTGTTGATTGGACACACCCACACCCATCGTAACAGCTTCCAAAGTTAAGTTGGCCTTCTTGAAAGTGAACCCTCGGAAGGCGACGGGTCCGGACAGCGTCCCTGGTTGTGCACTTAAATCCTGCATGGACCAGCTGGCAGATGTGTTCGTGGACATCTTCCTACTCCATTCCGAGGTCCCCGCCTGCTTCAAGAAGATCACCATCATACCGGTGCCAAAGAACAAGCAGGCAACGTGCCTCAATGACGACCGTCCGGTGGTCCTGACATCGATTATAATGAAGTGCTTCGAGAAGTTGGTCATGAAGCACATCAACTCCATACTTCCAGAATGCCTAGATTCACTGTAATTCACATACCACCGCAACTGGTCCACAGCAGACGCCATCTCCCTGGTCCTACATTCATCCCTGGAGCATCTCGACAACAAGGATCTCCTACATCAGACTGCTATTTATTGACTACAGCTCCGCCTTCAACACCATTAACCCCAGCCAAACTCGTATCAAAGCTCCAAAACCTAGGACTTGGCTCCTCACTCTGCAACTGGATCCTCGACTTTCTGACCCATAGACCGCAATCAGTAAGAATTTTAAAAAAAAATCTATATTAGGTTATTTGCAATTTTAAAAATAATAATAATAACAGCAGCATAAACATGGCACAATAAACATTTCCACCTCGTCACAATCTTCATCCCCCCCCAACAACAAAACAACAGTCTGGCCCACCAGCCCACCCCTTTTTTTAAAATTCTGTTTCTGCTGACATTTTAATTTTCCCCGAGAAAGTCGCCGAACGGCTACCACCTCCGGGTGAACCCCAGCATTGACCCTCTTAAGGCAAACTTTATTTTCTCGAGACTAAGAAACCTAGCCATGTCCCTAACCCAGGTCTCTACACTCGGGGGTTTTGAGTCCCTCCACATTAATAAGATTTGTCTACGGGCTACCAGAGAGGCAAAGGCCAGGACGTCGGCCTTTTTCACCCCCTGGAGTCCCGGCTCTTCCGATACTCCAAAGATCGCCACCCCCGGACTCGGTACCACCCGTGTTTTGAGTACCGTGGACATCGCCTTAGCAGCCTGGGCAGCACGGTAGCACACGTGGCTAGCATTGCGGCTTCACAGTGCCAGGGTCCCAGGTTCAATTCCCCACTGGGTCACTGTCTGTGCGGAGTCTGCACGTTCTCCCCGAGTCTGCGTGGGTTTCCTCCGGGTGCTCCGGTTTCCTCCCACAGTCCAAAGACGTGCAGGTTAGGTGGATTGGCCATAATAAATTGCCCGAAGTGTCCAAAAAGGTTAGGAGGGGTTATTGGGTTATGGGGATAGGGTGGAAGTGAGGGCTTAAGTGGGTCGGTGCAGACTCGATGGGCCGAATGGTCTCCTCCTGCACTGTAAGTTCTATGTTCTATGAAACCCTGCCAAAACCCTCTGAGCTCTGGGCATGTCCCAAACATGTGGACATGATTTGCTGGGCTTCCCGTGCACTTCGCACACCTGTCCTCTACCCCGAAAAACTTGCTCATCCGGCCACCGTCATGTGTGCCTGGTGGACTACCTTGTATTGTATCAGGCTAAGCCTGGCACATGATGAGGATGTGTTAATCCTGTTTAGGGCATCCGCCCACAGACCCGCCTCTATCTCTCCCTCCAGCTCATCTTCCCACTTGCCCTTAAGCTCCTCCACCGGAGTTTTCTCCGATTCCATAAGTTCTTGATAGATGTCTGATACCTTCCCCTCTCCCATCCAGATACTGGAGACAACTCTGTCCTGTATCCCCCGTGGCGGCAGCAGCGGGAAAGCTGGAAGCTGCTTTCTCAAAACGTCTCACATCTGCAGATACCTAAACCTGTTGGCAATTCAAATTTATCCTCCAAGGCTTTCAAGCTGGGGAAGTTCCCATCTATAAATAGATCCCCCATCCTCCTAATTCCTGCCCTTTGCCATCTCCGGAATCCACCATCCAGCCTACCCGGTAGAAACGATGATTATTATAAATCGGGGTCCAAACCGATGCTCCCTCTACTCTCTTATATCTCCTCCACTGCCCCCAGATTTACAGAGCCGCCACCACCACCGGACCTGTGGAGTATCGGGCCAGCGAGAACGGGAGAGGTGCCGTAATCAGTGCTCCCAAACTTGTGTCTTTACATAACGCCGCCTCCATCCGCTCACACACCGACCCCTCCCCCACTTCCCACTTCCCTATCATGGCTATATTTGCCGCCCAGTAGTTTGGTGCCAACCCACCCTCCCCCAACTGCGCTCCAGCAACACTTTCTTCACTCGCGGTGTTTTACCCGCCCACACAAAGACCAAGATAACCTTATTCACCTGTTTTAAAAAGGCCCTCGGGGGGAGGGAGCGGCGTGGAAGAGATTGGAGATGGCGTCCTGTAATGGAACCAGCCTACAAGCACTGGCGACGGTGCCGTTGCCGTTCTCCCCGAAGAAATACACCACAAGTCCAGTGGTGGTGGCAACACTGAAAATTTGGGGGCAATGGAGACGGCATAGGGGAAGGACGGGAGCCTCGGTGCGGTCCACGATAAGAAATAATCCCGCAGACTCAGAACCCGAACGAAAGGCCATTCGTTTCATAGATTTCATAGAATTTACAGTGCAGAAGGAGGCCATTCGGCCCATCGAGTCTGCACCGGCTCTTGGAAAGAGCACCCTACCCAAGCCCACACCTCCACCCTATCCCCATAACCCAGTAACCCCACCCAACACTAAGGGCAATTTTGGACACTAAGGACAATTTAACATGGCCAATCCACCTAACCTGCACATCTTTGGACTGTGGGAGGAAACCGGAGCACCCGGAGGAAACCCACGCACACACGGGGAGGACGTGCAGACTCCGCACAGACAGTGACCCAAGCCGGAATCGAACCTGGGACCCTGGAGCTGTGAAGCAATTGTGCTATCCACTATGCTACCGTGCTGCCCGTTTCCCTGACCTGGTGGGCCAGTTCCAAGTTAAGTATTGGCCTATTAGCTGTAGAAGTAGCTTAGACGTAGAATTTGTACATGAGTAGTGATTACTGTGTATAATAAATGTGCTTTGATTTAAATCTTACTAATCGGTGTATTGGATTATTGATCATTACTCGGACTTGAACCACGTGGCGGTATCAGAAAAATACCTGGTGACTCAAGAGCAAAGGTGATAAAACAGAGCAATTAAACTAAGGCAAAGTTAGCAACAGTACAGACCGTGAAAATGACAGTCCTCCCCAGATTTCTGTTTGTCTCTCAGTGTCTCCCCATCTTCATCCCGAGGGCCTTTTTATTTTTTATTAATTAAAAAATATATATATTTTATTCAATTTTTCGGCCAAACAAAACAATATAAAAGTTTTCCTTTTTCCAACAATAAAACATTATAAATAACAGTGACCGTTTTAACAAGTAAATAAATAATATATAAACTAAATGGCAACTGTCATAACAAAAATAATAACTCTCCAGATAATAAAATCAAACAATCCAATATACATAACCAAGTACAAATATCTATACAAAAACACCCCTGAGGACCCACCCGAGCCCTCCCCCGCCCCCCCCTCCCCCCTGGGTTGCTGCTGTTACCTTCCCATTTCCTTTATCGTTCTGCGAGGTAGTCAATGAACGGTTGCCACCGCCTGGTGAACCCTTGAGCCGAACCCCTTGGGCAAACTTTATCCGTTCTAGTTTTATAAACCATCATCTGCCGGGGAGAATAGATGGGGGATTTGGAGCATGGCAGAGAGCTGGGATTGTGCAACTGAGAGATCTGTTCGTAGACGGGACGTTTGTGAGTCTGGGAGCGCTGACCGGGAAAATATGGGTTGCCCCAAGGGAATGCATTTCGGTACATGCAACTGAGGGCTTTTGCGAGGCAACAGGTGAGGGAATTCCCGCAGCTCCCGACGCAGGAGATTCAGGATAGAGTGATCTCAGGGACATGGGTGGGGGATGGTAGGGTGTCAGATATATATAAGGAAATGAGAGATGAGGGGGAGAACATGGTGGATGAGCTGAAGGGAAAATGGGAAGAAGAGCTGGGGGAAGAGATTGAGGAGGGGCTGTGGGCTGATGCCCTACGTAGGGTAAACTCGTCGTCCTCGTGCGCCAGGCTAAGCCTGATGCAATTCAAGGTCTTGCACAGGGCGCATATGACCGGAGCAAGGCTTAGTAAATTTTTCGGGGTAGACGATTCCGGCTTGGGTCACTGTCTGTGCGGAGTCTGCACATCCTCCCCGTGTGTGTGTGGGTTTCCTCTGGGTGCTCCGGTTTCCTCCCACAGTCCAAAGATGTGCAGGTTAGGTGGATTGGCCACGATAAATTGCCCTTCGTGTCCAAAATTGCCCTTAGTGTTGGGTGGGGTTGGGTAGGGTGCTCTTTCCAAGAGCCGGTACAGACTCGATGGGCCGAATGGCCTCCTTCTGCACTGTGAATTCTATGATCAACCGTTGGGGTACTTTATTTTATACACGGAAGGGCTTACTTTGTCCGCAATGGAATACGGACCCGAGTATTTTGGTGACAGGAATGTGCTGGGGTTATATACAGAGAGCATAACTTGCTGTCCTATACTGTACTCAGTCGCATGCACTGCCTTGTCGAAACAAGCCTTGCTCTGATTCTTTCTGGTGCCCAATTTTACTGCGGCTGCTAGCTGAGCCGTTTTAACAGTTTCAACTAATTGCTGTACTGCTTTCTCCTGTGTGAGGGCCGTCACTTCGGGGCTGGTCAAGTCTAAACCGAATAAATATTCTGTGCCTTTCATGGGGCGTCCGGTCATGAGAGTGTGTGGGGTGTAACCTGTGGAAGTAGAAATTGTGTTACGCAAAAACATCAGCGCGAAAGGGAGGACTGAGTCCCAAGTGGTGTTGTTCTGCTGGACCATTTTTCTGAGGGTGGATTTTAGGGTCCGATTCATGCGCTCCACAATACCACTCGACTGTGGGTGGTATGCTATGTGGAATTTTTGGGTGATGCCAAATATCGTGAGGACGTTCTTCATGACACGTCCCGTAAAATGGGAACCTTGGTCTGATTCAATGCTGCGGGGGAGTCCCCATCTTGTAAAGATGTGGTGGGTCAAAATCTTGCCTGTGGTTTTTGCCGTGTTTGTGCGGGCTGGGAATGCTTCGACCCATTTCATAAATGTGTCAGTTACCACAAGTACATATTTATAGCCATTCCTGCAAGGGGGCAATGGTCCTATAAAATCGATCTGGAAGTTAGTCCAAGGGCCATTAACGGGTCGGGTGTGGCTGAGTTGAGCCTTTTTGGCATATCTGTCCGGATTATTCTGGGCACAGATAAGACAATTCTCAATGTAGTGGTTTACATCTTCCTTTAAATTCGGCCACCAACAGAGCTGCTTGAGATGGGCTGTAGTGGGATCGATTCCCTGATGTCCATGACCGTCATGGAACAAACAAATCAGTTGATTCCTGTCCTGTTCAGGAACCACATAAAGGGTGTCTTTTAACACCACACCATCATGTGTGGTCAGTGCATTTCTAAATCTCTCATAGGGTGCTGGATAGTTTTCTTTTACCTCTCACCGTATGTAGCCTCATGACCCTGAAGGTCGCCTCTCCCCCGCTCTTCGCAAACCTCACCACCGACTGGAAACCAGTCGCCCCCAGAAGCAGGCGGTACAGCATCCAGGACAGGACTTTTATCAGGTCTGAGGTCCAGCAACTCTTGCGGGAAGGGATCATCGAGGCTAGTAATAGCCTCTGGAGAGCTCAGGTGGTGGTCGTCAGGACCGGGGAAAAGAACCGGATGGTTGTAGACTATAGCCAAACCGTAAACCGGTACACGCACCTCGATGCATACCCCCTCCCCCGGATAGCGGACATGGTTAATCAGATCGCACATTACTGAGTGTTCTCCACGGTGGATCTGAAGTCCGCAAACCACCAGCTCCCAATCCGCCCGGAAGACCATCATTACACGGCCTTTGAGGCAGACGGCCACCTCTTCCACTTCCTCCAGGTCCTCTTCAGCGTCACCAACGGGGTCTTGGTCTTCCAAAGAACGATGGACCGAATGGTGGACCAGTACGGGCTGCGGGCCACATTTCCGTACCTGGACAACGTCACCATCTGTGGCCACGACCAGCAGGACCACGACGCCAACCTCCAGAAGTTTCTCCAAACCGCCCAAGCCCTCAACCTCACTTATAACAAGGAGAAATGTGTTTTCCTAGGGCCCGACCCCGACCTCATGCAACTCCCCCTCTCCCACTGCCCCAAGGCCCTGAAAAGGTGCCTCGGGTTCTTTTCCTATTGCTCCCAGTGGGTCCCCAACTATGCGGACACAGCCCGCCCACTGATCAAAGCTACCATCTTCCCACTTGTGGCTGAGGCCCGCCAGGCTACAGCCGCATCAAGGCGGACATCGTCAAAGCCGCGATGCGCACGGTGGACGAGTCCGTCCCCTTCCAGGTGGAGAGCGTCGCATCAGAGGTCGCTCTCGCCGCCATCCTCAATCAGGCGGGCAGACCAGGAGCATTTTTCTCCTGTACCCTCACCGCCTCCGAAATTCGACACTCCTCAGTCGAAAAAGAAGCTCAACCCATCGTGAAGCTGTACGGCACTGGAGGCACTACCTCACTGGTAGTAGGTTTAACCCTCGTCACCGACCAACTACCTGGAGGAAGTAGCCTTCATGTTCGACAATACACAGCGGGGCAAGATCAAGAACGATAAGATCTTGAGGTGGAGGATCGAACTCTCCACCTATAATTACGATATAGTGTATCGTCCTGGGAAGTTCAAGGAGCCCCCAGATGCCCTGTCCCGACATGCGCCAGCGTGCAAGATGACCGACTCCGGGCCATCCACGATGACCTCTGCCACCCGGGAGTCACCCGGCTTCTCCACTACATCAAGGCCTGCAACCTGCCCTACTCCACCGAGGAGGTCAGGGCCATGACCAGGGGCTGCCAAATCTGCGCGGAGTGTCAGTCGCACTTCTATCGACCGGATAAGGCCCACCTGGTGAAGGCTTCCCTGACCTTTGAGCACCTCAGCATCGATTTCAAAGGTCCCCTCCCCTCTGCCAACCGCAACACGTATTTCCTCAACGTTTTGCAATCCCATGTCCCGACATGACCGCGGCCACCGTCATTAAGCCCTACATAGTATCTTCATAGAATTTACAGTACAGAAGGAGGCCATTCGGCCCATCGAGTCTGCATCGGCTCTTGGAAAGAGCACCCTACTCAAGGTCAACACCTCCACCCTATCCCCATAACCCAGTAACCCCACCCAACACTAAGGTCAATTTTGGACACTAAGGGCAATTTATCATGGCCAATCCACCTAACCTGCACATCTTTGGACTGTGGGAGGAAATCGGAGCACCCGGAGGAAACCCACGCACACACGGGGAGGATGTGCAGACTCCGCACAGACAGTGACCCAAGCCGGAATCGAACCTGGGACCCTGGAGCTGTGAAGCAATTGTGCTATCCACAATGCTACCGTGCTGTAAGTGGGGAAATCTTCACCTTGTTCGGTTTCCCCACTTACATCCACAGTGACCAGGGCTCCTCGTTTATGAGTGACGAACTGCGTCAGTACCTGCTCGGTAAGGGCATCGCCTAGAGCAGGACTACCAGTTACAACCCCCGGGGAAACGGACAGGTGGAAAGGGAGAACGCGACGGTATGGAAGGCCGTCCTCCTGGCCCTACGGTCTAGGAGTCTCCCAGTTTCCCACTGGCAGGAGGTCCTTCTCAAGGTGCTCCACTCCATTAGGTCACTCCTTTGCACGGCCACGAACAAGACCCCTCATGACCGCCTGTTTATTTTCTCTAGGAAATCCACCTCCGGGGTCTCGCTTCCGTCCTGGCTGAAGAGACCAGGGCCCGTCCTATTCCGCAAACACGTAAGGAGCCATAAGTCCGACCCCCTGGTCGAGAGGGTCCAGCTCCTTCACACCAACCCCCAGTATGCCTACGTAGAGCACCCCGACGGTCGACAGGATACGGTCTCCCTCCGGGACCTGGCACCCGCAGGATCCCCTGCCATCACCCCAACCTACCCCCACCAACATACACCACCTACACCAAACAGCACCCTTGCCCCTACATGGCTCCCACACCCCCTCCAAAACCCCCTCCCTCCTTTGCCAACCTACAGGAATGAAACTCCTGAAGACATGCTCCCGGAGTCCTCACCAGTGCCCGCGTCGACGAGTTCACCACCCATGCCTGCTGCAACACCAGAGCTCCGGCGATCGCAGCGCACGATCAGGGCGTCGGACAGATTGAACCTATGAGCCCTTCACGCCTGCCGGACTTCAATTTTTTAAACAGGGGATGAATGTTGTGAACGTATTATGGTAATCATTCACCACTGTATTACATTGTACCACGCTGTTGCCCATGTGGGCTCCACCTATGGACCATTGTACTGTCCACTAATTGTATCATGTTGGTGACCTTGTGGGCTCCGTCCCTGGCTCCGCCCCATTGAGGGGAGGTATAAGAACGGCTGTCCTATAGGCGGCTCTCACTTGTAGAGCAGTCGGAGGCAGGTACTGTTCTAGTCGATTAAAGCCTCTGTTCACTTCTATTCTCTGTCTTGAGTGAATTGATGGTCACATCACATTGGCTTCAGGAAGCAAAGTACTGCACACACCCCTGTCTGCACCAATGGTGGAGATGGTTGACAGCTTCAAATTCCGAGGTGTGCACATCAGCAGCAATCTGTCCTGGTCGATGCTACCACCAAGAAAGCCCAGCAGTGCCTAAACTTCCTCAGGAAACTAAGGAAATTCAGCATGTCCGCATTGACTCTTACCAACTTTTACTGATGCACCATAGAAAGCATCCTATCTGGCTGCATCACAGCCTGGTATGGCAACTGCTCGGCCCAAGACCGCAAGAAACTTCAGAGAGTCGTGAACACAGCCCAGTCCATCACATGAACCCGCTTCCCAACCATTGACGCTGTCTACACGCCCCGTTGCCTTGGGAAAGCAGGCAGCATAATCAAAGACCCCTCCCAACCAGGTTACTCACTCTTCCAACGTCTTCCATCGGGCAGGAGATACAAATGTCTGAGAACACGCACAAACAGACTCAAAAACAGCTTCTTCCCCTCTGTCACCAGACTCCTAAATGACCCTCTTATGGACTGATTTCATTAACACTACACCCTGTATGCTTCATCCGATGCCAGTCCTAAATGACCCTCTTATGGACTGATGGACTTATGGACTGATCTGATCTCTTCATACATCCTCTCCATTGGCAGGTAGGATCAAGGATAACTCTAAAGCTTTCTATAGATATGTCAGGAATAAACGAATGACTAGGGTAAGAGTAGGGCCAGTCAAGCCAGTAGTGGGAAGTTGTGCTTGGAGTCCGAGGAGATAGGAGAGGTGCTAAATGAAAAATTTTCGTCAGTTTTCACACAGGAAAAAGACAATGTTGTCGAGGAGAATACTGAGATTCAGGCTACTAGACTAGAAGGGCTTGAGGTTCATAAGGAGGAGGTGTTAGCAATTCTGGAAAGTGTGAAAATAGATAAGTCCCCTGGGCCGGATGGGATTTATCCTAGGATTCTCTGGGAAGCTAGGGAGGAGATTGCTGAGCCTTTGGCTTTGATCTTTAAGTCATCTTTGTCTACAGGAATAGTGCCAGAAGACTGGAGGATAGCAAATGTTGTCCCCTTGTTCAAGAAGGGGCGTAGAGACAATCCCGGTAACTATAGACCAGTGAGCCTTACTCCTGTTGTGGGCAAAATCTTGGAAAGATTTATAAGAGATAGGATGTATAATCATCTGGAAAGGAATAATTTGATTAGAGATAGTCAACACGGTTTTGTGAAGGGTAGGTCGTGCCTCACAAACCTTATTGAGTTCTTTGAGAAGGTGACCAAACAGGTGGATGAGGATAAAGCAGTTGGTGTGGTGTATATGGATTTCAGTAAAGCATTTGATAAGGTTCCCCATGGTAGGCTACTGCAGAAAATACGGAGGCATGGATTCAGGGTGATTTAGCAGTTTGGATCAGAAATTGGCTAGCTGGAAGAAGACATAGGGTGGTGGTTGATGGGAAATGTTCAGACTGGAGTCCAGTTACTAGTGGTGTACCACAAGGATCTGTTTTGGGGCCACTGCTGTTTGTAATTTTTATAAATGACCTGGAGGAGGGCGTAGAAGGATGGGTGAGTAAATTTGCAGATGGCACTAAAGTCGGTGGAGTTGTGGACAGTGCGGAAGGATTCAAGTTACAGAGGGACATAGATAAGCTGCAGCGCTTGGCTGAGAGGTGGCAAGTGGAGTTTAATGCAGAAAAGTGTGAGGTGATTCGTTTTGGAAGGAATAACAGGAAGACAGAGTACTGGGCTAATGGTAAGATTCTTGGTAGTGTGGATGAGCAGAGAGATCTCGGTGTCCATGAAAGTTGCCACCCAGGTTGAGAGGGTTGTTAAGAAGGCGTACGGTGTGTTAGCTTTTATTGGTAGAGAGATTGAGTTTCGGAGCCATGAGGTCATGTTGCAGCTGTACAAAATTCTGGTGCGGCCGCATTTGGAGTATTGCGTGCAATTCTGGTCGCCGCATTATAGGAAGGATGTGGAAGCATTGGAAAGGGTGCAGGGGAGATTTACCAGAATGTTGCCTGGTATGGTGGGAAGATCTTATGAGGAAAGGCTGAGGGACTTGAGGCTGTTTTCGTTAGAGAGAAGAAGGTTAAGAGGTGACTTAATTGAGGCATGCAAGATGATCAGAGGATTGGATAGGATGGACAGTGAGAGCCTTCTTCCTCGGATGGTGATGTCTAGCACGAGGGGACATAGCTTTAAATTGAGGGGAGATAGATATAGGACAGATGTCAGAGGTAGGTTCTTTACTCAGAGAGTATTAAGGGCGTGGAATGCCCTGCCTGCAACAGTAGTGGACTCGCCAACACTAAGGGCATTCAAATGGTCATTGGATAGACATATGGACGATAAAGGAATAGTGTAGATGGGCTTTAGAGTGGTTTCACAGGTCGGCGCAACATCGAGGGCCGAAGGGCCTGTACTGCGCTGTAATGTTGGCCTATTATGTATTTTCTTTTCATGTATACAATTTACAGTGCAGAAGGAGGCTACCTGGCCCATCGAGTCTGCACCGGCCCCATCCAAACCACACCTGCACCATATCCCTGTAACCCACCAACCTTAGTGTTGGGTGGGGTACTGGGTTATGGGGATAGGGTGGAGGTGTGGCCTTGGGTAGCGTGCTCTTTCCAAGAGCCGGTGCAGACTCGATGGGCCGAATGGCCTCCTTCTGCACTGTAAATTCTATGAAAACCTTTATGGACACTAAGGGCAATTTTGGACACTAAGGGCAATTTATCATGGCCAATCCACCTAACCCGCACATCTTTGGACTGTGGGGGGAAACCGGAGCACCCGGAGGAAACCCACGCAGACACGGGGAGAATGTGCAGACTCCGCACAGACAGTGATCTAAGCCACAAATCGAACCTGGGACCCTGGAGCCATTCCTACTACCGTGCCATCCTACAGAATGATCTGTCTGAGCTGCAAGCAGAACAATACTTTTCACTGTACCTCGGAACACATGACAATAAACCAATCCAAGGATCCAAGGATCCAAGGCATATTTCTGTATATATGTTTTCACATTAAACACCGATGCACAATGTTACAACTTGACTTGGTTCTCTTTCAGATGGGTGTAAGGGGTGGGCTGGTCTGGGCTGGACACAGAGAGGGCGCGGGATGGGGTGATTCGGTGGACGTTGGGGACGGGCTTGGCTTAGGGACACTATTCAGCCAGTGCTCTCCGCTCCGGTGTCTCATCCCCAGCATTCTACCCCCTCCCCCCGTCTCCCACCACCCCCACCTCTGTCGCCAAAGGGAATCGATAGGGCCGTGTGATGGAATGGCCAGCTCGCATGCAGGGATCACCCCGGTGGACGGTGGGAAATGCTACCATGGGCAGGAGTCAGACGTTGTTGAATGATCCATTGGTGGTCATCTTCCGGGATTCTATAGACTCTGGAACAGTCCCTGCAGATTGGAGGGTAGCTAGTGTCACTCCAATATTCAAAAAGGGAGGTAGAGAGAAAAGAGCAAATTATAGACCAGTAAGCCTAACATCGGCAGTGGGGAAAATTCTTGAATCCATTATCAAGGGCTTTATAGCGGAACATTTAGAAAGCAGTGGCAGGATCAGTCAGAGTCAGCATGGATTTATGAAGGGAAAATCATGCTTGACAAATCTGTTGGAATTCTTTGAAGAGGTAACCAGTACAGTTGACAAGGCGAGTCAGTCGATGTGGTATATTTGGACTTTCAGAAGGCGTTTGACAAAGTCCCACACAAGAGATTATTGTGCAAAATTAAAGCGCATGGGATTGGGGGAAATGTATTGAGGTGAATAGAAAACTGAGAGGAAACAAAGAGTAGGGATTAATGGGTCCATTTCAAATTGGCTGGTGGGGTAACTAGTGGGGTACCACAGGGATCGCTGCTGGGACCCCAGCTATTCACAATATATATTAATGATTTGGATGAGGGAGCAAGATATAACATCACAAAGTTTGCAGACGATACCAAGTTGGGTGGGAGGGTGAACTGTGACGAGGATGCAGAGATCCTACAGCATGATCTGGACAGGTTGGGTGAGTGGGCAAACCAATGGCAGATGCAGTATAATTTGGTTAAGCTGAAGGTAAGCATGCAGGTGCAGCAGGCGGTAAAGAAGGCTAATGGTATGTTGGCCTTCATTGCGAGAGGTTTCGAGTACAGAAGCAGGATGTGTTGCTGCAATTGTCCAGGGCCTTGGCGGGGCCACACTTGGAGTATTGTGTGCAGTTTTGGTCTCCTGAGGAAGGATGTTCTTGCTCTCGAGGGAGTGCAGCGAAGGTTTACCAGACTGATTCCAGGGATGGCGGGACTGTCATATGAGGAGAGATTGATTAGGTTAGGATTGTTCTCGCTGGAGTTCAGAAGAATGAGGGGGGATCTCATAGAGACTTATAAAATTCTAACAGGACTAGACAGGGTAGCTGCAGGGAAGATGTTACCAATGATGGGTGTGTCCAGAACCAGGAGTCTGAGGATTCAGGATAAGCCATTTTGGACAGAGATTAGGAGACAATTCTTCACACAAAGAGTGGTGAGCCTGTGGAATTCATTACCACAGGAAGTAGTTGTTGCTAAAACATTGAATATATTCAAGAGGCGGCTAGATATAGCACTTGGGGAGAATGGGAGCAAAGGCTATGGGGAGAAAGCAGGATTAGGCTATTGAGTTGGATGCTCAGCCATGATCGTGATGAATGGCGGAGCAGGCTCGAACGGCCAAAAAGCCTCCTCCGGCTCCTATCTTCTCTGTATCTAAGATGCAGAGCTCCAGGGTTCATCGCAGAGCGGGTTGTCATCATCCTCCATCCCATCGTTCAGACCAGCAGTTACTGCCAACCCAGGGCCCGCACCCCGTAGTGTGACAGTCATAGAGTCATAGATGTTTACAGCATGGAAACTGGCCCTTCAGCCCAGCTTGTCCATGCCGCCCATTTCTATCACTAAGCGAGTCCCACTTGCAGCATTTGGCCCATATCCCTCTATACCCACCCTGCCCATGTAACTGTCTTAACTGCTTTTTAAAGGACAAATTTGTACCCGCCTCTACCACTGCCTCTGGCAGCCCATTCCAAATGCTCACCACCCTCTGGGTGAAGAAATTCCCCCCCTGGTCTCTTTTGTATCTCTCTCCTCTCACCTTAAACCTATGCCCTCTAGTTCTAGACTCCTCTACCTTTGGGAAAAGATGTTGACTATCTACCTTATCGATGCTCCTCATTATTTTATAGACAGGTATGCATACCATGGAGGTGGTTGCAGGTGGGGGGGGGAGGTGTGGTTGGCTGTGGAGAGGGGGTGTGTGGGGGTGGGATGCGGTGTCTGTGCCTCTGGCCAGTGACCCCCCCTTCACTGCATCTTCAGGATGCCGAAGCACCACTCGATCATGCCCCTGGTCACTGCATGGGCATCATTTTAGCAGGTCTCCGCATCGGTCTGTGGCCTCCGGTTAGGCATCATCTGCCGTGACTGCAGCGGATAACTCCTGTCACCCAGGAGCCAACCCCCCAGCCAGGAGGCGCCTCAAAGAGGCTGGGAGTCGCCGAGTGTGCCAGGATGAAGGCGCCGTGCACACTGCCCCTGTATCAGGCCCAGATGTGCATGATGTGCACCTGATGGTCACATACCAGCTGCACGTTCATCAAGTGGAGCCCCTTTCAGTTTGTGCAGAGAAGCCTGTCATCAGCCGGTGCGTGTAGGATGACATGCATCCCGACGATCACCCCTGGACCAGGGCATCTCGGCAATGGTGGTGAACCCCGCTGCCCGGCCATCCTGGTGCGCTCAGTCCACATTGAAATGGATGTTTTGTGCCGACTGGGCACGTAGGGCCTCCGTGATGGCACAGATGAACCTGTGCACCGAGGTCTGTGAGATTCCTCCATCTAGACTGGAGGGCACCAATATCCTGGCTGAGAGGTTTGCTAGGGTCACTCGGAAGGATTTAAACTAGTATTTTTTCCCATGTCGGTGCAACATCGTGGGCCGAAGGGCCTGTACTGCACTGTATCATTCTATGTTCTATGTTCTGTGTTCTATGACGTGGGGTGGGACCCAGAGCATTAGCTTAGCAGGCGTAATAACTGAAGGGGAAATAGAGAACATCTCTAAGAGAACAACACCACCCTGTCTGCTCAAACGCAGTGGTTTGAAGTGTATTTGTTTCAAAGGCAGAGGTAAGTGTATCCTTTAAAAACTCTTGCCCTCACAGGAGCAGGCCAGTCGATTTCAGCGGGAGCGGTGGGCAAGTGATTTCTGGGAGGTAAGTGTATCCTTTAAAAACTCTTACCTTCACAGGAGCAGGCCAGTCGATTTCAGCGGGAGCGGTGGGCAAGTGATTTCTGGGAGGTAAGTGTATCCTTTAAAAACTCTTACTTTCACAGGAGCAGGCCAGTCGATTTCAGCAGGAGCGGCGGGCAAGTGATTTCTGGGAGGTAAGTGTATCCTTTTTTAAAAAAAACACTTCTTTTCTGTTTTATTTTTTTCGACCCGCGGACTTCTGGGAAGATCCCCCCCCCCCAACCAATAAATTCTGGTGGAGAGGAAACCCGAGTGTCTCCCACCGGCCCTCCTCCTCTAACCTAATAATAAGACCCATTGGTGTGAGGTAAGTGCCATATTATATTAGAACATAGAACATAGAACAATACAGCGCAGTACAGGCCCTTCGGCCCACGATGTTGCACCGAAACAAAAGCCATCTAACCTACACTATGCCATTATCATCCATATGTTTATCCAATAAACTTTTAAATGCCCTCAATGTTGGCGAGTTCACTACTGTAGCAGGTAGGGCATTCCACGGCCTCACTACTCTTTGCGTAAAGAACCTACCTCTGACCTCTGTCCTATATCTACTACCCCTCAGTTTAAAGTTATGTCCCCTCATGCCAGCCATTTCCATCCGCGGGAGAAGGCTCTCACTGTCCACCCTATCCAACCCCCTGATCATTTTGTATGCCTCTATTAAGTCTCCTCTTAATCTTCTTCTCTCCAACGAAAACAACCTCAAGTCCATCAGCCTTTCCTCATAAGATTTTCCCTCCATACCAGGCAACATCCTGGTAAATCTCCTCTGCACCCGTTCCAAAGCCTCCACGTCCTTCCTATAATGCGGTGACCAGAACTGTACGCAATACTCCAAATGCGGCCTGCACCATCCCTGTAGCCATGTGTTTAATTGCTCTCTCTCCCTATTCCTCATCTCATTATCACGTGGCACGGGCAATAACCCAGAGATAATAACTCTGTTTGTTCTCGTTCTGAGCTTCCATCCTAGCTCCCTGAAAGCCTGCCTGACGTCCTTGTCCCCTTTCCTACCTAATGTCGTTAGTGCCAATGTGGACCACGACTTGGGGCTGCTCCCCCTCCCCCTTAAGGACCCGGAAAACACGATCCGAGACATCACGTACCCTTGCACCTGGGAGGCAACATACCAAACGTGAGTCTCTCTCTCTCCCACAAAATCTCCGATCTGTGCCCCTGACTATCGAGTCCCCAATTACTAATGCTCTGCTCCTCTCCCCCCTTCCCTTCTGAGCAACAGGGACAGACTCCGTGCCAGAAGCCCGTACCCCATGGCTTACCCCTGGTAAGTCCCCCCCCCACAAGTATCCAAAGCGGTATACTTGTTACTCAGGGGAACGACCGCAGGTGATCCCTGCACTGACTGCTTCTTCCCAGTCCCTCTTACAGTTACCCATCTATCTCCAATCTTTGGTGTAACTAATTCCCTGAAGCTGCTATCTATGACCCCCTCTGCCTCCCGAATGATCCGAAGTTCATCCAACTCCAGCTCCAGTTCCCTAACTCGGTCTTGGAGGAGCTGGAGATGGCTGCACTTCCTGCAGGTAAAATCAGCAGGGACACTAACGGCATCTCTCACCTCAAACATCCTGCAGGAGGAACATTGCACTCCCTTCCCTGCCATCCCTCTAACTTTCAAACAAGATCTGGCTAAAAAATAAATTTAAAAAAATAAAAAAATAATAATAATATAATATGGCACTTAGCTCACACCAATGGGTTTTATTATTAGGTTAGAGGAGGAGGGCAGGTGGGAGTCACTACACGTGTAGTGTCTCGGGTTTCCTCTCCACCAGAATTTATTGGTAAGGGGGAACCTTCCCAGAAGTCCTCGGGTCGAACGTCCGGTTCCCGCCTTAAAAAATAAAGTTAAAAAAAATAATAAAACAGCAAAGAAGATCAGAAACGGGACCAGGTAAGTGTTTCAAACTTAAATACTCACCTGCACGCCGCTCCCACCGAAAACTCCAAGTGCTGCTCCATTCCAAGTCGAGTCTGCACTGTGGTGTTGGGTGCTCTGATGCACAGATGAACCAACACAGTTGTATTTGGTACAACTCTATTTTATTTCAACTTCTATATGCAATTCGGTCTGGATACTCTGCACGTTGTGTCTCCCTGAGTGTGTAGTGTAACAGGTCTGTCCTTGTCCTGGTCTCCAACTAATACTGGCCACCAGGTGTCGTGTTTGTCCTTTTATACTGTCCCTGTCCTTGTCTGTGATTGGTTGTGGTGTTGTGTGTTCTGATTTGTCTGTTGGTGTGTCTATCATGATGTGTGTGTTTGAATATCATGACATGCACCATTCCAAGTTGAGAGCTATGCCTCCGACTTTGCCCTGGGTGCCAAATTCAACCAGGCGGGCAGGCCCATCGCCTTCTTTTCCCGCACACTCCAAGGCCCCGAGATCCGCCACTCCTCTGTTGAGAAGGAGGCACAGGCCATAGTGGAAGATGTCCGGCACTGGAGGCACTACCTGGCCGGAAAACCATTTACCCTCGTTACTGACCAACGATCAGTTGCGTTCATGTTCGACAACAAACAACGAGGTAAAATCAAAAATGATAAGATATTACGGTGGAGGATCGAACTCTCCACCTACAATTATAGTATCTTATACCGGCCAGGTAAGCTCAATGATCCTCCTGATGTCCTGTCCCGTAGTACTTGTGCCAACGCACAGGATGACCGACTGTGGGCACTACATAATGACCTCTGTCACCCGGGCGTCAGGTGGTTCTACTACTACACCAAGGGCCACTACCTGCCCTTCTCAGTCGAGGAGGTCAAGGCCATGACTAGGGACTGCCAAGTCTGTGCGGAGTGCAAGCCGCAATTCTACAAGCCAGACAAGGCGCACCTAATCAAGGCTACCCGCCCCTTTGAATGTCTCATCATTGACTTCAAAGGGCCCCTCCCCACCCACAACCGCAACACGTACTTCCTCAACGTCATCGACGAGTACTCGCGGTTCCCCTTCGCCATTCCCTGCCCCGACACGACCTCCGCCACCGTCATCAAAGCGTTGCACGACCTCTTCATGCTGTTCGGTTATCCCAATTACATTCACAGTGACCGGGGCTCCCCCTTCATGAGTGAGGAGCTGCGTCGGTACCTGCTCGCCAGGGGCGTTGCCTCGAGCAGGATGACCAGGGGGAACGGACAGGTGGAGAGGGAGAACACGACAGTTTGGAAGGCCGTGCTGCTAGCCCTCAAGTCCAAAGGGCTACCAGTCTCCCGTTGGCAGGAGGCCCTCCCTGCCGCACCCCACTCCATCCGGTCCCTTTTGTGTACTGCAACGAATGCTACCCCTCATGAGCGGATGTTTCTCTTCTCCAGGAGATTGGCATCCGTGACATCGCTTCCGTCCTGGCTCCTGTCCCCGGGAGACGTCCTGCTCCGCAAGCACGTGCGGACCTCTAAGGCGGAGCCCCTGGTGGAGAGAGTCCGTCTCCTCCACGCCAACCCACAGTACGCATACATAGCGTACCCCGACGGGCGTGAGGAGATCGTCTCCATCAAGGACCTGGCCCCCTCTGGGGCCCCTGCCGCCCCCGCCCCGCAACCTCCACCCCGCTCCCTCTCTGCTCCCGTCGATCCCTCGGCCTGTTACTACTCCGTGCCAGCCGCTGTCATCCCGCAGTTTCGCCTCAAGCCAGCCGAAGTGGTGGGGGACGTCATGCTGCCTCGCGACCCAGCACCACCGACCGCACGGATACTGCCGGACACTACCTCAGCGCCGCAGCTCCGACGTTCAAAGAGATCGACCAAACCCATTGTTCGTCTCGACCTCTGACGACACGGAACCTCCTGATGGACTCTGTTCATTACTCCCTGTTTGTTCACTGTGTTTGCTACTCCATATTTTCACCCCGGACTTCCTTCTAAACAAGGGGTGAATGTGGTGATACACCACTGTACTTCCCTAGCATTGTACATAGTTATACAATAGTTGTGTGTAACGTGGCCCTGTAATCCTGTGTATTGTACTGTGAATTGTACTGTAGCTCTGTAGAGGTTCGGTCACCTGTATGTAACCTGACCTGGCCATGGAGAGCTCCGCCTTGGCCACTCCCCCGGGAGTTAGGTATAAGACCCAGCTTCTGAGACCTGACCCATTTTGTCTGGGGTCGCCTGTGTCGGGTAAGCTTCCTATGTAGTGTATTAAAGCCTTGGTTAAAGTCTCACATGTCTTTGTGGTTCGCTTAGTGCATCAGTGTTACAGGGCGATTGGCATGGTACCACAATTCCCTGTTGAAGGAACGATTGAATCATGACTGAGACTCCTTCTTCAGCCTCGGGGCGCAAAGGGTACTGTGAAATCGAGGGCAAGGGCATGTCAGGTTTAACTTTAATAACAACGGGAGGGACATTAGTGAGACCAACTTCGTGTTTGGAGGCCGCCCATAAATCTGCGGGTAGTTCAGAAGCGTGCCAATGAAGACAAATGGGCGTTGAAAATATTCTAAAGTTCCTGTGGGTAGGATTTGACTTCCATTAAAGAAAGGATCAGCTTGTCCTCGCAGTGCAGCTGCCAGAAATCCCAAGGACTTGGCACTGTAGTCTTCGTTCACAGAAAGGGTCACGTGGGGTGACACAAGTCCCGACTGACGCCAGAGGCCATGGGGTAAATTGACAAGAAAGGACAACCCTTCTTTTCCCTTAGCGAGGCCAACAAAGGAAACGGATTGTAGAGAATCGCGGGCGTCTTGGTAAATGCTCTCCAAATCAGGCGAGCATCCTGTATGATCGTAGCAAAGAGTGACATGTGGATCGGGAATATCTAAGGGAGGTGAAAAGTGGGAGGGATCAAAATCAACCGACCACCACTGTGGAGTAGTGAAAAGGGGACAATTTCGAAGCTGGGCTTGCGGGATAGCTGATATAGTAATGCCGTTATCAAGGCAAACAATTTCCACCCGCAAGGGACACAGCAAGTCACATCCGGCCAGCTTGACACCGAGGTCGTGGGTAACCGTGAAAGGGATGCAACATTCCCGGCCCTCAAATTGAACAGAGAGCGGCTTCGTAAGCGGATAAACAGCACCTTCCCCCATGAAACAAGCAAGTTCCACAGGCTTATCAGAAAGGGGAAAGCAATGTTTCTGAATTAATGTCCAGTCTAGCGTAGAATGAGTCGCGCCGGTGTCAATCAGGAAGGGGATAGGCACGCCCTCTATGTAAATCGTAGCGGTGGGCTCGTCAGAGTGGTCCGCTGAGAGGACCGGAAAGTTCGATCGGGCTAGTCAGTAGGGGTTAGAGGAGTGAAGGGTGTCTGCCGACGGAGTTGAAATCTACCTTGTCGTCGGGGTGCTGGACAATCCCTAGCGTAGTGGCCTGTACGTTGACAGTTGAAGCAAGTGACATTATATTTGGCAGGAGGACGACGTGGAGGAGCGCTGTCGAAATCCTCCGTGTGTGGAGTGAAGGGGTAAGGAGCCTGTGGGCGGTAACCAAATTCAGGAGGGTCCGTGCAATCTGGGCGATAGTAACGTGAATCTGTCTGAGAGTTCTGACCTTTAGGAGCTCTTCTTTGAGAGGGACGTTGGATGAATTTGGATTTAATTTTGGGCGAAGTGTTTTTGTAACAGGTCTCACGGTTGCGGCCATTGCTCCAATAATAAGACACAGCACGTTTCATTTGAGGTTTAGAATTATCAGACCAGTCCATGTTATTAGTTTTAATACTGGATGCTACGCGGTCAGGCAAAACCTGCATAAATAGTGCATTAAATTGGGGAGACTGTGTGCCTGCATTGAAAGCAATGCCCCCGGAGTAAAGAGTGTACACGCCACAAAAGCGGTCAAAAAATTCTGGACCATTGTTAGAAGTGGGGGTGCATTCAAGGAGTTTGGCTATGTCAACGGGTTTACGGAGAGCCCGTTTTAGTGCGGGGAACATTAAAGTACGCTGATCGTCCTCCGTTTGGTGTGCGGCGCTGAAGGCCGTCCATGTATCCCCATGAAGTCCTAATTCATTTTTCCATCTTTCCCCTAATTCTGGGGGAAGGGATGAATAAATCAGTGAATATTGATCACATGCGGTAGCACCGTACATGGTAGCAGTTCTCCTCAAAAACTCAGTGAACCCCTCTGGGTCCTCTTTGCAGGAGGGACATTGGGCCATGATCAAACATAGCTCATGGGGTTTAAAAGCCTGCCACACCTCAATGAATGGGTCGTCATTATCACCAGCGTGCGGGTTAATAACACTCCTAATGGGATAATTTGCAGGGGGAGGTGGTGGCGGAAAAGTTTCCTCCTCCTTAGGTTGGAGTGATAAATCAAGAAAAGCCCCATTGACAGAGGTGACGGGTTGTTCCATATTCACGGCTTGCGTATGTGACCGAGTGCGTGTTGCTACGGGGGATGCGTTAGCAGGAGTTTCATTGGCAGTGGGACCATAAGGGGGAGTCTGGACTTGGGATGGTGGAATTGTTGAATCGGGGTGTGCAGGATGAGGGTGGGGTCCAGGGGTCAAATCCTCCTCCGCTTCCGTATCGCCTGAATAGGGAAACATCAGCATGCCAGAGCAACTGGGAGGATCCTATTTTCATTTAATCTGCTGGACTAGCTCTCCCTGCCTATTGGTTGGAGATTTTTTATTTTTGCCGTGTTGTTTATGCTTTCTATCCCAAAGTTCACATTCCAATTTTAAAGTCTCCCAATTTTTTGCTTTACCATCCACACAATCATCAATCCCTTTTCTACGGGCGTTATCTCTCCAACTCATTAATAGTGATTGTTCGTGGTGTTTAGAGGACTGCTTTTTCCACTCTGAAATTAAAAATTTCCATTTGAAGCCGGCGTTTCTCTGCCAAATAATTTTCTCAGCAGAAATGCAATTATCGTAGTTCCAAGTGCGAAATATCATTACCCAATTTATTGTTCAGTGCTGCAGATAATCTCTGGAAATTACGTTCTTGAGAAGGGTTTGGCGCAAGCGAGTAGTTACCAATATCCTGAGTGAATTCCGTGGGGGACTGAAGAATTAATCGAGCCAGACCCGGAGGAAAGAGGTGGACGCCGGCACAAGGTAAGATTAACCTTGGTCTCTCTCTCTCTCTCTCGGATTGGTGGTTCGACCCCTCATCCCTGACGGAAGTAACTAAACAGGTGACGGTGCTCGAATCTAAATTGTACTGTTGTAGAGTACTTAGGGTCAAGGACCCCAACTGTGGTTAGCCTTAGGTCAGGGACCTCTTGTTATACAAGCTTAAGTTTGGGTCAGGGACCCTGCAATTTGATTTGGTACCAGGAATTTTTTTTGATCATTTTTTGTTGCCAGGGGCACATTTTATTCACATTATGGGACAGAGTTTAGACAAAACCGGGGGCAATTCCCCTCTATTGTTTATGTCCTCCAAAAACCCTGCTCGCAGCGCCAAATACTAAAGTCAATATTTTCCCGCTTCTGTAATAGAACGATTCAACACACTCGTTAAGACAGAATAACAAAGCTTTATTTTCGAAAAGACTGCATGCAGTACTGGCTGAAACTTGAAGTCAGAGAGCAGTCAACAAAACTGCTGAGTCTTTCGCAAGTTCCGTGCTTTCGCAGAGAATTAGCTCAATATTTATACATTATCATGATCAAGTTTGCGTGACAACAGTATAGTCAGGAATTTGATCGGAAATACAATCAGAAGCATAGAACAGACCATTTTTGGTCACATCACTCATGCCATTATCTTGTCCTTGGAGGGAACATTGAAAGATCGGAATAGAATTATTTCTTCCTGAACTTATCTTGTTTAATTCCTACGGCCCTGGGTTATGACGAGTTAGTTTTATCAGGAGTTGCCGAGGTCCGGTGTTTTCGAATGGCTCTACCTTCGCTGATTTTTTCAGACTTCAAGTTATGCAGAGTTGGCCTTATCAGTCTTACAGTCTGAAATGGTTTGGGCAGCATTTCTTACAGGGGTCTGGTGAACTGTGAGCATTCTTTACCTGGGCCTGGTGAGCTGGAATGAGTAGTTTCAGCCTTTCTTACATTGTATCAAACATTTTGACCAGTCTTCCCATTGACCAGTTTTCCCATCATGCCATTACTTAATTTGTACCATATCACACTATCACATGCCTCAACTCATGGCTGGTGAACATATTATTTGTTCCACTTCCTTCTACTGACCCTGGTACAAAGAATCCAGAGACCCAGTTAAAGATTCTATTAATTTCTTCAAGTCACTATCACGAAATGTGTCCAACAACAACCTTCCCGATACGTGTCTACATATCCTCCAAGGCACCAATCATTCGGGTTCATGCCAAGATTTCTTTCAACCTATCACTTTTCGTGACATTTGCAGGCACTCCCTATGGGTTGCCCTCCTCAATCCTTATCAAACCATACAATTAGCATGAGATTGAACAGAAAAGGTATGGGAGCTTGTCCACTAGAAAACGGCACCCTTACTAAACCCTATTGGCATTGTATTAATAACCTCACAGCTTCTACCTGGACAGATAACAGTAACCAGAATATCACCTTCAGATCTCTATCTTATCCTATTAGAAAATGAGACCCTCCTACACTCGCTTCACCAAGCGTTAACTCCTATCCCCTTTTGGAACACTACCCTGGCAGACAGCGCAGGAAATTCAACTGCAGCAATTGACTGTGCCTGGCTCCAACAGCTTGATTGCCACCTCAGGAATAAACTTCCCTCTTTCATCTCAAACTTCAAATGCGACGATGTGGAGATGGAAAGGGATAAGTATACACCGCAGGGCAAGAGTTATAGCTGGGGGAAGGGCAATTATGATGCCATTAGACGTGACTTGGGGGGGATAAGGTGGAGAAGTAGGCTGCAAGTGTTGGGCACACTGGATAAGTGGGGCTTGTTCAAGGATCAGCTACTGCGTGTTCTTGATAAGTATGTACCGGTCAGGCAGAGAGGAAGGCGTCGAGCGGGGGAACCGTGGTTTACCAAGGAAGTGGAATCTCTTGTTAAGAGGACGAAGGAGGCCTATGTGAAGATGAGGTGTGAAGTTTCAGTTGGGGCGATGGATAGTTACAAGGTAGCGAGGAAGGATCTAAAGAGAGAGCTAAGACGAGCAAGGAGGGGACATGAGAAGTATTTGGCAGGAAGGATCAAGGAAAACCCAAAAGCTTTCTATAGGTATGTCAGGAATAAGCGAATGACTAGGGAAAGAGTAGGACCAGTCAAGGACAGGGATGGGAAATTGTGTGTGGAGTCTGAAGAGATAGGCGAGATACTAAATGAATATTTTTCGTCAGTATTCACTCAGGAAAAAGATAATGTTGTGGAGGAGAATGCTGAGCCCCAGGCTAATAGAATAGATGGCATTGAGGTACGTAGGGAAGAGGTGTTAGCAATTCTGGACAGGCTGAAAATAGATAAGTCCCCGGGACCTGATGGGATTTATCCTAGGATTCTCTGGGAGGCCAGGGAAGAGATTGCTGGACCTTTGGCTTTGATTTTTATGTCATCATTGGCTACAGGAATAGTGCCAGAGGACTGGAGGACAGCAAATGTGGTCCCTTTGTTCAAAAAGGGGAGCAGAGACAACCCCGGCAACTATAGACCGGTGAGCCTCACATCTGTAGTGGGTAAAGTCTTGGAGGGGATTATAAGAGACAAGATTTATAATCATCTAGATAGGAATAATATGATCAGGGATAGTCAGCATGGCTTTGTGAAGGGTAGGTCATGCCTCACAAACCTTATTGAGTTCTTTGAGAAGGTGACTGAACAGGTAGATGAGGGTAGAGCAGTTGATGTGGTGTATATGGATTTCAGCAAAGCATTTGATAAGGTTCCCCACGGTAGGCTATTGCAGAAAATACGGAGGCTGGGGATTGAGGGTGATTTAGAGATGTGGATCAGAAATTGGCTAGCTGAAAGAAGACAGAGGGTGGTGGTTGATGGGAAATGTTCAGAATGGAGTACAGTCACAAGTGGAGTACCACAAGGATCTGTTCTGGGGCCGTTGCTGTTTGTCATTTTTATCAATGACCTAGAGGAAGGCGCAGAAGGGTGGGTGAGTAAATTTGCAGACGATACTAAAGTCGGTGGTGTTGTCGATAGTGTGTAAGGATGTAGCAGGTTACAGAGGGATATAGATAAGCTGCAGAGCTGGGCTGAGAGGTGGCAAATGGAGTTTAATGTAGAGAAGTGTGAGGTGATTCACTTTGGAAGGAATAACAGGAATGCGGAATATTTGGCTAATGGTAAAGTTCTTGAAAGTGTGGATGAGCAGAGGGATCTAGGTGTCCATGTACATAGATCCCTGAAAGTTGCCACCCAGGTTGATAGGGTTGTGAAGAAGGCCTATGGAGTGTTGGCCTTTATTGGTAGAGGGATTGAGTTCCGGAGTCGGGAGGTCATGTTGCAGCTGTACAGAACTCTGGTACGGCCGCGTTTGGAGTATTGCGTACAGTTCTGGTCACCGCATTATAGGAAGGACGTGGAGGCTTTGGAACGGGTGCAGAGGAGATTTACCAGGATGTTGCCTGGTATGGAGGGAAAATCTTATGAGGAAAGGCTGATGGACTTGAGGTTGTTTTCGTTGGAGAGAAGAAGGTTAAGAGGAGACTTAATAGAGGCATACAAAATGATCAGGGGATTGGATAGGGTGGACAGTGAGAGCCTTCTCCCGCGGATGGAAATGGCTGGCACGAGGGGACATAACTTTAAACTGAGGGGTAATAGATATAGGACAGAGGTCAGAGGTAGGTTCTTTACGCAAAGAGTAGTGAGGCCGTGGAATGCCCTACCTGCTACAGTAGTGAACTCGCCAACATTGTGGGCATTTAAAAGTTTATTTGATAAACATATGGATGATAATGGCATAGTGTAGGTTAGATGGCTTTTGTTTCGGTGCAACATGGTGGGCCGAAGGGCCTGTACTGCGCTGTTCTATGTTCTAGATGCCGGCGTTGGACTGGGGTGAGCATAGTAAGAAGTCTCACAACACCAGGTTAAAGTCCAACAGGTTTGTTTTGATGTCACTAGCTTTCGGAGCGCTGCTCCTTCCTCAGGTGAATGAAGAGGTCTGCTCCAGAAACATATATATAGACAAATTCAAAGATGCCAGACAATGCTTGGAATGCGAGCATTAGCAGGTGATTAAATCTTTACAGATCCAGAGATGGGGTAACCCCAGGTTAAAGAGGTGTGAATTGTGTCAAGCTTCTGTGGGTCGGGAAGGGCTGCTGCTACCGACGGATCTAAACTTAAAACCATGAGCTTTACATGCTCTCTCTCGTCCAGGACGTACATGTGCGCCTGATGTCTAACTGTGGGAAAGAAATGGTGGGGGATTCAGCTTGTATTCTCAATACCTATGTTTCATGAAAATGGAGTGTCATTATTTACTTACTTTTTGGCCAACATTGGTATTCCCCACTGTAGGGCCAAACACTGTACCCTGATACAGATAAAACCCGACTATAATGTTGGTATAAGTGAGCTGCCCCTCAAAAACCAGATGGCGTTATTACACACCTCAACTAACGTTACCTGGCTCACGGCTAAATTACGCCCTCAGGGATCCTTCTACATCGCTGATGACTGGACACCAGTTAACCTCTGCAAGACCAGTGCACATGGTTGCCCTGTAATAGCCACGCCCATCACACAGGCATTCCACTCCTACTTCTCCATGGCCAACGGCTCAACCATTGTAGCCACAGCAAACTTTTGCGAGGATTGCTCACTTCCAGTCGGCAGCGGGCTAATTACCCCAACGATTAACCATACCAGATGTTGTGGCTATTTATGACCGCCAGTCATGCTACATAAGCAGTCTACCTACTGCCCCCCAGCGGTAGATCCATTCCTAAGGCTGCTTATCTCACAAATACTGGATGCCGCAATGGTCATCATACAGGAGCCATTAGTCCTTACATATACTAATTGGGACATCAAGAAACAGACTCCAGGCTCACTTGGAGTCAATAGACCCTTCCTATATGGGAGCCATGAGAGAATTCTTTATGTATTAGGCGAAACCATGAAAAACACCTTCCCGAAACTACCACATTTATTCTCCTCTATTATTGATTTTGCCGCCGACACGGCCTCCAGAATGCTCAACTGGTTTGCCGATATGCTAGGAATGGGAAAATACCTAAAATATGGTTCGATTGGGGTTGCAGGCATAGTACTGATATATTTCCTTCGCCCCAATAGATTATTGACAGTTATGGATCAATACCAAAAGAGAGACGAGGACATAATTCAAGAATTCACTTTCCAATCCTACTTCTCTTCCCAGTCATTAACGGAATTATATGAAGAAGCTCTTGTCAAGCTTTCACTAAATACTGACGCCGTCACAGGAGATATGTATCCACGATATATGAGCTCCAATGGTTCCGTTCCAGGTGGCCTTTACTTCTGAGTCAGGCCGTCATTGTGGTTCTCACTAGGTCTCGCACATCCAGACCTCCAGACTACAAGCAACTGCTTGCAGTGAGACACTTCTGTATTCCCTCTGCCGTTTAGGCCTCATGCCCATTTTGTGACTTTTATTGCCCATCTTTTGATCCTTTATCTTGCCACTCACGTCATGTCCATTCCTGGTGCTACGCTCTGCGTTGTCAACAAAGAACAAAGAACAAAGAAATGTACAGCACAGGAACAGGTCCTTCGGCCCTCCAAGCCCATGCCAACCATGCTGCCCGACTAAATTACAATCCTCTACACTTCCTGGGTCCGTATCCCTCTAATCCCATCCTATTCATGTATTTGTCAAGATGCCCCTTAAATGTCACTATCGTCTCTGCTTCCACCACCTCCTCCGGTAGCGAATTCCAGGCACCCACTACCCTCTGTGTAAAGAACTTGCCTCGTACATCTACTCTAAACTTTGCCCCTCTCACCTTGAACCTATGCCCCCTAGAAATTGACCGCTCTACCCCGGGGAATAGCCTCTGACTATCCACTCTGTCTATGCCCCTCATAAATTTGTAGACCTCTATCAGGTCGCCCCTCAACCTCCTTCGTTCCAGTGAGAACAAACCGAGTTTATTCAACCGCTCCTCATAGTTAATGCCCTCTATACCAGGCAACATTCTGGTAACTCTCTTCTGCACCGTCTCTAAAGCCTCCACATCCTTCTGGTAGTGTGGCGACCAGAATTGAACACTATACTCGAAGTGTGGCCTAACTAAGGTTCTATACAGCTGCAACATGACTTGCAAATTCTTATACTCAATGCCCTGGCCAATGAAGGCAAGCATGCCGTATGCCTTCTTGACTACCTTCTCCACCTGTGTTGCCCCTTTCAGTGACCTGTGGACCTGTACTCCTAGACCTCTCTGACTTTCAATACTCTTGAGGGTTCTACCATTCACTGTATATTCCCTACCTGCATTAGAACTTCCAAAATGCATTACCTCACATTTGTCCGGATTAAACTCCATCTGCCATCTCTGCGCCCAAGTCTCCAAACAATCTACATCCTGCTGTATCCTCTGACAGTCCTCATCGCTATCCGCAATTCCACCAACCTTTGTGTCGTCTGCAAACTTACTAATCAGACCAGTTACATTTTCCTCCAAATCATTTATATATACTACAAACAGCAAAGGTCCCAGCACTGATCCCTGTGGAACACCACTGGTCACAGCTCTCCAATTAGAAAAGCATCCTTCCATTGCTACTCTCTGCCTTCTATGACCTAGCCAGTTCTGTATCCACCTTGCCAGCTCACCCCTGATCCCGTGTGACTTCACCTTTTGTACTAGTCTACCATGAGGGACCTTGTCAAAGGCCTTACTGAAGTCCATATAGACGATATCCACTGCCCTACCTGCATCAATCATCTTTGTGACCTCTTCTAAAACCTCTATCAAGTTAGTGAGACACGACCTCCCCTTCACAAAACCATCCTGCCTCTCACTAATACGTCCATTTGCTTCCAAATGGGAGTAGATCCTGTCTCGAAGAATTCTCTCCAGTAATTTCCCGACCACTGAAGTAAGGCTCATCGGCCTGTAGTTCCCTGGATTATCCTAGCTACCCTTCTTAAACAGAGGAACAACATTGGCTATTCTCCAGTCCTCCGGGACATCACCTGAAGACAGTGAGGATCCAAAGATTTCTGTCAAGGCCTCAGCAATTTCCTCTCCAGCCTCCTTCAGTATTCTGGGGTAGATCCCATCAGGCCCTGGGAACATATCTACCTTAATATTTTTTAAGACACCCAACACCTCGTCTTTTTGGATCTCAATGTGACCCAGGCTATCTACACACCCTTCTCCAGACTCAACATCTACCAATTCCTTCTCTTTGGGGAATACTGATGCAAAGTATTCAATTAGTACGTCGCCCATTTCCTCTGGATCCACACATAGATTCCCTTGCCTATCCTTCAGTGGGCCAACTCTTTCCCTGGCTACCCTCTTGCTTTTTATGTACGTGTAAAAAGCCTTGGGATTTTCCTTAACCCTATTTGCCAATGATTTTTCGTGACCACTTCTAGCCCTCCTGACTCCTTGCTTAAGTTCCTTCCTACTTTCCTTATATTCCACACAGGCTTCGTCTGTTCCCAGCCTTTTAGCCCTGACAAATGCCTCCTTTTTCTTTTTGACGAGGCCTACAATATCTCTCGTTATCCAAGGTTCCCGAAAATTGCCGTATTTATCCTTCTTCCTCTCAGGAACATGCCGATCCTGAATTCCTTTCAACTGACACTTGAAAGCCTCCCACATGTCAGATGTTGATTTGCCCTCAAAAATCCGCCCCCAACCTCGGTTCTTCAGTTCCCACCTAATATTGTTATAATTAGCCTTCCCCCAATTTAGCACATTCATCCTAGGACCACTCTTATCCTTGTCCACCAGCACTTTAAAACTTACTGAATTGTGGTCACTGTTCCCGAAATGCTCCCCTACTGAAACTTCTACCACCTGGCCGGGCTCATTCCCCAATACCAGGTTCAGTACCGCCCCTTCCCTAGTTGGACTGTCTACATATTGTTTAAAGAAGCCCTCCTGGATGCTCCTGACAAACTCTGCCCCGTCTAAGCCCCTGGCACTAAGTGAGTCCCAGTCAATATTGGGGAAGTTGAAGTCTCCCATCACCACAACCCTGTTGCTTTTACTCTTTTCCAAAATCTGTCTACCTATCTGCTCCTCTATCTCCCGCTGACTGTTGGGAGGCCTGTAGTAAACCCCCAACATTGTGACTGCACCCTTCTTATTCCTGATCAACTTCTGGACAACGCTACGGTTATGGATTGGCTTCCTTATAAAATTCCCCTTAAGTCTTTTTATCAGGCTACATCCTACACCCTTCCAGCCCCACTTGACCATTTTGCATTAGAGAACTCACCTTTAATACAAGTGAGCATCCTTGGATATTACCTTACCCCTCCACGCGCTGCGCCTTTCACGTCACACGCCTCGCACAACGTGGTTTCTACCTCTGCTTTCTTGACAGATAATCGTGACTCTTCGCCGAGAAAAGAGCCTAGCATTGGGCTTAGACTGGATGTACTTCCGGGACTAGAAGACGTTGATGTCAATACGTTCGACGGTGACTTCAATGCGTCTCTCTCTGACTAAAAAGTATAAGACGAAAGAACAATTTTTCTGACGCTTCCACTTGCCCTTTTTGGTTCCTTGGACACTTGTATTTCCACCGGTCTGCTCAGCAGCCTAGGTGGCCAAGAGGAGGATATGACCAGCAACTTGCAAATTATGACTTGCGGATTATGTCCCCCTGACCTGCAGATTATGTCCCCCTACTCTGCCTCACCTTTCTGTAACACTTTCCCAATTGTCAAATATGTAGTATTGACATGACACTTTCCCAATGTTGGATTCTCCATTGCCATATGAACAAAGAACTTTGATATTATTAAAGGAGGATATATTGTGGCATTTGCCTTTATACCTCTTCCCCTGATTATATTGCGCCTTATTAATACTTGATTGGCCCAGATCACCTTGGAGCTCCAACCGCCAAAGCCAAAATTTGAACCAATGCAGAAGGCCAACCAAAAACAAATCTACAAACCATTATGTCTGACAATCCAACCTTCTGCTCCCCCTACTGCACCGTCCTCCAGCAATGGGGCTCAGCAAATCAATACTACTCAATCCAAACCGATTAACAAAGACAAGAGACCCTCTATACTCTGCGAAAGCTGCAACAATTATTGTTTGAGCATCGCGCCCCCTTATGCGGAGAATTGATATACCAATTCCTATACCCACGCTGGACCGAGGACTGGACCTCTTGCCTCACCTTGATGACCATGCCAACTGATGATCATCTACATTTCAACTTCTATACACACCACCTGGAAAATTTGGAAAAAGACCCTGGACATAGAGACACGTTAACCTTTTGCAGATCTAACAATGGCACCTTCACTTGCAATAAAGTGCAGTTCCATGTTGGAGTAACTAAAGGAGAAACTTCTCATTCCTATACTTGCCCTTCCATCCCAGAGCGACCAGAAGAAACCCTTTTGCAAGGACTTATGAGTAAGGCCTTCCTGAAAGCCCATACTAGCCATTGTAATCTAACCACAGGAATGCCTATCTTTGCCCACAATCATCTCATAAAGCAAAGGCACCTTACACAATTTCAGTGTGTAACCTGGTCCGACCAGAATATTTACTGGAAGTACTCTCCCATTTGTCTGCACTGTTTGGTCCAAGCATGGGAATTTAATATGGAAATAGAAATTCATTTTAACTACAGCCCGAGATCCTCCAACCCAATAATTTCAGATCCCCAAGTACCTGACAACTATGAAGCCAATTCTAGGCTGGCAGGAAAGATAATTCTGAAATTAACTTCTTATAAAATAGCACCTCAAATAGGATGTACCCCTCAACAAGTCCTCAAAATACTGACCATGGAAAAAGAAACAGGTCAGCAAACCCCATTCAATCCAATATGTACACTCTGGGCAGGAGGATATGCCAACTGCCTCCAAACCAGGCATAAATACCTAAATACCATGACACTAGCAGGGCTCCGACAGACAGAAACCTTCCGTATGACCTACCCAGATGATGGTAGATGGATGGTCTGCCTGGAAAGGATAGTGTCCCTTAGAGGACAGGAAGATGTCCATAAAGTAATAAGACAAGCCGATACCCAAAACTTCCAAGAAATATTTTCAGTTCTTTCAGAATGGGTAAATGTCCTCTATGCCAAGAATGCCAGAGATGAGAACAGATTAATTGATCAATTTAAGAAAAGATTTGAGAAATTCTCCCTCTGCCTTGGATGGGGATACAACCAAACCCCATGTTCCCCGGCCTATGAGCACACGGAAGCTAAATTTTCCAATCTTACGCTGAAAATGGTCTGTGACGAAGTAAGTCACGAAATTGGATTTGGTCCATGGCAATTGGATGCCCAAAAAATACACCAAATGGAAATAGCCAAATTAACCATGTATGGTCATTCTCCACACCATGTGAGTACCTACCAAACCTACCTGAACAACCCCAGGTCATCAGCCCAGACTTTTGCTGATTGGGCAAAAAACAAAGAAAACCTGCTGCCAGGAACTGGCTGAATGGGTTTAGAGCGCTGCAGAAAGTAGTAATGAGATAAGCAAGTAGTGATGTTCACCAGAGATAGGATAGATGGGACTTATCCCACCTAGGCACTAACTCTAACTGACTAGACCTGCCTTATCTTTCCAGATTGGCCAACCCGGCTATGTCTCCATATACTTGGAGGATACTCAGCCTATGGAGAAAGATCATGCTCATTACTCTTGTATAATCTACGATTTTAATCCAATTAGCATTAGAAAACCTTAGGAATACCTTGCCTTATAACAGGAAACTGTGACATTATTATTGAATGCATTAACCTTAGATTACTGTATCTTCGAAACAGAAATTGATTTCCTGAACAAAATACTCACAGTCCATATCTTGCTAAAAGAAAACTGCCTGTAACACTAATCCCAGAATCACACTTAACATGAGGACAAAATACAAAGCAAAACTCCTCTTGGGATTCTGTTGTTATCTCCTCTTATTATGGACCCTCAAAAGATGGACTGAACCGCCTATTCGGAAATCAGAAGCATATATCATGGGAAAAACACCCATGAAGGACTGGTGGCAGAATCAACCCTTTTCCAAACAGTTAGAAGGAAAAGAGGAATGCAACAAAGATGGACATTCATTCAATATGAACCATGACCATAAAAAGCGAAACTCAAAGAAATTCATCAAGAAAATCCGAAGAAGATATTAGCCATCAGACTTATTCCGATCAAGAGGAGGATGTGGCGGTATCCACCTATATTAAAGATTGATCAGAACTGAATTCATATTAAATCATATATTTACTCTATATTAAAAGCTGATCAGAGCTGATTTTATATTAAGTCATGTATTTAACCCTATATTAAAAACTGATGACTGACGAAGTCCATTATCAATGTAAACCATTACTTATCACAATAATGTTTTTTTTAAAATATGTATTATCTTTGTAAGAGTCCAGATGCTGTGAACTCATTAAGTCTTGTGGCCTTGTCTGGAAATAAGCTCTGCCAACGAAGGGAGAATATCACTTGTAAGAGTGGCCTTGCCACTATGGGGGCTACTGCTTGGCAAGAGACCCTGCCAAGAAGGGAGGCTGGTGTTTTTCTGGATAGCTACCGGAGGTATCAACCTCGTATCTTTAGGAACAGGTGCTCTGTTAGAACTCCCTGAAACTAAGACCTTGCCAACCAAGAGAGAGACTGTTCTTTGTCTCGAAATAACTGTGGGGAGTTAACTTGTTTTTCAGAAGCAGGGGCTATGCTTAAACTCCCCTCGAACTCCCCAGCTCTCCCTGAGTGTAAAAACAATATAAAGGTTTAAGCAGAAAGCTGCAAAGGCACTTCTTCTTCTTCGCTTCGAGAGCTGTATAGCTGAGCAGTTTGCCTGATAAAGCCACTGACATATCTCGACTCGTTGAGTTCTACTTCTGATTCAATATGGAACTCCGAGACAACCAGTCGATGTGAGTATGAGATGTTAATAGTTTAAGCAAATATGTAGTTAAAGAAGCTCAGAGGCTAACTCATCACGTATCCTGTATCTGTCAAACTGTATCATTTATCAAAGCACTTGTATTACCCTTTTTTCTTTAAATAAATTGGGTATATATTTTACCATACAGATCTGTGTCTATGTTAATAAATAAGAGTGACATTTAACTAAGACTCATCATATTCTCACCCTTTGAGGCTATCTGGAGGGTCACTTATCCATGCCTAGCTCTCAAGAATTAGAAATATTTATTCAACGTTAAGGATAAGATAGTCATCTAAGTCACAGTCTATCCTGTACACTGAAGGTAGTGAATGCAAGGCACATTGTGTATACTATAATTTGATCTCCCATATAGTGAGTCTTACTTTAGATATTCACAAGAACTTGTCTGGTAGCTTACAACCTTGAATAATCTGGAAGATCTTAGATAAATACTCCTCAACTGTCACAGTACCGCATGGTAGATCTATCAACTTGGCGAGTCAGGCAGGAGGGGAGGAGTTCCTCTGTGTTTGTCTGTTTTGAGTGTGTTGGTAGAGCGTGGGGTAGTTAAGGAGAGTCAAGTGTTAAAGAAGTTAACTAATTGCTTCTATTGCAAATTTCATGTTGGTTCTAGTTATAAATATACAGTAATTGTGTTTACATTGACAAACCTGGTGACTGTTATTATTGAGTGGCCAAGGGCCAAAGATTTGGGGATTTTTATAAGAATTATTGGTCAATTCACTTGTGTTATGATTCTGGGACAAGGGGAGGGGGCTGGAATTGATCATGCATTTGCCCAGGGTGTCGGAACACAATGGTGATGCACAGTTTGACCTGTGCTGGGGCAATGTGAACCAGTGGGAATCTGACCAGACAGGCAAATCTCAAATCTTACTTAGAGTAATCACAAAGCAAGTTTATAAACCGTCCCACTGTGTCAAACAAGCCATCCCCACCTGCTTTATACACTGAGGTTCACCCTCAACATGCCTTTGCATAATGCCACGGGAGGAAACAGAGTGAGGACAATTGACTAGTGATGACCGCTCTTGTGCCTATTTTAATTCCAGCACATCAATGTCACTGCCACAGATGACAGAGACATTACTTCTCTTTATGTACTGATCCAAACTGTTTTGCTAAGCTGATCTTGTCAACCTGTACACCTCTGAAAATGAGAAAAGGCTACCTGCACAAACCGATTCTCCATCTGGAGTTTGTGCAAAGGAAGTGAGGCAATAGCTGAAATAGGTGAACGACAATCACAAGTTTCAGACTCATCTGTACTCCAGAACATTTTGTCCCCATTTCTAAAGCTCTGTGAGTTAATTTTCCTGTGGAATATTAATTACCGTAAAAAATCTGCTGGACAGCATGCAATTGATAAAACCCAACCTCGCTGAATAGATGACACACTGGCATTGAAGGTTCCACCAGAAGTCTGCTATTGGCTGTTGGAACAGAGTAGCTGGTGTGATTCAGCACCCTCTCCCAAAATGCAACAATCAGGAAAGTCAGCATTCAGCATCAATCAGCTATTCAAATCCACTTGTGTGGCTAATGTCCTTCAGGCAAGAAAATCAGCCAACATTACCCCGCCTGGCCTACATGTGACTCCAGACCAACAGCAATGTGTTTTACGATTAAATGTCCCCTGAAAAGGCCAAACAAGTCCCTCAGCTGGATTTGTCCATCAGCTTCATATCCTTTGAATGGATGAAAAAAGGACCAGTCAGATTAACACTCGCAGAAAGGACCATGCAGTGTCATTGCATTACATTTAAATATTCAGTCCGCAGATCTGAAATTACCCTGCCTAGGCAAGCAGCAATATTATAAAAAAAATTCTTCTTTATAAAACAACTTGCAATGACTGCAGGCTCCCTGAGCCGGCCACGTACAAAGATCCTCACGGGAGTCAGATGCTATCAGTTTCCTGCAGTATTAGTTTCTGTGAGGTAATTCACCCTAATCCACATTCACATATCCTTCACTCGGACACTGCTCAACACAGCGTCAACACATCCCAAACGGCCAAAGTCAGGACAGGTGAGAGACGGCTTTCAGTAGAGAGACAAACTGTGTACAGTACAGCGACAGAGAATGTGCCCAGCACAGAGAGAGACTGTGTCCAGTACAGGGAAAGACTGTGTCCAGTACAGGGAGAGACTGCGTCCAGTACAGGGAGAGACTGTGTCCAGTACAGAGAGAGACAGTATCCAGTAGAAAGAGAGACTGTGACCAGTACAGAGAGAGAGAGAGAGACAGTGTCCAGTACAGACAGAGTCTGTGTCCAGCACAGAGAGAAAATGTGTCCAGTACAGAGAGAGACTGTGTCCAGTAAAGATGGAGACTGTGTCCAGTACAGGGAGAGACTGTGTCCAGTACAGAGAGAGACTGTGTCCAGTACAGGAAGAGACTGTGTCCAGTACAGGGAGAGAGAGAGAGACTGTCCAGTACAGGGAGAGACTGTGTCCAGTACAGAGAAAGACTGTGTCCAGTACAGAGAGAGACTGTGTCCAGTACAGGGAGAGACTGTGTCCAGTAAAGAGAGAGACTGTGTCCAGTAAAGAGAGAGACTGTGTCCAGAACAGGGAGAGACTGTGTCCAGTACAGAGAGAGAGAGACGGTGTCCAGTACAGGAAGAGACTGTGTCCAGCACAGGGAGAGACTGCGTCCAGTACATGGAGAGACTGTGTCCAGTACAGAGAGAGACTGTGTCCAGTACAGAGTGAGAGAGACTGTGTCCAGTAAAGAGAGTGACTGTGTCCAGTACAGGGAGAGACTGTGTCCAGTAAAGAGAGAGACTGTGTCCAGTAAAGAGAGAGAATGTGTCCTGTAAAGAGAGAGGCTGTGTCCAGTACAGAGAGAGACAGTGTCCGGTAAAGAGAGAGACTGAGTCCAGTACAGGGAGAGACTGTGTCCAGTAAAGAGAGAGAATGTGTCCAGCAAAGAGAGAGACTGTGTCCAGTACAGAGAGAGACAGTGTCAAGTAAAGAGAGAGACTGTGTCCAGGACAGAGAGAGACTGTGTCCAGTACAGATAGAGACTGTGTCCAGTACAGGAAGAGACTGTGTCCAGTAAAGAGAGAGACTGTGTCCAGTACAGAGAGAGACTGTGTCCCGTAAAGAGAGAGACAGTGTCCAGTACAGAGAGAGACTGTGTCCAGTACAGAGAGAGACTGTGTCCAGTACAGAGAGAGACTGTGTCCAGTACAGAGAGAGACTGTGTCCAGTACAGAGAGTGACTGTGTCCAGTAAAGAGAGAGACTTTGCCCAGTAAAGAGAGAGACTGTGTCCAGTACAGGGAGAGACTGTGTCCAGTAAAGAGAGAAACTGTGTCCAGTAAAGAGAGAGACTGTGTCCAGTACAGGGAGAGACTGTGTCCAGTACAGAGAGAGAGAGAGACTGTGTCCAGTACAGGGAGAGTCTGTGTCCTGTACAGATAGAGACTGTGTCCAGTACAGGGAGAGACTGTGTCCAGTACAGAGAGAGACTGTTTCCAGTACAGAGAGAGACTGTTTCCAGTACAGAGAGAGACTGTGTCCAGTAAAGAGAGAGTGTGTCCAGTACACAGAGAGAGACTGTGTCCAGTAAAGAGAGAGACTGTGTCCAGTACAGGGAGAGAATGTGTCCAGTACAGAGAGAGACTGTGTACAGTAAAGAGAGAGACTGTGTCCAGTACAGGGAGAGACTGTGTCCAGTACAGGGAGAGATTGTGTCCAGTAAAGAGAGAGTGTGTCCAGTACACAGAGAGAGACTGTGTCCAGTAAAGAGAGAGACTGTGTCCAGTACAGGGAGAGATTGTGTCCAGTACAGAGAGAGACTGTGTCCAGTACAGAGAGAGACTGTGTCCAGTAAAGAGAGAGTGTGTCCAGTACACAGAGAGAGACTGTGTCAAGTAAAGAGAGAGACTGTGTCCAGTACAGGGAGAGAATGTGTCCAGTACAGAGAGAGACTGTGTCCAGTAAAGAGAGAGGCTGTGTCCAGTACAGAGAGAGACTGTGTCCAGTACAGGGAGAGACTGTGTACAGTAAAGAGAGAGACTGTGTCCAGTACAGGGAGAGACTGTGTCCAGTACAGGGAGAGATTGTGTCCAGTAAAGAGAGAGTGTGTCCAGTACACAGAGAGAGACTGTGTCCAGTAAAGAGAGAGACTGTGTCCAGTACAGGGAGAGATTGTGTCCAGTACAGAGAGAGACTGTGTCCAGTACAGAGAGAGACTGTGTCCAGTAAAGAGAGAGTATGTCCAGTACACAGAGAGAGACTGTGTCCAGTAAAGAGAGAGACTGTGTCCAGTACAGGGAGAGAATGTGTCCAGTACAGAGAGAGACTGTGTCCAGTAAAGAGAGAGGCTGTGTCCAGTACAGAGAGAGAGAGACTGTGTCCAGTACAGAGAGAGACTGTGTCCAGTACAGAGAGAGAGACTGTGTCCAGTAAAGAGAGAGACTGTGTCCAGTACAGAGAGGGACTGTGTCCAGTACAGGGAGAGACTGTGTCCAGTACAGGGAGAGAGAGAGAGACTGTGTCCAGTACAGGGAGAGACTGTGTCCAGTACAGAGAAAGACTGTGTCCAGTACAGAGAGAGACTGTGTCCAGTACAGGGAGAGACTGTGTCCAGTTAAGAGAGAGACTGTGTCCAGTAAAGAGAGAGACTGTGTCCAGAACAGGGAGAGACTGTGTCCAGTACAGAGAGAGAGAGACGGTGTCCAGTACAGGAAGAGACTGTGTCCAGTACAGGGAGAGACTGTGTCCAGCACAGGGAGAGACTGCGTCCAGTACAGGGAGAGACTGTGTCCAGTACAGAGAGAGACTGTGTCCAGTAAAGAGAGAGAGAGACTGTGTCCAGTACAGAGAGACTGTGTCCAGTACAGGGAGAGATTGTGTCCAGTACAGAGAGAGACTGTGTCCAGTACAGAGTGAGAGAGACTGTGTCCAGTAAAGAGAGAGACTGTGTCCAGTAAAGAGAGAGACTGAGTCCAGTACAGGGAGAGACTGTGTCCAGTAAAGAGAGAGACTGTGTCCAGTACAGATAGAGACTGTGTCCAGTACAGATAGAGACTGTGTCCAGTACAGGGAGAGACTGTGTCCTGTAAAGAGAGAGACTGTGTCCAGTACAGGGAGAGACTGTGTCCAGTACAGGGAGAGACTGTGTCCTGTAAAGAGAGAGACTGTGTCCAGTACAGAGAGAGACTGTGTCCTGTAAAGAGAGAGACTGTGTCCAGTACAGGGAGAGACTGTGTCCAGTACAGGGAGAGACTGTGTCCAGTACAGAGAGAGACTGTGTCCTGTAAAGAGAGAAACTGTGTCCAGTACAGGGAGAGACTGTGTCCAGTACAGGGAGAGACTGTGTCCAGTACAGGGAGAGACTGTTTCTAGTACAGAGAGAGACTGTGTCCAGTAAAGAGAGAGACTGTGTCCAGGACGGAGAGAGACTGTGTCCAGTCCAGAGAGAGACTGTGTCCAGTCCAGAGAGAGACTGTGTCCAGTAAAGAGAGAGACTGTGACCAGTACAGGGAGAGACTGTGTCCAGTAAAGAGAGAATCTGTGTCCAGTACACAGAGAGAGACTGTGTCCAGTAAAGAGAGAGACTGTGTCCAGTACAGATAGAGACTGTGTCCAGTACTGAGAGAGACTGTGTCCAGTAAAGAGAGAATCTGTGTCCAGTACACAGAGAGAGACTGTGTCCAGTAAAGAGAGAGACTGTGTCCAGTACAGGGAGAGACTGTGTCCAGTACAGAGAGAGAGAGACTGTGTCCAGTAAAGAGAGAGAGAGACTGTGTCCAGTACAGAGAGACTGTGTCCAGTACAGGGAGAGATTGTGTCCAGTACAGAGAGAGACTGTGTCCAGTACAGAGTGAGAGAGACTGTGTCCAGTAAAGAGAGAGACTGTGTCCAGTACAGGGAGAGACTGTGTCCAGTACAGAGAGAGAGAGACTGTGTCCAGTACAGATAGAGAGACTGTGTCCAGTAAAGAGAGAGACTGTGTCCAGTACAGGGAGAGACTGTGTCCAGTACAGAGAGAGAGAGACTGTGTCCAGTACAGAGAGAGACTGTGTCCAGTAAAGAGAGAGACTGTGTCCAGTACAGAGAGAGAGAGACTGGTTCCAGTACAGAGAGAGACTGTGTCCAGTACATAGAGAGACTGTGTCCAGTAAAGAGAGAGACTGTGTCCAGGACAGAGAGAGACTGTGTCCAGTCCAGAGAGAGACTGTGTCCAGTCCAGAGAGAGACTGTGTCCAGTAAAGAGAGAGACTGTGACCAGTACAGGGAGAGACTGTGTCCAGTAAAGAGAGAATCTGTGTCCAGTACACAGAGAGAGACTGTGTCCAGTAAAGAGAGAGACTGTGTCCAGTACAGATAGAGACTGTGTCCAGTACTGAGAGAGACTGTGTCCAGTAAAGAGAGAATCTGTGTCCAGTACACAGAGAGAGACTGTGTCCAGTAAAGAGAGAGACTGTGTCCAGTACAGGGAGAGACTGTGTCCAGTACAGAGAGAGAGAGACTGTGTCCAGTAAAGAGAGAGAGAGACTGTGTCCAGTACAGAGAGACTGTGTCCAGTACAGGGAGAGATTGTGTCCAGTACAGAGAGAGACTGTGTCCAGTACAGAGTGAGAGAGACTGTGTCCAGTAAAGAGAGAGACTGTGTCCAGTACAGGGAGAGACTGTGTCCAGTACAGAGAGAGAGAGACTGTGTCCAGTACAGATAGAGAGACTGTGTCCAGTAAAGAGAGAGACTGTGTCCAGTACAGGGAGAGACTGTGTCCAGTACAGAGAGAGAGAGACTGTGTCCAGTACAGAGAGAGACTGTGTCCAGTAAAGAGAGAGACTGTGTCCAGTACAGAGAGAGAGAGACTGGTTCCAGTACAGAGAGAGACTGTGTCCAGTACATAGAGAGACTGTGTCCAGTACAAATAGAGACTGTGTCCATTACAGAGAGAGACTGTGTCCAGTACAGAGAGAGACTGTGTCCAGTAAAGAGAGAGACTGTGTCCAGTACAGAGAGAGACTGTGACCAGTACAGAGAGAGACTGTGTCCAGTACAGAGAGAGACTGTGTCCAGTACAGAGAGAGAGACTGTGTCCAGTACAGGGAGAGACTGTGTCCAGTAAAGATAGACTGTGTCCAGTAAAGAGAGAGACTGTGTCCAGTACAGAGAGAGACTGGGTCCAGTAAAGAGAGAGACTTTGTCCAGTACAGACAGAGACTGTGTCCAGTACAGGGAGAGACTGTGTCCAGTACAGAGAGAGACTGTGTCCAGTAAAGAGAGAGACTGTGTCCAGTACAGAGAGAGACTGTGTCCTGTAAAGAGAGAAACTGTGTCCAGTACAGGGAGAGACTGTGTCCAGTACAGGGAGAGACTGTGTCCAGTACAGGGAGAGACTGTTTCTAGTACAGAGAGAGACTGTGTCCAGTAAAGAGAGAGACTGTGTCCAGGACAGAGAGAGACTGTGTCCAGTCCAGAGAGAGACTGTGTCCAGTCCAGAGAGAGACTGTGTCCAGTAAAGAGAGAGACTGTGACCAGTACAGGGAGAGACTGTGTCCAGTAAAGAGAGAATCTGTGTCCAGTACACAGAGAGAGACTGTGTCCAGTAAAGAGAGAGACTGTGTCCAGTACAGATAGAGACTGTGTCCAGTACTGAGAGAGACTGTGTCCAGTAAAGAGAGAATCTGTGTCCAGTACACAGAGAGAGACTGTGTCCAGTAAAGAGAGAGACTGTGTCCAGTACAGGGAGAGACTGTGTCCAGTACAGAGAGAGAGAAACTGTGTCCAGTAAAGAGAGAGAGAGACTGTGTCCAGTACAGAGAGACTGTGTCCAGTACAGGGAGAGATTGTGTCCAGTACAGAGAGAGACTGTGTCCAGTACAGAGTGAGAGAGACTGTGTCCAGTAAAGAGAGAGACTGTGTCCAGTACAGGGAGAGACTGTGTCCAGTACAGAGAGAGAGAGACTGTGTCCAGTACAGATAGAGAGACTGTGTCCAGTAAAGAGAGAGACTGTGTCCAGTACAGGGAGAGACTGTGTCCAGTACAGAGAGAGAGAGACTGTGTCCAGTACAGAGAGAGACTGTGTCCAGTAAAGAGAGAGACTGTGTCCAGTACAGAGAGAGAGAGACTGGTTCCAGTACAGAGAGAGACTGTGTCCAGTACATAGAGAGACTGTGTCCAGTACAAATAGAGACTGTGTCCATTACAGAGAGAGACTGTGTCCAGTACAGAGAGAGACTGTGTCCAGTAAAGAGAGAGACTGTGTCCAGTACAGAGAGAGACTGTGACCAGTACAGAGAGAGACTGTGTCCAGTACAGAGAGAGAGACTGTGTCCAGTACAGGGAGAGACGGTGTCCAGTAAAGATAGACTGTGTCCAGTAAAGAGAGAGACTGTGTCCAGTACAGAGAGAGACTGGGTCCAGTAAAGAGAGAGACTTTGTCCAGTACAGACAGAGACTGTGTCCAGTACAGGGAGAGACTGTGTCCAGTACAGAGAGAGACTGTGTCCAGTAAAGAGAGAGACTGTTGCCAGTACAGAGAGAGACTATTTCCAGTACAAAGAGAGACTGTGTCCAGTAAAGAGAGAGGCTGTGTCCAGGACAGAGAGAGACTGTGTCCAGTACAGGGAGAGACTGTGTCCAGTAAAGAGAGAGACTGTGTCCAGTACAGGGAGAGACTGTGTCCAGAACAGGGAGAGACTGTGTCCAGTACAGAGAGAGAGAGACAGTGTCCAGTATAGGAAGAGACTGTGTCCAGTACAGGGAGAGACTGTGTCCAGCACAGGGAGAGACTGCGTCCAGTACAGGGAGAGACTGTGTGCAGTACAGAGAGAGACTGTGTCCAGTAAAGAGAGAGAGAGACTGTGTCCAGTACAGAGAGAGAGAGACAGTGTCCAGTACAGGAAGAGACTGTGTCCAGTACAGGGAGAGACTGTGTCCAGCACAGGGAGAGACTGCGTCCAGTACAGGGAGAGACTGTGTGCAGTACAGAGAGAGACTGTGTCCAGTAAAGAGAGAGAGAGACTGTGTCCAGTACAGAGAGAGACTGTGTCCAGTACAGAGAGAGACTGTGTCCAGTACAGAGAGAGACTGTGTCCAGTGTGGTGTTGGGTGCTCTGGTGCACAGATGAGCCAACACAGTTGTATGTGGTACAACTCTATTTTATTTTAACTCTTATAATACAGTTCGTTCTGGATACTCTGCACGTGCTGTCTCCCTGAGTGTGTTTGGTAGCAGATCTGTCCTGGTCCTCCTCTGCAGCTAATACTGACCACCGGGGGTCGTGTCTGTGCTTTTATATCTTTCTGTCATTGGTTGTGGTGTTGTGTGTTCTGATTTGTCTGTTGGTGTGTCTATCATGATGTGTGTGTTTGAATATCATGACATCCCCCCTTTTTACAAAGATATGTGCCTACGTGGTTATAAATATAATTGTGTCGTGAGTGCATCTAAGAGTGTGTGTGTGTGTTGTGTACAGCGTGTGTATATGACGTAACTATTTACATGGGGCGATGTCGGGTGCGTCACACTAACAAGGTTGTACCATAACAAAACTTGGATGCGAGAGAAAAAAAAAACTTGAACATTGGTCCGGTCAGACGATATCTGGAACAATAAACAACAACAGGTTATAATACAGACGTGTTTGACTTTTTGAACGTATGAACAGCGTTATAAGTCCAGTCTAATGGGTGACCGCCTCAAGAATGGGCTGGTCCTCAAGCCGGTTCAGCTGTGGAGATTTGGGGTCACACTGGTTCACCTTGGACTGTTGGAGGTGATGCTGTTGCCGAAGTCTCTACTTTACCATTTGTTGTACTTCGTGCAGTGCTTGGTTTTTTCATTCGTGCAAATATAACATTCAACATCTTTGTTAGTGGTGCCTTGGCTGTGGTTTGGTTCTGGTGGCGATGGAAGGGGCATGATCCGTGGCATCTCCACGAAGTCATCCTTGGGAAGCAGTGGAGGATCCGGCGTGTGCGTACGGTTCAGTTGCGAGCGTGGAAGGCGGCGCAAAGCTCGCTGATTGCGCCTACGCACCAATCCATCCGCCCTGCATGCCAGGAACAAGGTGGAGTCTTTTTTCTTTTTATGTCTGTGGTGGACGGCATCTTGTAGCCGATGGGTCGTTGCCATCGAAGTAGCACCATCACTAATATCATGCAAGGCGATGACTGTGCCAGATGTGGATGTTGGCCGAGACCGTGCACGCTGGTACCGGCCACCTGCTGTGCCGGAAGGGCGACTTGGCAGAGAAACGTCGAAGCATGTCGCCTTGGAGAGAGAATTGTTGCTCGCATCAACGTCTGGTGATGGCGCGAATTGGTGTGTCCATCTTGGACCGCCGGTGCTGGTTGCCACTGCCGACCCAGTGGGACTGCCATGCGATCCATTCCCTGTCGCCGTGGCATCTGCCGTCACCCTGAGCGTGCCATCACCGAGGCCGCGACACCGCCCGTCCGGAGCAAGGTCTGGCGTGCGCAAATCAGAGTCGGCGCTTGGCTGCTCCCCATCTGGAGTCCGGTCTGCCTTCCGTCGATGCTCCCCGTCCGGAGTCCCAACAGGTTCACTGGAGGCAGCCGAGATTCCCTGAAGCTGCACTTCTGGAGTCGGAACATGCAGGAATGCACCAACCAGTGGAGAGGCTCGAGCCATCGAGGGTGGAAGCGGTGCGCCGCCACCGCAGTCGTCAGTGGTCCCACCGTGATCGTCGAGTGCCTCGGTACGCACTAGGCGAGGTCTGTCACCTTGCACCTTTTGCATGGGAAGTGGGATGCTGTCGTCACTCGTCTCACATCCCGTGGATAGATCCTCATTAGCAGCTTGCTGTTCACTAGGGTTGGATAAATTGTCAGAGTTTTCATCTGGTGGTGCACACCATGTCGGTGGACTGTCATTGTCTTGCCGTTGTCCTTCATTTGGGCTTTTCTTCTTTGGAATTTTAAATCTTCCCCCAGACATTGCAGAACCTTGTTTATTACCCCCAAATTCTCCCATATGTATGGTCTCGAATATAGGATCCAATGTTTCTATCGACATTGTACTATTTTCCAAAGAACATTCCGTTTCACTTTTCTTCTCAGGTACCTCATATGTATCTTTGTCTAATGTACATGCCTTCATGGTCTCTGGGTCTGATTTTGCTGGGACTGGCATGGTCACAGTCTCTCTTTTACTGTTCTCAATTGCCCACATTATACTCCCCATACATAACTGCTTAATCACTGGGGTTAGTGTGGTACAATGGATAATCGGGTCGACCTTATCTGCATCTTCACCATTAGTGGAAAGCACACTTGGTTCACTTGAAACTGCTGTGGGTTTTAAATTCGTTATCTGGCTACTCGATGTCGGTGTCCTCAGGATTCTTGCTCCAATGTTCTGCTCATTTATCAGTGGAGTGTGTATAGGTTCAATGCAATTAATGTTCCCCTCAAGGTTTGAAGAGTCATTACTGACTAACTGCTGGTCTCCGAAGTTGGGATTTTGCGGCGTTGTGTTGAAGGGAGACATTTGTCCCTGCTGTAGATATGATTCAGGTTGTGTTATTTCCATTACCTGAGGATCAATGTCTTGTCCATTTTTTCGATCCGTACTAAAACACTGGCAATTCTCAGTCTGCTCCTTGCAAGTTAAACATTCAATAAATTTCTTTAGCAAATCCTCAGCATCCTTCTGTGGCCGTGCAGCATTATTAATCTCTGTTCGGCTATAATGATCCTGAAGGTCAGCGCATAAACCTTTTTTCTTCGGGCTTGGACGAGGCGATTCCTTTGGCTTGTCTTCAGTTGGGCTTGAACAGTCATCAGCGCTGTGCCCTTCATTGTAGCATGAGAGACCGTCATGGTCATGCTGCTGTGTAGTGGAGCATGATAGGCTGTTATAGCCTTCTTGCTGTTCACGTGAGCATGGCAGACTTGCATCGTCTGCCGCTGGTTGGTCAGAGGAGGTTGCTAGACCCTCATGGTCTTGTTCCTGCAAGGACTGCACATTGGAGTCTTGCGTTGCTTCTATCGTGGAGGCTGTCCACGAGCTCTCTGTGGAGGCTTGTGACACTGGAGTCACTTCTTGTTCGTGCAAGGACTGCGCTCTGGAGTCTTGCGTTGCTTCTATCGTGGAGGCTGCCCACGAGCTCTCTGTGGAGGCTTGTGACACTGGAGTCACTTCTTGTCCGTGCAAGGACTGCGCTCTGGAGTCTTGCATTTCTGCAATTGTGGAGTCTGTCCACGAGCTTGCTGTGAAGGCTTGTGACACTGGAGTCACTTCTGGTTCATGCGAGGACTGCGCTCTGGAGTCTTGCATGTCTTCTTTCATAGAGTCGGGAACGTTGAGCGGGACGTGGACCACGCTCTGTGTGGCAGCAGGGAGCTCTCCGTGTGCTTGCACCGCTCCCTGTCTGTTAATGTCAGGCTGCAGCATCATCCGGTACTGATAAGTTGGAACGTCATATCTGCTGGATTGAAGATCCTCAAATCCGAAAAATGAATCCGCATCTGCGTCGGATTCAATGTGGGGGCCGCCAATGTGCAACACGAAAGGTTCGTCCGAGTCATAGTCGTATAGGACCACGGAGCTATCATTGGGCTCGCGAGGTCCGGAAACACTGTAAAGATCGTCATCGAAGTATTCGAGGTCGGAATCATCGGCTTGTGCGTAGGTAACTGCTTGTTGGCGGGTTCTTCGGAGGTCAAATTCATCTCCTGGGTCAATTTGCGGCACTGTGCTGTCATTCCAGATGAGGGAAGGTTGTTTTACAGCTTTAACAGATTTTTGTTTTTTTGATTTGGGACGTTTCCCTTTTAAATTGGATTTGGGACGTTTCCCCTTTAAATTGGTGCAGTCTGGGGCCTCTGACATCCTGACGCTCGGTATGTAGCACGTAGGAAGCGACTGCGCATGCTCAGATTGCTGTTCCTTTACCGATGGCCGTTTTCTTGACTGCGCATGCGCAGCATCTCGCGCATGCGCAAATGAAACTTCCGGTTCTGCGCACTGCTCGCGCAACTGTGCTAGCGTGATACCTTTAGCAAGATGGCCGCCGACCTCGACCCAGCCCTCTCTCAGGCCCGGGATTTCGGCCTCTGGGAATTCGGGCTCCGGGATCCCAGCCACGAGGTGAGTACTGCAGCTTTTCTTACCTTTACTTGCCGATTGGATTGCGTTTTCTTCACAGTACTTGGAGAATTTGTCCAGGACTGCCTGGTAATCGTACCTTTGCTGCCTCCTGAAGAACCTGAACCTTGTGAATATTTCTCTTGCCCTTGCACCGGCGATGGTGAGGAGAAATTCAATTTTTTCGCTATCATCCAGGTCTTTGAGTTCAGCTGCCACCAGGAACAATTCGAACATTTGCCGGAAACGCCGCCAGTTTTCGCGGAGATCGCCGTAGCACTGGAGCGGCTGCGGAACCGGGAGCTCTATCATTTTGCCTGGGCACTGCTGGTTGTCTGTGTACACTGAGGTATGCCGGCAGGTATCGATCCACTCCTGTACCATGTGGTGTTGGGTGCTCTGGTGCACAGATGAGCCAACACAGTTGTATGTGGTACAACTCTATTTTATTTTAACTCTTATAATACAGTTCGTTCTGGATACTCTGCACGTGCTGTCTCCCTGAGTGTGTTTGGTAGCAGATCTGTCCTGGTCCTCCTCTGCAGCTAATACTGACCACCGGGGGTCGTGTCTGTGCTTTTATATCTTTCTGTCATTGGTTGTGGTGTTGTGTGTTCTGATTTGTCTGTTGGTGTGTCTATCATGATGTGTGTGTTTGAATATCATGACATCCAGTACTGAGTGAGAGAGACTGTGTCCAGTAAAGAGAGAGACTGTGTCCAGTAAAGAGAGAGACTGAGTCCAGTACAGGGAGAGACTGTGTCCAGTACAGGGAGAGACTGTGTCCTGTAAAGAGAGAGACTGTGTCCAGTACAGGGAGAGACTGTGTCCAGTACAGGGAGAGACTGTGTCCTGTAAAGAGAGAGACTGTGTCCAGTACAGAGAGAGACTGTGTCCTGTAAAGAGAGAGACTGTGTCCAGTAAAGAGAGAGACTGAGTCCAGTAAAGAGAGAGACTGAGTCCAGTACAGGGAGAGACTGTGTCCAGTAAAGAGAGAGACTGTGTCCAGTAAAGAGAGAGACTGTGTCCAGTACAGAGAGAGACTGTGTCCAGTACAGGGAGAGACTGTGTCCTGTAAAGAGAGAGACTGTGTCCAGTACAGGGAGAGACTGTGTCCAGTACAGGGAGAGACTGTGTCCAGTACAGAGAGAGACTGTGTCCTGTAAAGAGAGAGACTGTGTCCAGTACAGGGAGAGACTGTGTCCAGAACAGGGAAAGACTGTGTCCAGTACAGAGAGAGACTGGGTCCAGTAAAGAGAGAGACTTTGTCCAGTACAGGGAGAGACTGTGTCCAGTAAAGAGAGAGACTGTTGCCAGTACAGAGAGAGACTATTTCCAGTACAGAGAGAGACTGTGTCCAGTAAAGAGAGAGGCTGTGTCCAGGACAGAGAGAGACTGTGTCCAGTAAAGGGAGAGACTGTGTCCAGTACAGGGAGAGATTGTGTCCAGTACAGAGAGAGACTGTGTCCAGTACAGAGAGAGACTGTGTCCAGTACAGAGAGAGACTGTGTCCAGTAAAGAGAGAGTGTGTCCAGTACACAGAGAGAGACTGTGTCCAGTAAAGAGAGAGACTGTGTCCAATCCAGGGAGAGACTGTGTCCAGTACAGAGGGAGGGAGACTGTGTCCAGTACAGATAGAGAGACTGTGTCCAGTAAAGAGAGAGACTGTTGCCAGTACAGAGAGAGACTATTTCCAGTACAGAGAGAGACTATGTCCAGTAAAGAGAGAGGCTGTGTCCAGGACAGAGAGAGACTGTGTCCAGTACAGGGAGAGACTGTGTCCAGTACAGGGAGAGATTGTGTCCAGTACAGAGAGAGACTGTGTCCAGGACAGAGAGAGACTGTGTCCAGTACAGAAAGAGACTGTGTCCAGTAAAGAGAGAGTGTGTCCAGTACACAGAGAGCGACTGTGTCCAGTAAAGAGAGAGACTGTGTCCAGTACAGGGAGAGACTGTGTCCAGCACAGAGGGAGGGAGACTGTGTCCAGTACAGATAGAGAGACTGTGTTCAGTAAAGAGAGAGACTGTGTCCAGTACAGGGAGAGACTGTGTCCAGTACAGAGAGAGAGAGACTGTGTCCAGTACAGAGAGAGACTGTGTCCAGTACAGAGAGAGAGAGATTGTGTCCAGTAAAGTGAGAGACTGTGTCCAGTACAGAGAGAGACTGTGTCCAGTACAGAGAGAGACTGTGTCCAGTACAGGGAGAGACTGTGTCCAGTACAGAGAGAGACTGTGTCCAGTACAGGGAGAGACTGTGTCCAGTACAGGGAGAGACCGTGTCCAGTAAAGAGAGAGACTGTGTCCAGTAAAGAGAGAGACTGTGTCCAGAACAGGGAGAGACTGTGTCCAGTACAGAGAGAGAGAGACGGTGTCCAGTACAGGAAGAGACTGTGTCCAGTACAGGGAGAGACTGTGTCCAGCACAGGGAGAGACTGCGTCCAGTACAGGGAGAGACTGTGTGCAGTACAGAGAGAGACTGTGTCCAGTAAAGAGAGAGAGAGACTGTGTCCAGTACAGAGAGAGACTGTGTCCAGTACAGAGAGAGACTGTGTCCAGTGTGGTGTTGGGTGCTCTGGTGCACAGATGAGCCAACACAGTTGTATGTGGTACAACTCTATTTTATTTTAACTCTTATAATACAGTTCGTTCTGGATACTCTGCACGTGCTGTCTCCCTGAGTGTGTTTGGTAGCAGATCTGTCCTGGTCCTCCTCTGCAGCTAATACTGACCACCGGGGGTCGTGTTTGTGCTTTTATATCTTTCTGTCATTGGTTGTGGTGTTGTGTGTTTTGATTTGTCTGTTGGTGTGTCTATCATGATGTGTGTGTTTGAATATCATGACATCCCCCCTTTTTACAAAGATATGTGCCTACGTGGTTATAAATATAATTGTGTCGTGAGTGCATCTAAGACTGTGTGTGTGTGTTGTGTACAGCGTGTGTATATGACGTAACTATTTACATGGGGCGATGTCGGGTGCGTCACACTAACAAGGTTGTACCATAACAAAACTTGGATGCGAGAGAAAAAAAAAACTTGAACATTGGTCCGGTCAGACGATATCTGGAACAATAAACAACAACAGGTTATAATACAGACGTGTTTGACTTTTTGAACGTATGAACAGCGTTATAAGTCCAGTCTAATGGGTGACCGCCTCAAGAATGGGCTGGTCCTCAAGCCGGTTCAGCTGTGGAGATTTGGGGTCACACTGGTTCACCTTGGACTGTTGGAGGTGATGCTGTTGCCGAAGTCTCTACTTTACCATTTGTTGTACTTCGTGCAGTGCTTGGTTTTTTCATTCGTGCAAATATAACATTCAACATCTTTGTTAGTGGTGCCTTGGCTGTGGTTTGGTTCTGGTGGCGATGGAAGGGGCATGATCCGTGGCATCTCCACGAAGTCATCCTTGGGAAGCAGTGGAGGATCCGGCGTGTGCGTACGGTTCAGTTGCGAGCGTGGAAGGCGGCGCAAAGCTCGCTGATTGCGCCTACGCACCAATCCATCCGCCCTGCATGCCAGGAACAAGGTGGAGTCTTTTTTCTTTTTATGTTTGTGGTGGACGGCATCTTGTAGCCGATGGGTCGTTGCCATCGAAGTAGCACCATCACTAATATCATGCAAGGCGATGACTGTGCCAGATGTGGATGTTGGCCGAGACCGTGCACGCTGGTACCGGCCACCTGCTGTGCCGGAAGGGCGACTTGGCAGAGAAACGTCGAAGCATGTCGCCTTGGAGAGAGAATTGTTGCTCGCATCAACGTCTGGTGATGGCGCGAATTGGTGTGTCCATCTTGGACCGCCGGTGCTGGTTGCCACTGCCGACCCAGTGGGACTGCCATGCGATCCATTCCCTGTCGCCGTGGCATCTGCCGTCACCCTGAGCGTGCCATCACCGAGGCCGCGACACCGCCCGTCCGGAGCAAGGTCTGGCGTGCGCAAATCAGAGTCGGCGCTTGGCTGCTCCCCATCTGGAGTCCGGTCTGCCTTCCGTCGATGCTCCCCGTCCGGAGTCCCAACAGGTTCACTGGAGGCAGCCGAGATTCCCTGAAGCTGCACTTCTGGAGTCGGAACATGCAGGAATGCACCAACCAGTGGAGAGGCTCGAGCCATCGAGGGTGGAAGCGGTGCGCCGCCACCGCAGTCGTCAGTGGTCCCACCGTGATCGTCGAGTGCCTCGGTACGCACTAGGCGAGGTCTGTCACCTTGCACCTTTTGCATGGGAAGTGGGATGCTGTCGTCACTCGTCTCACATCCCGTGGATAGATCCTCATTAGCAGCTTGCTGTTCACTAGGGTTGGATAAATTGTCAGAGTTTTCATCTGGTGGTGCACACCATGTCGGTGGACTGTCATTGTCTTGCCGTTGTCCTTCATTTGGGCTTTTCTTCTTTGGAATTTTAAATCTTCCCCCAGACATTGCAGAACCTTGTTTATTACCCCCAAATTCTCCCATATGTATGGTCTCGAATATAGGATCCAATGTTTCTATCGACATTGTACTATTTTCCAAAGAACATTCCGTTTCACTTTTCTTCTCAGGTACCTCATATGTATCTTTGTCTAATGTACATGCCTTCATGGTCTCTGGGTCTGATTTTGCTGGGACTGGCATGGTCACAGTCTCTCTTTTACTGTTCTCAATTGCCCACATTATACTCCCCATACATAACTGCTTAATCACTGGGGTTAGTGTGGTACAATGGATAATCGGGTCGACCTTATCTGCATCTTCACCATTAGTGGAAAGCACACTTGGTTCACTTGAAACTGCTGTGGGTTTTAAATTCGTTATCTGGCTACTCGATGTCGGTGTCCTCAGGATTCTTGCTCCAATGTTCTGCTCATTTATCAGTGGAGTGTGTATAGGTTCAATGCAATTAATGTTCCCCTCAAGGTTTGAAGAGTCATTACTGACTAACTGCTGGTCTCCGAAGTTGGGATTTTGCGGCGTTGTGTTGAAGGGAGACATTTGTCCCTGCTGTAGATATGATTCAGGTTGTGTTATTTCCATTACCTGAGGATCAATGTCTTGTCCATTTTTTCGATCCGTACTAAAACACTGGCAATTCTCAGTCTGCTCCTTGCAAGTTAAACATTCAATAAATTTCTTTAGCAAATCCTCAGCATCCTTCTGTGGCCGTGCAGCATTATTAATCTCTGTTCGGCTATAATGATCCTGAAGGTCAGCGCATAAACCTTTTTTCTTCGGGCTTGGACGAGGCGATTCCTTTGGCTTGTCTTCAGTTGGGCTTGAACAGTCATCAGCGCTGTGCCCTTCATTGTAGCATGAGAGACTGTCATGGTCATGCTGCTGTGTAGTGGAGCATGGTAGGCTGTTATAGCCTTCTTGCTGTTCACGTGAGCATGGCAGACTTGCATCGTCTGCCGCTGGTTGGTCAGAGGAGGTTGCTAGACCCTCATGGTCTTGTTCCTGCAAGGACTGCACATTGGAGTCTTGCGTTGCTTCTATCGTGGAGGCTGTCCACGAGCTCTCTGTGGAGGCTTGTGACACTGGAGTCACTTCTTGTTCGTGCAAGGACTGCGCTCTGGAGTCTTGCGTTGCTTCTATCGTGGAGGCTGTCCACGAGCTCTCTGTGGAGGCTTGTGACACTGGAGTCACTTCTTGTCCGTGCAAGGACTGCGCTCTGGAGTCTTGCATTTCTGCAATTGTGGAGTCTGTCCACGAGCTTGCTGTGAAGGCTTGTGACACTGGAGTCACTTCTGGTTCATGCGAGGACTGCGCTCTGGAGTCTTGCATGTCTTCTTTCATAGAGTCGGGAACGTTGAGCGGGACGTGGACCACGCTCTGTGTGGCAGCAGGGAGCTCTCCGTGTGCTTGCACCGCTCCCTGTCTGTTAATGTCAGGCTGCAGCATCATCCGGTACTGATAAGTTGGAACGTCATATCTGCGCGGGGGCTGCGAGACAGAGGGGACCATTTAAAAGGTCGCTGTCTGTGGTGAGGTGAGTACAGATTAACTTACTTGCCTTGCAGGTCAGCTGTTGAGTTCGGGAGTGAGAGCTGGGACCTTAGAATCAGCGCGGGAATTTTGAAAAGCGCGGGGGCTGCGAGACAGAGGGGACCATTTAAAAGGTCGCTGTCTGTGGTGAGGTGAGTACAGATTAACTTACTTGCCTTGCAGGTCAGCTGTTGAGTTCGGGAGTGAGAGCTGGGACCTTAGAATCAGCGCGGGAATTTTGAAAAGCGCGGGGGCTGCGAGACAGAGGGGACCATTTAAAAGGTCGCTGTCTGTGGTGAGGTGAGTACAGATTAACTTACTTGCCTTGCAGGTCAGCTGTTGAGTTCGGGAGTGAGAGCTGGGACCTTAGAATCAGCGCAGGAATTTTGAAAAGCGCGGGGGCTGCGAGACAGAGGGGACCATTTAAAAGGTCGCTGTCTGTGGTGAGGTGAGTACAGATTAACTTACTTGCCTTGCAGGTCAGCTGTTGAGTTCGGGAGTGAGAGCTGGGACCTTAGAATCAGCGCGGGAATTTTGAAAAGCGCGGGGGCTGCGAGACAGAGGGGACCATTTAAAAGGTCGCTGTCTGTGGTGAGGTGAGTACAGATTAATTTACTTGCCTTGCAGGTCAGCTGTTGAGTTCGGGAGTGAGAGCTGGGACCTTAGAATCAGCGCGGGAATTTTGAAAAGCGCGGGGGCTGCGAGACAGAGGGGACCATTTAAAAGGTCGCTGTCTGTGGTGAGGTGAGTACAGATTAACAACTTGCTTACCTTGCAGGCCAAGTCGATTTCAGCAGGAGCGGAGCAGGTTAGTCCATTTCTGCGGGGGCAGTGAGGAAGTGATTTCTGGGAGGTAAGTTTCTCCTTTAAATAAATTTTTTAAAAAAAATTTTAGTTTTTAAGGTGGGAACAGGAAGTCGACCCGCGGACGTCTGGGAAGACCCTCACCAATAAATTCTGGTGGAGAGGAAACCCGAGACACTACACGTGTAGTGTCTCCCACCCGCCCTCCTCCTCTAACCTAATAATAAAACCCTTTGGTGTGAGGTAAGTACCATATTTTATTATTGTTATTAATAATTTTTATTCTTTATTTTTTTTTTATATATAAAAATTTTTTTTAATTTAGTTGTTAGCCAGATCTTGGTAGAAAGTTAGAGGAATGGCAGGGAAGGGAGTGCAATGTTCCTCCTGCAGGATGTTTGAGGTGAGGGATGCCGTTAGTGTCCCTGCTGATTTTACCTGCAGGAAGTGCTGCCATCTCCAGCTCCTCCAAGACCGAGTTAGGGAACTGGAGCTGGAGTTGGAAGAACTTCGGATCATTCGGGAGGCAGAGGGGGTCATAGATAGCAGCTTCAGGGAATTAGTTACACCAAAGATTGGAGATAGATGGGTAACTGTAAGAGGGACGGGGAAAAAACAGTCAGTGCAGGGATCCCCTGCGGTCGTTCCCCTGAGAAACAAGTATACCGCTTTGGATACTTGTGGGGGGGACGACTTACCAGGGGTAAGCCATGGGGTACAGACCTCTGGCACAGAGTCTGTCCCTGTTGCTCAGAAGGGAAGGGGGGAGAGGAGCAGAGCATTAGTAATTGGGGACTCTATAGTCAGGGGCACAGATAGGAGATTTTGTGGGAGCGTGAGAGACTCACGTTTGGTATGTTGCCTCCCAGGTGCAAGGGTACGTGATGTCTCGGATCATGTTTTCCGGGTCCTTAAGGGGGAGGGGGAGCAGCCCCAAGTCGTGGTCCACATTGGCACTAACGACATAGGTAGGAAAGGGGATAAGGATGTCAGGCAGGCTTTCAGGGAGCTAGGATGGAAGCTCAGAACTAGAACAAACAGAGTTGTTATCTCTGGGTTGTTGCCCGTGCCACGTGATAGTGAGATGAGGAATAGGGAGAGAGAGCAATTAAACACGTGGCTACAGGGATGGTGCAGGCGGGAGGGATTCAGATTTCTGGATAACTGGGGCGCTTTCTGGGGAAGGTGGGACCTCTACAGACAGGATGGTCTACATCTGAACCTGCGGGGCACAAATATCCTGGGGGGGAGATTTGTTAGTGCTCTTTGGGGGGGTTTAAACTAATGCAGCAGGGGCATGGGAACCTGGATTGTAGTTTTAGGGTAAGGGAGAATGAGAGTATAGAGGTCAGGAGCTCAGATTTGACGTCGGAGGAGGGGGCCAGTGTTCAGGTAGGTGGTTTGAAGTGTGTCTACTTCAATGCCAGGAGTATACGAAATAAGGTAGGGGAACTGGCAGCATGGGTTGGTACCTGGGACTTCGATGTTGTGGCCATTTCGGAGACGTGGATAGAGCAGGGACAGGAATGGATGTTGCAGGTTCCGGGGTTTAGGTGTTTTAGTAAGCTCAGGGAAGGAGGCAAAAGAGGGGGAGGTGTGGCGCTGCTAGTCAAGAGCAGTATTACGGTGGCGGAGAGGATGCTAGATGGGGACTCATCGTCCGAGGTAGTATGGGCTGAGGTTAGAAACAGGAAAGGAGAGGTCACCCTGTTGGGAGTTTTCTATAGGCCTCCAAATAGTTCTAGGGATGTAGAGGAAAGGATGGCGAAGATGATCCTGGATATGAGCGAAAGTAACAGGGTAGTTATTATGGGAGACTTTAACTTTCCAAATATTGACTGGAAAAGATATAGTTCGAGTACATTAGATGGGTCGTTTTTTGTTCAGTGTGTGCAGGAGGGTTTCCTCACACAGTTTGTTGACAGGCCAACAAGAGGTGAGGCCACATTGGATTTGGTTTTGGGTAATGAACCAGGCCAGGTGTTGGATTTGGAGGTAGGTGAGCACTTTGGGGACAGTGACCACAATTCGGTGACGTTTACGTTAAGGATGGAAAGGGATAAGTATACACCGCAGGGCAAGAGTTATAGCTGGGGGAAGGGAAATTATGATGCCATTAGACGTGACTTGGGGGGGATAAGGTGGAGAAGTAGGCTGCAAGTTTTGGACACACTGGATAAGTGGAGCTTGTTCAAGGATCAGCTATTGCGTGTTCTTGATAAGTATGTACCGGTCAGGCAGGGAGGAAGGTGCCGAGCGAGGGAACCGTGGTTTACCAAAGAAGTGGAATCTCTTGTTAAGAGGAAGAAGGAGGCCTATGTGAAGATGAGGTGTGAAGTTTCAGTTGGGGCGATGGATAGTTACAAGGTAGCGAGGAAGGATCTAAAGAGAGAGCTAAGACGAGCAAGGAAGGGACATGAGAAGTATTTGGCAGGAAGGATCAAGGAAAACCCAAAAGCTTTCTATAGGTATGTCAGGAATAAGCGAATGACTAGGGACAGAGTAGGACCAGTCAAGGACAGGGATGGGAAGTTGTGTGTAGAGTCTGAAGAGATAGGCGAGATACTAAATGAATATTTTTCGTCAGTATTCACTCAGGAAAAAGATAATGTTGTGGAGGAGAATGCTGAGCTCCAGGTAAATAGATTAGATGGCATTGAGGTAAGTAGGGAAGAGGTGTTGGCAATTCTGGACAGGCTGAAAATAGATAAGTCCCCGGGGCCTGATGGGATTTATCCTAGGATTCTCTGGGAGGCCAGGGAAGAGATTGCTGGACCATTGGCTTTGATTTTTATGTCATCATTGGATACAGGAATAGTGCCAGAGGACTGGAGGATAGCAAATGTGGTCCCTTTGTTCAAAAAGGGGAGCAGAGACAACCCCGGCAACTATAGACCGGTGAGCCTCACGTCTGTAGTGGGTAAAGTCTTGGAGGGCATTATAAGAGACAAGATTTATAATCATCTAGATAGGAATAATATGATCAGGGATAGTCAGCATGGCTTTGTGAAGGGTAGGTCATGCCTCACAAACCTTATCGAGTTCTTTGAGAAGGTGACTGAACAGGTAGACGAGGGTAGAGCAGTTGATGTGGTGTATATGGATTTCAGCAAAGCGTTTGATAAGGTTCCCCAGGGTAGGCTATTGCAGAAAATACGGAGGCTGGGGATTGAGGGTGATTTAGAGATGTGGATCAGAAATTGGCTAGCTGAAAGAAGACAGAGGGTGGTGGTTGATGGGAAATGTTCAGAATGGAGTTCTGTCACAAGTGGAGTACCACAAGGATCTGTTCTGGGGCCGTTGCTGTTTGTCATTTTTATCAATGACCTAGAGGAAGGCGCAGAAGGGTGGGTGAGTAAATTTGCAGACGATACTAAAGTCGGTGGTGTTGTCGATAGTGAGGAAGGAAGTAGCAGGTTACAGAGGGATATAGATAAGCTGCAGTGCTGGGCTGAGAGGTGGCAAATGGAGTTTAATGTAGAGAAGTGTGAGGTGATTCACTTTGGAAGGAAAAACAGGAATGTGGAATATGTGGCTAATGGAAAAGTTCTTGAAAGTGTGGATGAGCAGAGGGATCTAGGTGTCCATGTACATAGATCCCTGAAAGTTGCCACCCAGGTTGATAGGGTGGTGAAGAAGGCCTATGGAGTGTTGGCCTTTATTGGTAGAGGGATTGAGTTCCGGAGTCAGGAGGTCATGTTGCAGCTGTACAGAACTCTGGTACGGCCGCATTTGGAGTATTGCGTACAGTTCTGGTCACCGCATTATAGGAAGGACGTGGAGGCTTTGGAACGGGTGCAGAGGAGATTTACCAGGATGTTGCCTGGTATGGAGGGAAAATCTTATGAGGAAAGGCTGATGGACTTGAGGTTGTTTTCGTTAGAGAGAAGAAGGTTAAGAGGAGACTTAATAGAGGCATACAAAATGATCAGAGGGTTAGATAGGGTGGACAGTGAGAGCCTTCTCCCGCGGATGGAAATGGCTAGCACGAGGGGACATAGCCTTAAACTGAGGGGTAATAGATATAGGACAGAGGTCAGGGGTAGGTTCTTTACGCAAAGAGTAGTGAGGCCGTGGAATGCCCTACCTGCTACAGTAGTGAACTCGCCAACATTAAGGGCATTTAAAAGTTTATTGGATAAACATATGGATGATAATGGTATAGTGTAGGTTAGATGGCTTTTGTTTCGGTGCAACATCGTGGGCCGAAGGGCCTGTACTGCGCTGTATTGTTCTATGTTCTATGTTCTATGTTCTATGCTGGATTGAAGATCCTCAAATCCGAAAAATGAATCCGCATCTGCGTCGGATTCAATGTGGGGGCCGCCAATGTGCAACACGAAAGGTTCGTCCGAGTCATAGTCGTATAGGACCACGGAGCTATCATTGGGCTCGCGAGGTCCGGAAACACTGTAAAGATCGTCATCGAAGTATTCGAGGTCGGAATCATCGGCTTGTGCGTAGGTAACTGCTTGTCGGAGGGTTCTTCGGAGGTCAAATTCATCTCCTGGGTCAATTTGCGGCACTGTGCTGTCATTCCAGGTGAGGGAAGGTTGTTTTACAGCTTTAACAGATTTTTGTTTTTTTGATTTGGGACGTTTCCCTTTTAAATTGGATTTGGGACGTTTCCCCTTTAAATTGGTGCAGTCTGGGGCCTCTGACATCCTGACGCTCGGTATGTAGCACGTAGGAAGCGACTGCGCATGCTCAGATCGCTGTTCCTTTACCGATGGCCGTTTTCTTGACTGCGCATGCGCAGCATCTCGCGCATGCGCAAACGAAACTTCCGGTTCTGCGCACTGCTCGCGCAACTGTGCTAGCGTGATACCTTTAGCAAGATGGCCGCCGACCTCGACCCAGCCCTCTCTCAGGCCCGGGATTTCGGCCTCTGGGAATTCGGGCTCCGGGATCCCAGCCACGAGGTGAGTACTGCAGCTTTTCTTACCTTTACTTGCCGATTGGATTGCGTTTTCTTCACAGTACTTGGAGAATTTGTCCAGGACTGCCTGGTAATCGTACCTTTGCTGCCTCCTGAAGAACCTGAACCTTGTGAATATTTCTCTTGCCCTTGCACCGGCGATGGTGAGGAGAAATTCAATTTTTTCGCTATCATCCAGGTCTTTGAGTTCAGCTGCCACCAGGAACAATTCGAACATTTGCCGGAAACGCCGCCAGTTTTCGCGGAGATCGCCGTAGCACTGGAGCGGCTGCGGAACCGGGAGCTCTATCATTTTGCCTGGGCACTGCTGGTTGTCTGTGTACACTGAGGTATGCCGGCAGGTATCGATCCACTCCTGTACCATGTGGTGTTGGGTGCTCTGGTGCACAGATGAGCCAACACAGTTGTATGTGGTACAACTCTATTTTATTTTAACTCTTATAATACAGTTCGTTCTGGATACTCTGCACGTGCTGTCTCCCTGAGTGTGTTTGGTAGCAGATCTGTCCTGGTCCTCCTCTGCAGCTAATACTGACCACCGGGGGTCGTGTCTGTGCTTTTATATCTTTCTGTCATTGGTTGTGGTGTTGTGTGTTCTGATTTGTCTGTTGGTGTGTCTATCATGATGTGTGTGTTTGAATATCATGACATCCAGTACTGAGTGAGAGAGACTGTGTCCAGTAAAGAGAGAGACTGTGTCCAGTAAAGAGAGAGACTGAGTCCAGTACAGGGAGAGACTGTGTCCAGTACAGGGAGAGACTGTGTCCTGTAAAGAGAGAGACTGTGTCCAGTACAGGGAGAGACTGTGTCCAGTACAGGGAGGGACTGTGTCCTGTAAAGAGAGAGACTGTGTCCAGTACAGAGAGAGACTGTGTCCTGTAAAGAGAGAGACTGTGTCCAGTAAAGAGAGGGACTGAGTCCAGTACAGGGAGAGACTGTGTCCAGTAAAGAGAGAGACTGTGTCCAGTAAAGAGAGAGACTGTGTCCAGTACAGGGAGAGACTGTGTCCTGTAAAGAGAGAGACTGTGTCCAGTACAGGGAGAGACTGTGTCCAGTACAGGGAGAGACTGTGTCCTGTAAAGAGAGAGACTGTGTCCAGTACAGAGAGAGACTGTGTCCTGTAAAGAGAGAGACTGTGTCCAGTAAAGAGAGAGACTGAGTCCAGTAAAGAGAGAGACTGAGTCCAGTACAGGGAGAGACTGTGTCCAGAAAAGAGAGAGACTGTGTCCAGTAAAGAGAGAGACTGTGTCCAGTACAGAGAGAGACTGTGTCCAGTACAGGGAGAGACTGTGTCCTGTAAAGAGAGAGACTGTGTCCAGTACAGGGAGAGACTGTGTCCAGTACAGGGAGAGACTGTGTCCAGTACAGAGAGAGACTGTGTCCTGTAAAGAGAGAGACTGTGTCCAGTACAGGGAGAGACTGTGTCCAGAACAGGGAAAGACTGTGTCCAGTACAGAGAGAGACTGGGTCCAGTAAAGAGAGAGACTTTGTCCAGTACAGGGAGAGACTGTGTCCAGTAAAGAGAGAGACTGTTGCCAGTACAGAGAGAGACTATTTCCAGTACAGAGAGAGACTGTGTCCAGTAAAGAGAGAGGCTGTGTCCAGGACAGAGAGAGACTGTGTCCAGTAAAGGGAGAGACTGTGTCCAGTACAGGGAGAGATTGTGTCCAGTACAGAGAGAGACTGTGTCCAGTACAGAGAGAGACTGTTTCCAGTACAGAGAGAGACTGTGTCCAGTAAAGAGAGAGTGTGTCCAGTACACAGAGAGAGACTGTGTCCAGTAAAGAGAGAGACTGTGTCCAATCCAGGGAGAGACTGTGTCCAGTACAGAGGGAGGGAGACTGTCTCCAGTACAGATAGAGAGACTGTGTCCAGTAAAGAGAGAGACTGTTGCCAGTACAGAGAGAGACTATTTCCAGTACAGAGAGAGACTATGTCCAGTAAAGAGAGAGGCTGTGTCCAGGACAGAGAGAGACTGTGTCCAGTACAGGGAGAGACTGTGTCCAGTACAGGGAGAGATTGTGTCCAGTACAGAGAGAGACTGTGTCCAGTACAGAGAGAGACTGTGTCCAGTACAGAGAGAGACTGTGTCCAGTAAAGAGAGAGTGTGTCCAGTACACAGAGAGCGACTGTGTCCAGTAAAGAGAGAGACTGTGTCCAGTACAGGGAGAGACTGTGTCCAGCACAGAGGGAGGGAGACTGTGTCCAGTACAGATAGAGAGACTGTGTCCAGTAAAGAGAGAGACTGTGTCCAGTACAGGGAGAGACTGTGTCCAGTACAGAGAGAGAGAGACTGTGTCCAGTACAGAGAGAGACTGTGTCCAGTACAGAGAGAGAGAGATTGTGTCCAGTAAAGTGAGAGACTGTGTCCAGTACAGAGAGAGACTGTGTCCAGTACAGAGAGAGACTGTGTCCAGTACAGGGAGAGACTGTGTCCAGTACAGAGAGAGACTGTGTCCAGTACAGGGAGAGACTGTGTCCAGTACAGGGAGAGACCGTGTCCAGTAAAGAGAGAGACTGTGTCCAGTAAAGAGAGAGACTGTGTCCGGAACAGGGAGAGACTGTGTCTAGTACAGAGAGAGAGAGACGGTGTCCAGTACAGGAAGAGACTGTGTCCAGTACAGGGAGAGACTGTGTCCAGCACAGGGAGAGACTGCGTCCAGTACAGGGAGAGACTGTGTGCAGTACAGAGAGAGACTGTGTCCAGTAAAGAGAGAGAGAGACTGTGTCCAGTACAGAGAGAGACTGTGTCCAGTACAGAGAGAGACTGTGTCCAGTACAGAGAGAGACTGTGTCCAGTGTGGTGTTGGGTGCTCTGGTGCACAGATGAGCCAACACAGTTGTATGTGGTACAACTCTATTTTATTTTAACTCTTATAATACAGTTCGTTCTGGATACTCTGCACGTGCTGTCTCCCTGAGTGTGTTTGGTAGCAGATCTGTCCTGGTCCTCCTCTGCAGCTAATACTGACCACCGGGGGTCGTGTTTGTGCTTTTATATCTTTCTGTCATTGGTTGTGGTGTTGTGTGTTTTGATTTGTCTGTTGGTGTGTCTATCATGATGTGTGTGTTTGAATATCATGACATCCCCCCTTTTTACAAAGATATGTGCCCACGTGGTTATAAATATAATTGTGTCGTGAGTGCATCTAAGAGTGTGTGTGTGTGTTGTGTACAGCGTGTGTATATGACGTAACTATTTACATGGGGCGATGTCGGGTGCGTCACACTAACAAGGTTGTACCATAACAAAACTTGGATGCGAGAGAAAAAAAAAACTTGAACATTGGTCCGGTCAGACGATATCTGGAACAATAAACAACAACAGGTTATAATACAGACGTGTTTGACTTTTTGAACGTATGAACAGCGTTATAAGTCCAGTCTAATGGGTGACCGCCTCAAGAATGGGCTGGTCCTCAAGCCGGTTCAGCTGTGGAGATTTGGGGTCACACTGGTTCACCTTGGACTGTTGGAGGTGATGCTGTTGCCGAAGTCTCTACTTTACCATTTGTTGTACTTCGTGCAGTGCTTGGTTTTTTCATTCGTGCAAATATAACATTCAACATCTTTGTTAGTGGTGCCTTGGCTGTGGTTTGGTTCTGGTGGCGATGGAAGGGGCATGATCCGTGGCATCTCCACGAAGTCATCCTTGGGAAGCAGTGGAGGATCCGGCGTGTGTGCACGGTTCAGTTGCGAGCGTGGAAGGCGGCGCAAAGCTCGCTGATTGCGCCTACGCACCAATCCATCCGCCCTGCATGCCAGGAACAAGGTGGAGTCTTTTTTCTTTTTATGTTTGTGGTGGACGGCATCTTGTAGCCGATGGGTCGTTGCCATCGAAGTAGCACCATCACTAATATCATGCAAGGCGATGACTGTGCCAGATGTGGAAGTTGGCCGAGACCGTGCACGCTGGTTCCGGCCAACTGCTGTGCCGGAATGGCGACTCCGCAGAGAAACGTCGAAGCATGTCGCCTTGGAGAGAGAATTGTTGCTCGCATCAACGTCTGGCGATGGCGCGAATTGGTGTGTCCATCTTGGACCGCCGCTGCTGGTTGCCACTGCCGACCCAGTGGGACTGCCACGCGATCCATTCCCTGTCGCCGTGGCATCCGCCGTCACCCTGAGCGTGCCATCACCGAGGCCGCGACACCGCCCGTCCGGAGCAAGGTCTGGCGTGCGCAAATCAGAGTCGGCGCTTGGCTGCTCCCCATCTGGAGTCCGGTCTGCCTTCCGTCGATGCTCCCCGTCCGGAGTCCCAACAGGTTCACTGGAGGCAGCCGAGATTCCCTGAAGCTGCACTTCTGGAGTCGGAACATGCAGGAATGCACCAACCAGTGGAGAGGCTCGAGCCATCGAGGGTGGAAGCGGTGCGCCGCCACCGCAGTCGTCAGTGGTCCCACCGTGATCGTCGAGTGCCTCGGTACGCACTAGGCGAGGTCTGTCACCTTGCACCTTTTGCATGGGAAGTGGGATGCTGCCGTCACTCGTCTCACATCCCGTGGATAGATCCTCATTAGCAGCTTGCTGTTCACTAGGGTTGGATAAATTGTCAGAGTTTTCATCTGGTGGTGCACACCATGTCGGTGGACTGTCATTGTCTTGCCGTTGTCCTTCATTTGGGCTTTTCTTCTTTGGAATTTTAAATCTTCCCCCAGACATTGCAGAACCTTGTTTATTACCCCCAAATTCTCCCATATGTATGGTCTCGAATATAGGATCCAATGTTTCTATCGACATTGTACTATTTTCCAAAGAACATTCCGTTTCACTTTTCTTCTCAGGTACCTCATATGTATCTTTGTCTAATGTACATGCCTTCATGGTCTCTGGGTCTGATTTTGCTGGGACTGGCATGGTCACAGTCTCTCTTTTACTGTTCTCAATTGCCCACATTATACTCCCCATACATAACTGCTTAATCACTGGGGTTAGTGTGGTACAATGGATAATCGGGTCGACCTTATCTGCATCTTCACCATTAGTGGAAAGCACACTTGGTTCACTTGAAACTGCTGTGGGTTTTAAATTCGTTATCTGGCTACTCGATGTCGGTGTCCTCAGGATTCTTGCTCCAATGTTCTGCTCATTTATCAGTGGAGTGTGTATAGGTTCAATGCAATTAATGTTCCCCTCAAGGTTTGAAGAGTCATTACTGACTAACTGCTGGTCTCCGAAGTTGGGATTTTGCGGCGTTGTGTTGAAGGGAGACATTTGTCCCTGCTGTAGATATGATTCAGGTTGTGTTATTTCCATTACCTGAGGATCAATGTCTTGTCCATTTTTTCGATCCGTACTAAAACACTGGCAATTCTCAGTCTGCTCCTTGCAAGTTAAACATTCAATAAATTTCTTTAGCAAATCCTCAGCATCCTTCTGTGGCCGTGCAGCATTATTAATCTCTGTTCGGCTATAATGATCCTGAAGGTCAGCGCATAAACCTTTTTTCTTCGGGCTTGGACGAGGCGATTCCTTTGGCTTGTCTTCAGTTGGGCTTGAACAGTCATCAGCGCTGTGCCCTTCATTGTAGCATGAGAGACCGTCATGGTCATGCTGCTGTGTAGTGGAGCATGGTAGGCTGTTATAGCCTTCTTGCTGTTCACGTGAGCATGGCAGACTTGCATCGTCTGCCGCTGGTTGGTCAGAGGAGGTTGCTAGACCCTCATGGTCTTGTTCCTGCAAGGACTGCACATTGGAGTCTTGCGTTGCTTCTATCGTGGAGGCTGTCCACGAGCTCTCTGTGGAGGCTTGTGACACTGGAGTCACTTCTTGTTCGTGCAAGGACTGCGCTCTGGAGTCTTGCGTTGCTTCTATCGTGGAGGCTGTCCACGAGCTCTCTGTGGAGGCTTGTGACACTGGAGTCACTTCTTGTCCGTGCAAGGACTGCGCTCTGGAGTCTTGCATTTCTGCAATTGTGGAGTCTGTCCACGAGCTTGTTGTCAAGGCTTGTGACACTGGAGTCACTTCTGGTTCATGCGAGGACTGCGCTCTGGAGTCTTGCATGTCTTCTTTCATAGAGTCGGGAACGTTGAGCGGGACGTGGACCACGCTCTGTGTGGCAGCAGGGAGCTCTCCGTGTGCTTGCACCGCTCCCTGTCTGTTAATGTCAGGCTGCAGCATCATCCGGTACTGATAAGTTGGAACGTCATATCTGCTGGATTGAAGATCCTCAAATCCGAAAAATGAATCCGCATCTGCGTCGGATTCAATGTGGGGGCCGCCAATGTGCAACACGAAAGGTTCGTCCGAGTCATAGTCGTATAGGACCACGGAGCTATCATTGGGCTCGCGAGGTCCGGAAACACTGTAAAGATCGTCATCGAAGTATTCGAGGTCGGAATCATCGGCTTGTGCGTAGGTAACTGCTTGTTGGAGGGTTCTTCGGAGGTCAAATTCATCTCCTGGGTCAATTTGCGGCACTGTGCTGTCATTCCAGATGAGGGAAGGTTGTTTTACAGCTTTAACAGATTTTTGTTTTTTTGATTTGGGACGTTTCCCTTTTAAATTGGATTTGGGACGTTTCCCATTTAAATTGGTGCAGTCTGGGGCCTCTGACATCCTGACGCTCGGTATGTAGCACGTAGGAAGCGACTGCGCATGCTCAGATTGCTGTTCCTTTACCGATGGCCGTTTTCTTGACTGCGCATGCGCAGCATCTCGCGCATGCGCAAACGAAACTTCCGGTTCTGCGCACTGCTCGCGCAACTGTGCTAGCGTGATACCTTTAGCAAGATGGCCGCCGACCTCGACCCAGCCCTCTCTCAGGCCCGGGATTTCGGCCTCTGGGAATTCGGGCTCCGGGATCCCAGCCACGAGGTGAGTACTGCAGCTTTTCTTACCTTTACTTGCCGATTGGATTGCGTTTTCTTCACAGTACTTGGAGAATTTGTCCAGGACTGCCTGGTAATCGTACCTTTGCTGCCTCCTGAAGAACCTGAACCTTGTGAATATTTCTCTTGCCCTTGCACCGGCGATGGTGAGGAGAAATTCAATTTTTTCGCTATCATCCAGGTCTTTGAGTTCAGCTGCCACCAGGAACAATTCGAACATTTGCCGGAAACGCCGCCAGTTTTCGCGGAGATCGCCGTAGCACTGGAGCGGCTGCGGAACCGGGAGCTCTATCATTTTGCCTGGGCACTGCTGGTTGTCTGTGTACACTGAGGTATGCCGGCAGGTATCGATCCACTCCTGTACCATGTGGTGTTGGGTGCTCTGGTGCACAGATGAGCCAACACAGTTGTATGTGGTACAACTCTATTTTATTTTAACTCTTATAATACAGTTCGTTCTGGATACTCTGCACGTGCTGTCTCCCTGAGTGTGTTTGGTAGCAGATCTGTCCTGGTCCTCCTCTGCAGCTAATACTGACCACCGGGGGTCGTGTCTGTGCTTTTATATCTTTCTGTCATTGGTTGTGGTGTTGTGTGTTCTGATTTGTCTGTTGGTGTGTCTATCATGATGTGTGTGTTTGAATATCATGACATCCAGTACTGAGTGAGAGAGACTGTGTCCAGTAAAGAGAGAGACTGTGTCCAGTAAAGAGAGAGACTGAGTCCAGTACAGGGAGAGACTGTGTCCAGTAAAGAGAGAGATTGTGTCCAGTAAAGAGAGAGACTGCGTCCAGTACAGAGAGAGACTGTGTCCAGTACAGGGAGAGACTGTGTCCTGTAAAGAGAGAGACTGTGTCCAGTACAGAAAGAGACTGTGTCCTGTAAAGAGAGAGACTGTGTCCAGTACAGGGAGAGACTGTGTCCAGAACAGGGAAAGACTGTGTCCAGTACAGAGAGAGACTGTGTCCAGTACAGGGCGAGACTGTGTCCAGTACAGGGAGAGACTGTGTCCAGTACAGGGAGAGACAGTGTCCAGTACAGAGAGAGACTGTGTCCAGTACAGAGAGAGACTGTGTCCAGTACAGGGAGAGACTGTGTCCAGTACAGGGAGAGACTGTGTCCAGTACAGAGAGAGAGACTATTTCCAGTACAGAGAGAGACTGTTTCCAGTACAGAGAGAGACTGTTTCTAGTACAGAGAGAGACTGTGTCCAGTAAAGAGAGAGATTGTGTCCAGGACAGAGAGAGACTGTGTCCAGTACAGAGAGAGACTGTGTCCAGTCCAGAGAGAGACTGTGTCCAGTAAAGAGAGAGACTGTGACCAGTACAGGGAGAGACTGTGTCCAGTACAGATAGAGACTGTGTCCAGTAAAGAGTGAGTCTGTGTCCAGTACACAGAGAGAGACTGTGTCCAGTAAAGAGAGAGACTGTGTCCAGTACAGGGAGAGACTGTGTCCAGTACAGAGAGAGAGAGACTGTGTCCAGTACAGGGAGAGACTGTGTCCAGTACAGAGAGAGAGAGACTGGTTCCAGTACAGAGAGAGACTGTGTCCAGTACATAGAGAGACTGTGTCCAGTACAAATAGAGACTGTGTCCTGTACAGATAGAGACTGTGTCCAGTACAGAGAGAGACTGTGTCCAGTACAGAGAGAGACTGTGTCCAGTACAGAGAGAGACTGTGTCCTGTAAAGAGAGAGACTGTGTCCAGTACAGAGAGAGAGAGAGACTGTGTCCAGTACAGAGAGAGAGACTGTGTCCAGTACAGGGAGAGACTGTGTCCAGTAAAGATAGACTGTGTCCAGTAAAGAGAGAGACTGTGTCCAGTACAGAGAGAGACTGTGTCCAGTAAAGAGAGAGACTGTGTCCGGTAAAGAGAGAGACTTTGTCCAGTACAGAGAGAGACTGTGTCCGGTACAGGGAGAGACTGTGTCCAGTAAAGAGAGAGACTGTGTCCAGTAAAGAGAGAGACTGTGTCCAGTACAGATAGAGACTGTGTCCAGTACAGGGAGAGACTGTGTCCAGTACAGTGAGAGACTGTGTCCAGTACAGAGAGAGACTGTGTCCAGTAAAGAGAGAAACTGTGTCCAGTACAGGGAGAGACTGTGTCCAGTACAGGGAGAGACTGTGTCCCGTACAGAGAGAGACTGTGTCCCGTAAAGAGAGAGACTGTGTCCAGTACAGGGAGAGACTGTGTCCAGTACAGAGAGAGACTGTGTCCAGTAAAGAGAGAGACTGTGTCCAGTACAGAGAGAGACTGTGTCCAGCACAGATGGAGACTGTTTCCAGTACAGATGGAGACTGTGTCCAGTACAGGGAGAGACTGTGTCCAGTACAGAGAGAGACTGTGTCCAGTACAGAGAGAGACTGTGTCCAGTACAGGGAGAGACTGTGTCCAGTACAGAGAGAGACTGTGTCCAGTACAGAGAGAGACTGTGTCCAGTACAGAGAGAGACTGTGTCCAGTAAAGAGAGAGACTGTGTCCAGTACAGAGAGAGACTGTGTCCAGTACAGGTGGAGACTGTTTCCAGTACAGATGGAGACTGCGTCCAGTACAGGGAGAGACTGTGTCCAGTACAGAGAGAGACTGTGTCCAGTACAGAGAGAGACTGTGTCCAGTACAGAGAGAGACTGTGTCCAGTACAGAGAGAGACTGTGTCCAGTACAGATAGAGACTGTGTCCAGTACAGGAAGAGACTGTGTCCAGTAAAGAGCGAGACTGTGTCCAGTACAGAGAGAGACTGTGTCATGTAAAGAGAGAGACTGTGTCCAGTACAGGGAGAGACTGTGTCCCGTACAGGGAGTGACTGTGTCCAGTACAGGGAGAGACTGTGTCCAGTAAAGAGAGAGACTGTGTCCAGTACAGGGAGAAACTGTGTCCAGTACAGAGAGAGACTGTGTCCAGTACAGGGAGAGACTGTGTCCAGTACCGCGAGAGACTGTGTCCAGTACAGGGAGAGACTGTGTCCAGTACAGAGAGACTGTGTCCAGGACAGAGAGAGACTGTGCCCAGTACAGAGAGAGACTGTGTCCAGTACAGGGAGAAACTGTGTCCAGTACAGAGAAAGACTGTGTCCAGTACAGAGAAAGACTGTGTCCAGTACAGGGAGAGACTGTGTCCAGCACAGGGAGAGTCTGTGTCCAGTACAGAGAGAGACTGTGTCCAGTACATGATGTGTTGGGTGCTCTGGATCACAAACAGGTCACCAACACTGGAAGTGGTGCAACTCTATTTTATTATAACGTTAACTATATTAACATACTTGAACTGTGGATAAATGCAATACCAGCTTTAACTTTTGACCCTTGCCTAGGCCTAACCAGGTGATGCACTCAGCACATGGTGAATGTCTGTGCTGCAGGCTGTGAGCTCTGTGCTCCGAGCTAGCTGATACTAGAATGAGCGGGAACTCTCCTGTCCCCTGTCTTTATAGTGCGTGTGCTGTCACTGGTGATTGGCTGCGGTGTTGTGTATGCTGATTGGTCCCACTGCATGTCCATCAGTGTGTGTGTGTGTGTCTGCACCATTATACTGGTGTATATTATGACATTCCCCCTGTTATATAAAAAAATGTGCCTGTGTGACAATAAATAGTGTTTGGTGAATGATCCTGACAACGTGTGTGCAAAATATTTACAGGACTATGTACATAAAACTAAGCTATTTAAATGGGAAGGCGCCTGTTGCACAAAAAAACATTGAGTCACACAAATAACGAGATGAACACTGTATACAAACCACTTGAACGATTAGTGCAAAGTTCACAAATCAAGTCTCTGAGGTGGGCGACAAATTCTGGTTGACCACCTCAAGGGTGTGTCAGGAGCCACCAGCTGAGGAGCGGGCTGGACTGCGTCAGAGTGAGGAGGATGCAGAGTAACCGGAATCTCCGCACAGTCCAGGTCAGGGACAACAGGAGGACGTGGCACTGGCGGAGGATCACGTAGCGAGCGCGGAACGAGGCGAAGGGCACGCCGATTACGGCACAGAATGGAACCATCCGGTAGACGAACCAGGAACGAGCGGGGAGCCACCTGCCGAAGAACCACAGCAGTTGCAGACGAGCCACCATCCAGAAGATGGATGCAGACGTTGTCATCTGGAGTCATAGAATTTTATCATAGAATTTACAGTGCAGAAGGAGGCCATTCGGCCCATCGAGTCTGCACTGGCTCTTGGAAAGAACACCCTACCCAAGGTGAACACCGCCACCCTATCCCCATAACCCAGTAACCCCACCCAACACTAAGGGCAATTTTTTGGACACTAAGGGCAATTTATCATGGCCAATCCACCTAACCCGCACATCTTTGGACTGTGGGAGGAAACCGGAGCACCCGGAGGAAACCCACGCACACACGGGGAGGATGTGCAGACTCCGCACAGACAGTGACCCAAGCCAGAATCGAACCTGGGACCCTGGAGCTGTGAAGCAATTGTGCTATCCACAAGGCTACCGTGCTGCCCAGTCAGAGCAGGGAGATCAGCTGCACGGGAGTCATGAGCCGCCTTGTGCTGTGCATGAGACAGTTGCATTCGTTGAAGGACCGGAACGTGGTCGCGGTCTGGGACGTGAATGAACGGCACTGTCGTCCTCAAGGTGCGACCCATGAGCAGCTGGGCTGGCGATAGGCCAGTGGACAGTGGGGCTGAGCGATAGGCCAGCAGGGCAAGGTAGAAGTTGGATCCTGCATCGGCAGTCTTGCAGAGGAGCAGTTTAACTATGTGGACACCCTTCTCCGCTTTGCCGTTGGATTGGGGGTACAGGGGACTGGATGTCACATGCACAAAGTTGTACCTCCTGGCAAAGTTGGACCATTCCTGGCTTGCGAAGCAGGGGCCATTGTCCGACATCACAGTGAGTGGGATGCCGTGACGAGCAAAGGTGTCCTTACAGGCACGGATGACTGCAGACGATGTGATGTCGTGTAAACGTACCAGCTCCGGGTAGTTTGAAAAATAGTCTGCAATCAGAACATAGTCCCTGCCCAGCACGTGGAACAGGCCGATGCCGACCTTGGTCCAAGGGGATGTGACCAACTCATGGGGCTGGTGGGTCTCACGTGGTTGGGCCGGCTGGAACCGCTGACAGGTGGGGCAGTTGAGCACTGTGTTGTCGATGTCCTCGTTGGTGCCGGGCCAGTACACTGCCTCTCGGGCCCGTCGGCGGCACTTCTCCACGCCAAGATTGCCCTCGTGTAGCTGTTCCAAGACAAGCTGGTGCATGCTGTGCGGGATAACAATGTGGTCCAGCTTCAGGAGGACACCATCGACTACTGCCAGATCATCTCTGATGTTGTAGAACTGCGGGCATTGGCCCTTGAGCCATCCGTCTGTTAGGTGGCGCATGACACGCTGTAGTAGGGGGTCAGCCGCAGTTTCGTGTCAAATTTGGACAAGGCGTTCATCCGCGGCCGGTAGATTGGAGGCCAAAAAGGCAATATGGACGTCAACCTGGCAGACGAATCCCGCTGGGTCACACGGGGTGTTGACTGCCCTGGACAGAGCGTCGACTATGATCAGGTCTTTGCCCGGGGTGTATATGAGCTGAAAGTCGTATCGCCGGAGTTTGAGCAGAATGCGCTGGAGGCGAGGCGTCATGTCATTCAAGTCTTTTTGTATTATATTGACCAGCGGGCGATGGTCGGTCTCAACGGTGAATTGGGGAAGGCCGTACACATAATCATGAAATTTGACCACACCGGTCAACAGGCCCAGGCATTCCTTTTCTATCTGCGCGTAGCGCTGTTCCGTGGAGGTCATGGCGCGTGACGCATATGCAACGGGGGCCCATGATGAGGCCTCATCGCGTTGCAGGAGCACCGCCCCAATGCAGTTGGCTGGCATCGGTCGAAATTTTTGTCTCTTTCGCTGGATCAAAAAAAACAATACCGGGGCCTTGGTAAGTTTGGTTTTAAGTTCTGTCCATTCGCTCTCGTGGGCAGGAAGCCATTGGAAGTCTGTCGTCTTCCTGACCAGGTTCCTGAGAGCTGTGATATGAGAGGCGAGGTTAGGGATGAACTTCCCTCAGAAGTTGACCATGTCCCGATATCAAGGACCGCCTTCTTGTCCTCTGGCTTTTTCGTGGCTGTGATGGCAGCCACCTTGTCCGCATCCGGCCGCACACCCAACTGGGTGATGTGGTCCCCTACGAACTTGAGTTCCGTCTGGCCGAAGGAGCATTTGGCTCTGTTGAGGCGTAGGCCCTGCTCCCGTATGCCTTTGAACACGTGCTGGATGCGACTGATATGCTCCTGCGGGGTGGTGGACCAAATGATTATGTCGTCAACATAGACGCGAACACCTTCAATGCCTTCCATCATTTTTTCCCTGATCCTGTGTAATACTTCTGACGCCGATATGATCCCAAACGGCATCCTGTTGTAACAATATACCTTTTTCAAATTGTGTGTGTGTGGGGGAAACTGAAGTGACATCACAGAAAAGCTGTGACCTGAGTGGCTAGTTGGAAATCTACACTAAATTAAAAAAATTAAGCATTGGTAACTAATTAAACATAATTACTTAATTATAATTTAGAGGGGTATCTAAGCCAGAGATCGGAGAGTACTATATTTAGCTTTCGCATTTATATTAGAAATCTAGTGCTAGGGAACAGATAGTTAACAGTAACTTAAAAAATATATATATAAAAATGTTTTTTTAACTTTTAATTTTAATTAATTGATGCAATGTCAGTTAGAGGGGTGCAGTGCTCTGACTGTGAGATGTGGAAGGTCCGGGAGGCTTCCAGCGTCCCGGATGGCTTCATTTGCAGAAAGTGCACCCAACTGGAGCTCCTCACAGACCGCATGGTTCGGTTGGAGCAACAATTGGATGCATTTAGGAGCATGCAGGTGGCAGAAAGCGTCATAGATCGCTGTTATATAAATGTGGTCACACCCAAGGTGCAGGCAGAGAATTGGGTGACCACCAGAAAGGGCAGGCAGTCAGTGCAGGAATCCCCTGTGGTTGTCCCCCTCTCGAACAGGTATACCCCTTTGGATACTGTCGGGGGGGGATAGCCTATCAGGGGAAAACAGCAGCAGCCAGAGCAGTGGCACCACGGCTGGCTCTGATGTTCAGAAGGGAGGGTCAAAGCGCAGAAGAGCAATAGTAATAGGGGACTCTATAGTCAGGGGCACAGATAGGCGCTTCTGTGGACGTGAAAGAGACTCCAGGATGGTATGTTGCCTCCCTGGTGCCAGGGTCCAGGATGTCTCCGAACGGGTAGAGGGCATCCTGAAGGGGGAGGGCAAACAGGCAGAGGTCGTTGTACATATTGGTACTAACATCATAGGCAGGAAGGGGCATGAGGTCCTGCAGCAGGAGTTCAGGGAGCTAGGCAGAAAGTTAAAAGACAGGACCTCGAGGGTTGTAATCTCGGGATTACTCCCTGTGCCACGTGCCAGTGAGGCTAGAAATAGGAAGATAGAGCAGCTAAACATGTGGCTAAACAGCTGGTGTAGGAGAGAGGGTTTCCGTTATCTGGACGTTATCTGTGTGTCGGGGGGAAACTGAAGTGACATCACAGAAAAGCTGTGACCTGAGTGGCTGGTTGGGATTCTAACCTAAATTTTTTTGAGTATTTGGGAACTAATTAAACATAATAACTTAATTTTAATTTAGAGGATATCTAAGCCAGAGATCGGAGAATATTATAGTTAGCTATCGCATTTCTATTAGAAATCTAGTGCTAGGAAACAGATAGTTGACAGTAACTTTGTAATTTAAAAAGTATTTAAAAAAAAAAAAGACAAATTTTAATTTTAATTAATTGACGCAATGTCAGTTAGAGGGGTGCTGTGCTCTGACTGTGAGATGTGGCAGGTCCGGGAGGCTTCCAGCGTCCCGGATGGCTTCATCTGCAGAAAGTGCACCCAACTGCAGCTCCTCACAGACCGCATGGTTCGGTTGGAGCAGCAATTGGATGCACTTAGGAGCATGCAGGTGGCGGAAAGCGTCATAGATCGCAGTTATGTAAGTGTGGTCACACCCAAGGTATAGGCAGAGAAATGGGTGACCACCAGAAAGGGCAGGCAGTCAGTGCAGGAATCCCCTGTGGTTGTCCCCCTCTCGAACAGATATACCCCTTTGGATACTGTCGGGGGGGATAGCCTATCAGGGGAAAACAGCAGCAGCCAGAGCAGTGGCACCACGGCTGGCTCTGATGTTCAGAAGGGAGGGTCAAAGCGCAGAAGAGTAATAGTTATAGGGGACTCTATAGTCAGGGGCACAGATAGGCGCTTCTGTGGACGTGAAAGAGACTCCAGGATGGTATGTTGCCTCCCTGGTGCCAGGGTCCAGGATGTCTCCGAACGGGTAGAGGGAATCCTGAAGGGGGAGGGCAAACAGGCAGAGGTCGTTGTACATATTGGTACTAACGACATAGGCAGGAAGGGGCATGAGGTCCTGCAGCAGGAGTTCAGGGAGCTAGGCAGAAAGTTAAAAGACAGGACCTCGAGGGTTGTAATCTCGGGATTACTCCCTGTGCCACGTGCCAGTGAGGCTAGAAATAGGAAGATAGAGCAGACAAACACGTGGCTAAACAGCTGGTGTAGGAGGGAGGGTTTCTGTTATCTGGACCACTGGGAGCTCTTCCGGGGCAGGTGTGACCTGTATAAGATGGACGGGTTGCATCTAAACCGGAGAGGCATAAATATCCTGGCCGCGAGATTTGCTAGTGTCACACGGGAGGGTTTAAACTAGTATGGCAGGGGGGTGGGCACGGGAGCAATAGGTCAGAAGGTGAGAGCATTGAGGGAGAACTAGGGAATAGGGACAGTGTGGCTCTGAGGCAGAGCAGACGGGGAGAAGTTGCTGAACACAGCGGGTCTGGTGGCCTGAAGTGCATATGTTTTAATGCAAGGAGCATTACGGGTAAGGCAGATGAATTTAGAGCTTGGATTACTACTTGGAACTATGATGTTGTTGCCATTACAGAGACCTGGTTGAGGGAAGGGCAGGATTGGCAGCTAAACGTTCCAGGATTTAGATGTTTCAGGCGGGATAGAGGGGGATGTAAAAGGGGAGGCGGAGTTGCGCTACTTGTTCAGGAGAGTATCACAGCTATACAGCGAGAAGACACCTCAGAGGGCAGTGAGGCTATATGGGTAGAGATCAGGAATAAGAAGGGTGCAGTCACAATGTTGGGGGTATACTACAGGCCTCCCAACAGCCAGCGGGAGATAGAGGAGCAGATAGGTAGACAGATTTTGGAAAAGAGTAAAAACAACAGGGTTGTGGTGATGGGAGACTTCAACTTCCCCAATATTGACTGGGACTCACTTAGTGCCAGGGGCTTAGACGGGGCAGAGTTTGTAAGGAGCATCCAGGAGGGCTTCTTCAAACAATATGTAAACAGTCCAACTAGGGAAGGGGCGGTACTGGACCTGGTATTGGGGAATGAGCCCGGCCAGGTGGTAGATGTTTCAGTAGGGGAGCATTTCGGTAACAGTGACCACAATTCAGTAAGTTTTAAAGTACTGGTGGACAAGGATAAGAGTGGTCCGAGGATGAATGTGCTAAATTGGGGGAAGGCTAATTATAACAATATTAGGCGGGAACTGAAGAACATAGATTGGGGGCGGATGTTTGAGGGCAAATCAACATCTGACATGTGGGAGGCTTTCAAGTGTCAGTTGAAAGGAATACAGGACAGGCATGTTCCTGTGAGGAAGAAAGATAAATACGGCAATTTTCGGGAACCTTAGATGACGAGTGATATTGTAGGCCTCGTCAAAAAGAAAAAGGAGGCATTTGTCAGGGCTAAAAGGCTGGGAACAGACGAAGCCTGTGTGGCATATAAGGAAAGTAGGAAGGAACTTAAGCAAGGAGTCAGGAGGGCTAGAAGGGGTCATGAAAAGTCATTGGCAAATAGGGTTAAGGAAAATCCCAAGGCTTTTTACACTTACATAAAAAGCAAGAGGGTAGCCAGGGAAAGGGTTGGCCCACTGAAGGATAGGCAAGGGAATCTATGTGTGGAGCCAGAGGAAATGGGCGAGGTACTAAATGAATACTTTGCATCAGTATTCACCAAAGAGAAGGAATTGGTAGATGTTGAGTCTGGAGAAGGGGGTGTAGATAGCCTGGGTCACATTGTGATCCAAAAAGACGAGGTGTTGGGTGTCTTAAAAAATATTAAGGTAGATAAGTCCCCAGGGCCGGATGGGATCTACCCCAGAATACTGAAGGAGGCTGGAGAGGAAATTGCTGAGGCCTTGACAGAAATCTTTGGATCCTCGCTGTCTTCAGGGGATGTCCCGGAGGACTGGAGAATAGCCAATGTTGTTCCTCTGTTTAAGAAGGGTGGCAGGGATAATCCCGGGAACTACAGGCCGGTGAGCCTTACTTCAGTGGTAGGGAAATTACTGGAGAGAATTCTTCGAGACAGGATCTACTCCCATTTGGAAGCAAATGGACGTATTAGTGAGAGGCAGCACGGTTTTGTGAAGGGGAGGTCGTGTCTCACTAACTTGATCGAGTTTTTCGAGGAGGTCACTAAGATGATTGATGCAGGTAGGGCAGTAGATGTTGTCTATATGGACTTCAGTAAGGCCTTTGACAAGGTCCCTCATGGTAGACTAGTACAAAAGGTGAAGTCACACGGGATCAGGGGTGAACTGGCAAGGTGGATACAGAACTGGCTAGGCCATAGAAGGCAGAGGGTAGCAATGGAGGGATGCTTTTCTAATTGGAGGGCTGTGACCAGTGGTGTTCCACAGGGATCAGTGCTGGGACCTTTGCTCTTTGTAGTATATATAAATGATTTGGAGGAAAATGTAACTGGTCTGATTAGTAAGTTTGCAGACGACACAAAGGTTGGTGGAATTGCGGATAGCGATGAGGACTGTCTGAGGATACAGCAGGATTTAGATTGTCTGGAGACTTGGGCGGAGAGATGGCAGATGGAGTTTAACCTGGACAAATGTGAGGTAATGCATTTTGGAAGGGCTAATGCAGGTAGGGAATATACAGTGAATGGTAGAACCCTCAAGAGTATTGAAAGTCAAAGAGATCTAGGAGTACAGGTCCACAGATCACTGAAAGGGGCTACACAGGTGGAGAAGGTAGTCAAGAAGGCATACGGCATGCTTGCCTTCATTGGCCGGGGCATTGAGTATAAGAATTGGCAAGTCATGTTGCAGCTGTATAGAACCTTAGTTAGGCCACACTTGGAGTATAGTGTTCAATTCTGGTCGCCACACTACCAGAAGGATGTGGAGGCTTTAGAGAGGGTGCAGAAGAGATTTACCAGAATGTTGCCTGGTATGGAGGGCATAAGTTTTGAGGAGCGATTGAATAAACTCGGTTTGTTCTCACTGGAACGAAGGAGGTTGAGGGGCGACCTGATAGAGGTCTACAAAATTATGAGGGGCATAGACAGAGTGGATAGTCAGAGGCTTTTCCCCAGGGTAGAGGGGTCAATTACTAGGGGGCATAGGTTTAAGGTGAGAGGGGCAAAGTTTAGAGTAGATGTACGAGGCAAGTTTTTTACGCAGAGGGTAGTGGGTGCCTGGAACTCACTACCGGAGGAGGTAGTGGAGGCAGGGACGATAGGGACATTTAAGGGGCATCTTGACAAATATATGAATAGGATGGGAATAGAAGGATACGGACCCAGGAAGTGTAGAAGATTGTAGTTTAGTCGGGCAGTATGGTCGGCACGGGCTTGGAGGGCCGAAGGGCCTGTTCCTGTGCTGTACATTTCTTTGTTCTTTGTTTGTTCTTTGACCACTGGGAGCTCTTCCGGGGCAGGTGTGACCTATATAAGAAGGACGGGTTGCATTTAAACTGGAGAGGCATAAATATCCTGGCCGCGAGGTTTGCTAGTGTCACACGGGAGGGTTTAAACTAGTATGGCAGGGGGGTGGGCACGGGAGCAATAGGTCAGAAGGTGAGAGCATTGAGGGAGAACTAGGGAATAGGGACAATGGGGCTCTGAGGCAGAGCAGACAGGGAGAAGTTGCTGAACACAGCGGGTCTGGTGGCCTGAAGTGCATATGTTTTAATGCAAGAAGTTTTACGGGTAAGGCAGATGAACTTAGAGCTTGGATTACTACTTGGAACTATGATGTTGTTGCCATTACAGAGACCTGGTTGAGGGAAGGGCAGGATTGGCAGCTAAACGTTCCAGGATTTAGATGTTTCAGGCGGGATAGAGGGGGATGTAAAAGGGGTGGCGGAGTTGCGCTACTGGTTAGGGAGAATATCACAGCTGTACTGAGGGAGGACACCTCAGAGGGCAGTGAGGCTATATGGGTAAAGATCAGGAATAAGAAGGGTGCAGTCACAATGTTGGTGGTTTACTACAGGCCTCCCAACAGCCAGCGGGAGATAGAGGAGCAGATAGGTAGACAGATTTTGGAAAAGAGTAAAAACAACAGGGTTGTGGTGATGGGAGACTTCAACTTCCCCAATATTGACTGGGACTCACTTAGTGCCAGGGGCTTAGACGGGGCGGAGTTTGTAAGGAGCATCCAGGAGGGCTTCTTAAAACAATATGTGGACAGTCCAACTAGGGAAGGGGCGGTACTGGACCTGGTATTGGGGAATGAGCCCGGCCAGGTGGTAGATGTTTCAGTAGGGGAGCATTTCGGGAACAGTGACCACAATTCAGTAAGTTTTAAAGTGCTGGTGGACAAGGATAAGAGTGGTCCTAGGATGAATGTGCTAAATTGGGGGAAGGCTAATTATAACAATATTAGGCGGGAACTGAAGAACATAGATTGGGGGCGGATGTTTGAGGGCAAATCAACATCTGACATGTGGGAGGCTTTCAAGTGTCAGTTGAAAGGAATTCAGGACCGGCATGTTCCTGTGAGGAAGAAGGATAATTACGGCAATTTTCTTGAACCTTGGATAACGAGAAATATTGTAGGCCTCGTCAAAAAGAAAAAGGAGGCATTTGTCAGGGCTAAAAGGCTGGGAACAGACGAAGCCTGTGTGAAATATAAGGAAAGTAGGAAGGAACTTAAGCAAGGAGTCAGGAGGGCTAGAAGGGGTCACAAAACGTCATTGGCAAATAGGGTTAAGGAAAATCCCAAGGCTTTTTACACGTACATAAAAAGCAAGAGGGTAGCCAGAGAAAGGGTTGGCCCACTGAAGGATAGGCAAGGGAATCTATGTGTAGAGCCAGAGGAAATGGGCGAGGTACTAAATGAATACTTTGCATCAGTATTCATCAACGAGAAGAAATTTATAGATGTTGAGTCTGGAGAAGGGTGTGCAGATAGCCTGGGTCACATTGAGATCCAAAAAGACGAGGTGTTGGGTGTCTTAAAAAATATTAAGGTAGATAAGTCCCCAGGGCCTGATGGGATCTACCCCAGAATACTGAAGGAAGCTGGAGAGGAAATTGCTGAGGCCTTGACAGAAATCTTTGGATCCTCACTGTCTTCAGGTGATGTCCTGGAGGACTGGAGAATAGCCAATGTTGTTCCTCTGTTTAAGAAGGGTAGCAAGGATAATCCAGGGAACTACAGGCCGGTGAGCTTTACTTCCGTGGTAGGGAAATTACTGGAGAGAATTCTTCGAGACAGGATCTACTCCCATTTGGAAACAAATGGACGTGTTAGTGAGAGGCAGCATGGTTTTGTGAAGGGGAGGTCGTGTCTCACTAACTTGATAGAGTTTTTCGAGGAGGTCACTAAGATGATTGATGCATGTAGGGAAGTGGATGTTGTCTATATGGACTTCAGTAAGGCCTTTGACAAGGTCCCTCATGGTAGACTAGTACAAAAGGTGAAGTCACACGGGATCAGGGGTGAGCAGGCAAGGTGGATACAGAACTGGCTAGGTCATAGAAGGCAGAGAGTAGCAATGGAAGGATGCTTTTCTAATTGGAGGGCTGTGACCAGTGGTGTTCCACAGGGATCAGTGCTGGGACCTTTGCTGTTTGTAGTATATATAAATGATTTGGAGGAAAATGTAACTGGTCTGATTAGTAAGTTTGCAGACGACACAAAGGTTGGTGGAATTGCGGATAGCGATGAGGACTGTCAGAGGATACAGCAGGATTTAGATTGTTTGGAGACTTGGGCGGAGAGATGGCGTATGGAGTTTAATCCGGAAAAATGTGAGGTAATGCATTTTGGAAGTTCTAATGCAGGTAGGGAATATACAGTGAATGGTAGAACCCTCAAGAGTATTGAAAGTCAAAGAGATCTAGGAGTACAGGTCCACAGGTCACTGAAAGGGGCAACACAGGTGGAGAAGGTAGTCAAGAAGGCATACGGCATGCTTGCCTTCATTGGCCAGGGCATTGAGTATAAGAATTGGCAAGTCATGTTGCAGCTGTATAGAACCTTAGTTTGGCCACACTTCGAGTATAGTGTTCAATTCTGGTCGCCACACTACCAGAAGGATGTGGAGGCTTTAGAGAGGGTGCAGAAGAGATTTACCAGAATGTTGCCTGGTATGGAGGGCATTAGCTATGAGGAGCAGTTGAATAAACTCGGTTTGTTCTCACTGGAACGAAGGAGGTTGAGGGGCGACCTAATAGAGGTCTACAAAATTATGAGGGGCATAGACAGAGTGGATAGTCAGAGGCTTTTCCCCGGGGTAGAGGGGTCAATTACTAGGGGGCATAGGTTTAAGGTGAGAGAGGCAAGGTTTAGAGTAGATGTACGAGGCAAGTTTTTTACGCAGAGGGTAGTGGGTGCCTGGAATTCGCTACCGGAGGAGGTGGTGGAAGCAGGGACGATAGTGACATTTAAGGGGCATCTTGACAAATACATGAATAGGATGGGAATAGAGGGATATGGACCCAGGAAGTGTAGAAGATTGTAGTTTAGTCGGGCAGCATGGTTGGCACGGGCTTGGAGGGCCGAAGGGCCTGTTCCTGTGCTGTACATTTCTTTGTTCTTTGTTCTTTGTTCTTTGTTTAATATCTGCCAAAAGGGGTGTTAAAGGTTCACGGTTCCCTGCTGGATTTGGCTAGTTGAATTTGCCAGAATCCTTTTGAGGCGTCAAGTTTGGTGAAGAACTTGGCCCAAGCCATCTCGCATGTGATCTCTTAGCACCTGGGGATTGAGTAATGCGCCCTCATTATGTTGCGATTCAGATCCTTTGGATCAATGCAGATTCTGAGCTCGCCGGAAGGCTTCTTTACGCACACCATGGAACTGACACAGTCGGTAGGTTCTGTAACTCTGGAGATCACTCCTTGGTCTTGGAGGTCCAGCAGCTGCTGCTTGAGGCGGTCCTTGAGGAGTGCTGGGACTCTGCGAGGTGCATGCACCACAGGCGTGGCGTTCTGTTTGAGTATGATCTTGTACATATATGGGAGCATGCCCATGCCTTCGAAAATGTTGCGGTGCTAGTCGATGATAGCGTTGAGTTTCACCCTGAAGTCAGCATCCTGGAAGGCAACTGTGTCATCAGGAGAGATAGAGTGAACTCTTTGAACGAGGTTTAGCAATTTGCACGCCTGTGCGCCAAGCAGAGAGTCCTTCGAGGAGCCCACGATCTCGAAAGGAAGGATGGCTTTTTGTGACTCGTGCGTCACTTTGAGTTGGCATGAGCCGGTAGCAGGAATGATGTTGCCATTGTAGTCCAATAGCTGGCAGGCCGATGGGAGAATGGTTGGTTTGACACGAAGGCTTTGGAAAGCAGACCACGCCATGAGATTGGCGGAGGCACTAGTGTCCAGGCGGAATCGTATTTTGGGCCGGTTCACCGTCAGGGTGGCACACCACTCATCGTCTGGATCGATGCTGTATACCGACAGCGGCTGGTGTCTTTGCTTCAGGGACAGCTTGTTTTTCGTCACGACACCGACTCGAATAGGCGCCTTCGGGTCCTCGGTGTCACTGCTGTGTGGGAGGTCGGAATCGGACTCGGTGACCGTGGGTTGAATTGCCCGAACATTCTGCGAGGCTGGCTGAAGCAATATGAGTTGGCTGGCTGAGCTGCTCGACAGCAGGCAACATAGTGGCCAAGTCTTCCACATCGTAGGCATTGTCGAGATTCTGCGGGGCATTGCCGCTTTAAATGGGCGGAGCCACAGTTGCCGCACGTCGTGACATCAGCACGTTCGCTGCGCCACCGCGCATGCGCGGTGCGGTCGTGCATGGTGCGCGCCTGCGCATTACGTTCCTCCATGTTGCCGTCCTCTCGTTTGGTGCGTACAAGCACGGGAGTCCGCGAAAAGCGCGCAGAATGGCCGCCCTCATCCAGGCTGAGGCCCTGGAGGTGTTCAATCACTGGACCCGTTCCGCCTCATGGGGAGCTTGCCGCGCCGTTTCAGCCGCTTGTATATGGGAATACCGACTGGTGGCATTTTCATGTAGGACACAGGTCTCGATGGCGGTCGCTAGGGTGAGTTGCTTTACTTTGAGGAGCTGCTGACGTAGGGAGTCCGACTGAACACCGAAAACGATCTGGTCGCGTATCATGGAGTCGGAGGTGGGCCCGTAGCTGCAAGATTGCGCAAGGATGCGGAGGTGCATTAAAAAGGATTGGAAAGGTTCGTCCTCACCCGACAAACGCTGCTGGAACACGTAACGTTGGAAACTTTCATTCACCTCTACGCTGCAGTGATGTGTCAAATTTGAGGAGAACCGTCTTGAACTTCGTCTTGTCTTCGTCATCTGCAAAGGTGAGAGAGTTGAAAATATGGATGGCATGGTCCCCGGCTGTGGAGAGGAGAAGAGCAATCTTTCTGGTGTCCAAGGAGCCCTCCCTGTCCGTGGCTTCGAGGTAGAGCTGGAAGCGCTGTTTTTAAATCTTCCAGTTGGCCCCGAGGTTGCCGGCGATGCGGAGTGGAGGTGGCGGGCTGATCTTGTCCATGTCGCAGAATGACGGAATGCTGGCAGAAGGCAGATCACTTGCAGGTAGGTCTAAGAAGTGCTAGTACGCAACCACTCCTGGTATCATGATGTGTTGGGTGTTCTGGATCACATACAGGTCAGCAACACTTGAAGTAGTGCAACACTATTTTATCCAAAGATTAACGATTTAAACATACTTGAACTGTGGGTAAATACAATACCAGCTTTAACTAAAGACCTTTGCCTTGTCCTAACCAGTTGATGCAGGGGCTGCTTAGCACAGGGCTAAATCGCTGGCTTTGAAAGCAGACCAAGGCAGGCCAGCAGCACAGTTCGATTCCCGTAACAGTTTCTCCGAACAGGCGCTGGAATGTGGCGACTAGGGGCTTTTTACAGTAACTTCATTTGAAGCCTATTTGTGACAATAAGCGATTTTCATTTCATTTTCATTTCACTCAGCACATGGTGAATGTTTGAGTTGCAGGTTGTGAGCTCTGTGCTCCTAGCTAGCTGCTACTCGAATGAGCAGGAATTCTGATGTCCCCTGTCTTTATAGTGCGTGTGCTCTCATTGGTGATTGGCTGCGGTGTTGTGTATGTTGATTGGTCCCACTGTGTGTCAATCAGTGTGTGTCTGCACCATGATATACTGGTGTATATTATGACAACCAGGTCCGGTTCTCCTCCGGAAACACGTTCGGACCCATAAGACCGATCCCTTGTGTGGTAGTCTGTGTAGAGGTATTACGGGACCTGGTAATGCTGGAACGCCATTGGTAGATATTGTATGTTTCCTATTGGTCAAGCTGTATGGTAGCTCCGCCCTGCAAGGCGGGTTATAAGAGCCCGTTATACCCCAGCAGCCTTCTTTCTGTACCTGAGCTGCTGGGGGAAACATCCAGCTTATTAAAGCCTTCAGTTGGACTACAAGCTCGCTTTAGTGGTCATTGATTGTGCATCACCCTGGTAGATAGGGTCCAGCTCCTGCATTTAAACCCGCACTCCGCATATGTTGAGCACCCCGATGGTCGACAGGATACCGTCTCCCTCCGAGACCTTGTGCCCGCAGGCTCTGCCACCACTACATCCATAGTACCCCACGCACTGTACCCCGCTCGTTCTCCCATGCCCAGCGCCCCCGCGCCCATTTAGCTCCCGCGCTCCCTTCCACCCGGCACACCAGTCCGCAGGAATGAAGCTCAGGAAGACCCGCTCCCAGAGTCCACCCCTGGGGCTGCACTGATCCCACTTCCCCAGCCACCTGAAGCGGCGGCAACACCAGTGCTTCGGCGGTCGCAGCGTACGGTCCGGGCGCCGGACCGGCTGAACTTGTGACCCATCAATCCCGCCGGACTTTACTTTTTTTACATGGGGTGAATGTGGTGAATGTAAGTACAGTTAATTCACCAGTTATGTTCTGTGTTATTAACCCTGTGGGTTTTATCTGTGGGTCATTGTATGGCTTCACCCACAGGGGGAGATGTTGGAGGATGTTGGAGCATGCACTGGCTCAGCCCATGGCTCCGCCCCTTTGAAGGAGTATGAGAGTAGCTGGTTGGTGGGATTGTCCTCAGTATCTACCAGTCGCAGGCAGGCAAAGTTGATAGTTAATTAAAACCACTGTTTTACTCCGACACGAGTCCTTGGGTGAATTGATGGTCGCATCACTCTCTCTCTCTCTCACACACCCAAGCACTCTTTCTCTCACACACACACACACACACACTTGTCGTGTTGTGTTCTCTGTGTGTATTGATTGGTCCGTTGATCTGTCCATCAGTATGTATGTATGTTTGCACCATGATGTCTACCTGAGTATCATGACAACACTCATTCTCTCACACACACCCACGCACTCTCTCTCACGCACACAGCCACGTACTCTCTCTCTCACGCACACCCAAGCACTCTTTCACTCACACCAACCCACACACTCTCTCTCACACACACACCCACGCACACTCTCTCTCACGCACACCCAAGCACCCTTTCTCTCACACATCCACGCACTCACTCTCTCACACACACGCATGCACTCTCTCTCTCACGCACAAGCAAGCACTCTTGCTCTCACATACACCCACACACTCTCTCTCACGCACACCCAAGCACTCTTTCTCTCACACACCCACGCGCTCTCTCTCTCACACACATCCACGCACTCTTTCTCTCACACACGCACTCTCTCTCACACACACCCACACAATCTCTCTCTCACACACACCCACACACTCTCTCTCACACACACCCACGCACTCTCTCACGCACACCCAAGCACTCTTTCTCTCACACACACTCACACACTCTCTCTCTCTCACACACACCCAAGCACACTCTCTCTCATGAACACCCTAGCACTCTTTCTCTCACACACAACCACACACTCTCTCTCTCACACACATCCACACACTCTCTCTCTCTCACACACAATCACGCACTCTCTCTCTCACACACATCCACGCACTCTCTCTCACACACACCCACACAATCTCTCTCACACTCACCCACACACTCTCTCTCACACACACACCCACGCACTCTTTCTCTCACGCACACCCAAGCACTCTCTCTCTCACACACACCCACGCACTCTCTCACACACACACACCCACGCACTCTCTCACGCACACCCAAGCACTCTTTCTCTCACACACACCCACGCACTCTCACACACACCCACGCACGCTCTCTCTCACGCACACCCAAGCACTCTTTCTCTCACACACACCTACACACTCTCTCACACACACACCCACGCACTCTCTCTCTCACACACATCCACGCACTCTCACTCTCACACACATCCACGCACTCTCACTCTCACACACATCCACTCACTCTCTCTCTCAAACACACCCACCCACGCACTCGCTCTCTCACACACACCCACGCACTCTCTCTCTCACGCACACCCAAGCACCCTTTCTCTCACACACACCCACGCACTCTCTCACACACAACCAAGCACTCTTTATCTCGCGCACACCCAAGCACTCTTTCTCTCACACACACACACACATACACTCTCTCTCTCACACACACCCATGCACTCTTTCTCTCTCACACACACCCACGCACTCTCTCTCACACACACCCACGCACTCTCTCTCACACCCACACACTCTCTCTCTCACACACACGCATGCACTCTCTCTCTCACGCACAACCAAGCACTCTTTCTCTCACGCACACCCAAGCACTCTTTCTCTCACACAAACCCACGCACTCTCTCTCTCACGCACTCCCAAGCACTCTTTCTCTCACACACACCCACACACTCTCTCTCTCACACAAACCCATGCACTCTCTCTCTCACACACACCCATGCACTCTCTCTCTCACACACACCCACGCACTCTCTCTCACAAACACACCCACGCACTCTTTCTCTCACACACCCCTACACTCTTTCTCTCACACACCCCTACACTCTCTCTCACACAGACCCACGTACTCTCTCTCTCACACACACCCACGCACTCTCTCAAACACACACACCCACGCACTCTCTCAAACACACACACCCACGCACTCTCTCAAACACACACACCCACGCACTCTCTCTCACACACACACACACGCACTCTCTCTCCCACACACGCCCACGCACTCTCTCTCTCACACACACACCCATGCACTCTCTCAAACACACACACCCACGCACTCTCTCAAACACACACACCCACGCACTCTCTCAAACACACACACCCACGCACTCTCTCTCACACACACACACGCACTCTCTCTCCCACACACGCCCACGCACTCTCTCTCTCGCACACACACCCACGCACTCTCTCAAACACACACACGCACGCACTCTCTCTTTCACACACACCCACGCACTCTCTCACGCATACCCAAGCACCCTTTCTCTCACACACACCCACGTACTCTCTCTTGCACACACACCCACGCACTCTCTCAAACACACACACGCACGCACTCTCTCAAACACACACACATCCACGCACTCTCTCTCTCACACACACGCACGCACTCTCTCTCTCACGCACAACCAAGCACTCTTTCTCTCACGCACACCCAAGCACTCTTTCTCTCACACACACCCACACACTCTCTCTCTCTCACACACACCCACGCACTCTCTCACGCACACCCAAGCACTCTTTCTCTCACATACACCCACACACTCTCTCACACACACCCACGCACTCTCTCAAACACACACATCCACGCACTCTCTCTTTCACACACACACCCACGCACTCTCTCTCTCACGCATACCCAAGCACCCTTTCTCTCACTCACATCCACGCACTCTCTCTCTCTCACACACACGCACGCACTCTCTCTCTCACGCACAACCAAGCACCCTTTCTCTCACGCACACCCACGCACTCTCTCTCTCTCACACACACCCACGCACTCTCTCTCTCACACACACCCACGCACTCTCTCTCACACACACCCACGTACTCTCTCTCACACACACGCACGCACTCTCTCTCACACACACGCACGCACTCTCTCTTTCACACACACCCACGCACTCTCTCTCTCTCACACACACGCACTCTCTCTCTCACGCATACCCAAGCACCCTTTCTCTCACACACACCCACGTACTCTGTCTCTCACACACACCCACGCACTCTCTCAAACACACAAACGCACGCACTCTCTCAAACACACACATCCACGCACTCTTTCTCTCACACACACCCAAGCACTCTCTCTCTCTCACACACACACCCACGCACTCTCTCTCTCACACACACCCACGTACTCTCTCTCTCACACACACGCACGCACTCCCTCTCTCACGCACAACCAAGCACTCTTTCTCTCGCGCACACCCAAGCACTCTCTCTCTCACACACACCCACGCACTCTCTCTCTCACACACACCCACGCACTCTCTCTCTCACACACACCCACGCACTCTCTCTCTCACACACACCCACGCACTCTCTCTCTCACACACACCCATGCACTCTTTCTCTTTCACACACACCCACGCACTCTCTCTCACACACACCCACGCACTCTCTCTCACACCCACACACTCTCTCTCTCACACACACGCATGCACTCTCTCTCTCACGCACAACCAAGCACTCTTTCTCTCACGCACACCCAAGCACTCTTTCTCTCACACAAACCCACACACTCTCTCTCTCACGCACTCCCAAGCACTCTTTCTCTCACACACACCCACACACTCTCTCTCTCACACAAACCCATGCACTCTCTCTCTCACACACACCCATGCACTCTCTCTCTCACACACACGCACGCACTCTCTCTCTCACGCACAACCAAGCACCCTTTCTCTCACGCACACCCACGCACTCTCTCTCTCTCACACACACCCACGCACTCTCTCTCTCACACACACCCACGCACTCTCTCTCACACACACCCACGTACTCTCTCTCACACACACGCACGCACTCTCTCTCACACACACGCACGCACTCTCTCTTTCACACACACCCACGCACTCTCTCTCTCTCTCACACACACGCACTCTCTCTCTCACGCATACCCAAGCACCCTTTCTCTCACACACACCCACGTACTCTGTCTCTCACACACACCCACGCACTCTCTCAAACACACAAACGCACGCACTCTCTCAAACACACACATCCACGCACTCTTTCTCTCACACACACCCAAGCACTCTCTCTCTCTCACACACACACCCACGCACTCTCTCTCTCACACACACCCACGTACTCTCTCTCTCACACACACGCACGCACTCCCTCTCTCACGCACAACCAAGCACTCTTTCTCTCGCGCACACCCAAGCACTCTCTCTCTCACACACACCCACGCACTCTCTCTCTCACACACACCCACGCACTCTCTCTCTCACACACACCCACGCACTCTCTCTCTCACACACACCCACGCACTCTCTCTCTCACACACACCCATGCACTCTTTCTCTCTCACACACACCCACGCACTCTCTCTCACACACACCCACGCACTCTCTCTCACACCCACACACTCTCTCTCTCACACACACGCATGCACTCTCTCTCTCACGCACAACCAAGCACTCTTTCTCTCACGCACACCCAAGCACTCTTTCTCTCACACAAACCCACACACTCTCTCTCTCACGCACTCCCAAGCACTCTTTCTCTCACACACACCCACACACTCTCTCTCTCACACAAACCCATGCACTCTCTCTCTCACACACACCCATGCACTCTCTCTCTCACACACACCCACGCACTCTCTCTCACACACACACCCACGCACTCTTCCTCTCACACACCCCTACACTCTTTCTCTCACACACCCCTACACTCTCTCTCACACAGACCCACGTACTCTCTCTCTCACACACACCCACGCACTCTCTCAAACACACACACCCACGCACTCTCTCAAACACACACACCCACACACTCTCTCTCACACACACACACGCACTCTCTCTCCCACACACGCCCACGCACTCTCTCTCTCACACACACACCCACGCACTCTCTCAAACACACACACCCACGCACTCTCTCTTTCACACACACCCACGCACTCTCTCTCACGCATACCCAAGCACCCTTTCTCTCACGCACATCCACGCACTCTCTCTCTCACACACACGCATGCACTCTCTCTCTCATGCACTCCCAAGCACTCTTTCTCTCACACACACCCACACACCATCTCTCTCACACACACCCACGCACTCTCTCTCACACACACCCACGCACACTCTCTTTCACGCACACCCAAGCACTCTTTCTCTCACACACACCCACACATTCTCTCTCTCACACACACCCACGCACTCTCTCTCACACGCACCCACGCACTCTCTCTCGCACACACACCCACGCACTCTCTCAAACACACACACGCACGCACTCTCTCTTTCACACACACCCACGCACTCTCTCACGCATACCCAAGCACCCTTTCTCTCACACCCACCCACGTACTCTCTCTTGCACACACACCCACGCACTCTCTCAAACACACACACGCACGCACTCTCTCTTTCACACTCATCCACGCACTCTCTCTCTCACACACACGCACGCACTCTCTCACGCACAACCAAGCACTCTTTCTCTCACGCACACCCAAGCACTCTTTCTCTCACACACACCCACACACTCTCTCTCTCACACACACCCACGCACTCTCTCTCTCTCACACACACCCACGCACTCTCTCACGCACACCCAAGCACTCTTTCTCTCACATACACCCACACACTCTCTCACACACACCCACGCACTCTCTCAAACACACACATCCACGCACTCTCTCTTTCACACACACACGCACGCACTCTCTCTCTCACGCATACCCAAGCACCCTCTCTCACTCACATCCACGCACTCTCTCTCTCTCACACACACCCACGCACTCTCTCTCTCACACACACCCACGCACTCTCTCTCACACACACCCACGCACTCTCTCTCACACACACGCACGCACTCTCTCTTTCACACACACCCACGCACTCTCTCTCTCTCACACACACGCACGCACTCTCTCTCTCACGCATACCCAAGCACCCTTTCTCTCACACACACCCACGTACTCTGTCTCTCACACACACCCACGCACTCTCTCAAACACACAAACGCACGCACTCTCTCAAACACACACATCCACGCACTCTTTCTCTCACACACACCCAAGCACTCTCTCTCTCTCACACACACCCACGCACTCTCTCTCTCACACACACCCACGTACTCTCTCTCTCACACACACGCACGCACTCCCTCTCTCACGCACAACCAAGCACTCTTTCTCTCGCGCACACCCAAGCACTCTCTCTCTCACACACACACCCACGCACTCTCTCTCTCACACACACCCATGCACTCTCTCTCTCACACACACCCACGCACTCTCTCTCTCACACACACCCACGCACTCTCTCTCTCACACACATCCACGCACTCTCGCAAACACACACACTCACGCACTCTTTCTCTCACACACACCCACGCACTCTCTCTCTCACACACACCTGTAGCGCACAATGACTTACGAGAGAGACGAGAAGTGATGAAGCTCGGGTTCTTATACTCTGCCTTCAGGGCGGAGCCAGGAGTCAGCAGCCAACCAGGACCTGGGATCTGTCAGCCAATAGCATCACGGCTTCACAGTCCCACATGACCCCTAATACATGCCACCACATTCACCCCTTGTTCCCTTGTTAAAAAGGAACCCGGCGGGGTGGTGGTTCGCATGGTGGTAGAGGTTTACAAGGCTGGTCCTGGGAGGAAAATTTCGGACATGTTACTACAGTTTTTAGCCCTACACCGGGCTATGTACAAAGTTTGTGAAACTATTTACAATATTAGTAAGAGAAAAAATATTTTTTTTTGTTACAATACAAGAACATTCTTGGTGTCACGCGGATGCCACGAGTCGAGCGGGCAGTCTGGTCTTCCTCGTCGATCGCCTCAGCCCCGGTGGTGGTGCAGGTGCTTGTTCAGGCGTTGTCGTCTCTGGGAGCGTTTTGGTGTTCGTTCCTGTTTCACTCCTGGGCGGGCACGGGAGGAGGACCGATCCTCCCGGGAAGGGGGCGGTCGCGGGGTGCGCCGGTGGTAGGGAGGGGATGATCGGTGTCGGGGGGGGGGGTGTGTGTTGCCGGCGGGCGCCAGGTTCCGTAGGGAGACCGTGTCCTGTCGGCCGTCGGAGTACGCCACGTAGGTGTACTGCGGGTTCGCGTGGAGAAGGTGAAACCTCTTGACCAACGGGTCCGATTTGTGCGCCCGCATATGTTTTCGGAGCAAGATGGGTCCTGGGGCCGCCAGCCAGGTCGGCAGTGACGTTCCGGAGGAGGACTTCCTAGGGAAGACAAGGAGGCGCTCATGAGGCGTTTGGTTAGTGGTGGTACACAGCAGCGACCGGATGGAGTGGTGAGCATCCGGTAGGACCTCCTGCCACCGGGAAACTGGAAGATCCCTGGACCGTAGGGCCAGCAGGACGGTCTTCCAGACCGTGCCGTACTCCCTCTCTACTTGCCCGTTCCCCCGGGGGTTGTAGCTGGTCGTCCTGCTCGAGGCTATGCCCTTGCTGAGCAGGAACTGGCGCAGCTCATCACTCATGAAGGAGGACCCCCTGTCGCTATGGATATATGCGGGGTAACCGAACAGTGTGAATATGGTGCCAAGGGCTTTAATGACTGTGGCCACTGTCATGTCGGGGCAGGGGATGGCGAAGGGGAAACGAGAGTACTCGTCCACCACGTTCAGGAAGTATGCGTTGCGGTCGGTGGAGGGGAGGGGCCCTTTGAAATCCAGACTGAGGCGTTCAAAGGGGCGGGAAGCCTTGATCAGGTGCGCTCTATCCGGCCTGAAAAAGTGTGGTTTGCACTCTGCGCAGATGTGGCAGTTCCTGGTGACTGTACGGACCTCCTCCACAGAGTAGGGGAGGTTGCGGGACTTTATGAAATGGTAGAACCGAGTGACCCCTGGGTGGCAGAGGTCCTCGTGGAGGGCTTGGAGACGGTCTATTTGTGCGTTGGCACATGTGCCGCGGGATAGGGCATCGGACGGCTCGTTCAGCTTTCCGGGACGGTACAAGATCTCGTAGTTGAAGGTGGAGAGCTCGATCCTCCACCTTAAGATCTTGTCATTTTTAATTTTGCCCGCTGTGCATTATCGAACATGAAGGCGACCGACCGTTGGTCGGTGAGGAGAGTGAATCTCCTGCCGGCCAGGTAATGCCTCCAATGTCGCACAGCTTCCACTATGGCTTGGGCTTCCTTTTTCACTGAGGAGTGGCGGATTTCTGAGGCGTGGAGGGTTCGGGAGAAAAAGGCCACGGATCTGCCCGCTTGGTTAAGGGTGGCCGCCAGAGCTACGTCGGATGCGTCGCTCTCGACCTGGAAGGGGAGGGACTCGTCAATGGCGCGCATCGTGGCCTTTGCGATATCCGCTTTGATGCAGCTGAAGGCCTGGCAAGCCTCTGTCGACAGGGGGAAGGTCGTGGTCAGTATTAGCGGGCGGGCCTTGTCTGCGTACTGGGGGACCCACTGGGCGTAATATGAAAAGAACCCCAGGCAACGTTTCAGGGCTTTGGAGCAGTGGGGGAGGGGAAATTCCATAAGGGGGCGCATGCGTTCGGGGTCGGGGCCTATTATCCCATTGCGCACTACGTATCCCAGGATGGCCAACCGGTTTGTGCTAAAAACGCACTTGTCCTCGTTGTATGTGAGGTTCAGGGCGTTAGCGGTCTGGAGGAATTTTTGGAGGTTGGCGTCGTGGTCCTGCTGATCGTGGCCGCAGATGGTTAAGTTGTCGAGATACGGGAACGTGGCCTGCAACCCGTGCTGGTCAACCATTCAGTCCATCTCCCGTTGGAAGACCGAGACCCCGTTCGTGACACCAAATGGGACCCTTAGGAAGTGGTATAGATGCCCGTCTGCCTCGAAGGCTGTGTACTTGCGGTCACCTGGGCGGATGGGGAGCTGGTGGTAGGCGGACTTGAGGTCCACGGTGGAGAAAACCTTATACTGGGCAATCCGATTTACCATGTCGGATATGCGGGGGAGAGGGTACGCATCTAGCTGTGTGTACCTGTTGATGGTCTGACTATAGTCTACGACCATCCTTTGCTTCTCCCCGGTCTTTACTACTACCACCTGGGCTCTCCAGGAACTATTGCTGGCCTGGATTATGCCTTCCTTCAGCAACCGCTGGACTTCAGACCGAATAAATATCCGGTCCTGGGCGCTGTACCGTCTGCTCTTAGTGGCGACGGGTTTGCAATCCGGGGTGAGGTTTGCAAACAAGGACGGCGGTTCAACCTTGAGGGTTGCGAGGCCGCAGATAGTGAGTGGGGGTATTGGGCCGCCGAATTGAAATGTTAGGCTCTGCAGGTTACACTGGAAATCTAATCCCAGTAATGTGGGCGCGCAGAGTTGGGGAAGGACGTAGAGCCTATAGTTCTTAAACTCCCTCCCTTGCACCGTTAGGTTCGCGATGCAGAACCCTTTGATCTCTACGGAGTGGGATCCTGCAGCTAGGGAAATCTTTTGCGTACTTGGTTGGATGGTCAGAAAACAGCGTCTTACCGTGTCTGGGTGAATGAAACTTTCGGTGCTCCCGGAGTCGATCAAGCATGATGTCTCGTGTCCGTTGATCAGCACCGTTGTTGTCGTCGTCTGGAGCGTCCGGGGCCGTGATTGATCCAGAGTCACCGAAGCCAGTCGTGGTAGTAGTGTCGTGGCATCTTCTTCGGACCCCGTGGAGCCGTCGATGCTGGGGTCCTTTGTTGTCATCCAAGATGGTGGCGTCCATGAATCGCACGCGGCCGGGGGTGGACAAAATGGCCGCCCCCATGGATCGCACGTGGTCGGGGGTGGACAAAATGGCCGACCCCATGAATCGCACGTGGCTGGGGGGTCACAAGATGGCGGCGCCCATCCTCCCCTCGTGGTGCCCGGGACCCAAAATGGCGGCACCCGCGGGTCGCACATGGGGCGCTGGGGGGGTTGGGGAGCGTTCGGGCTATGCTGGGCTCGTTCTTCTCCGGGGATTGCGGCGACCCCCCGGGACCGGCACACAACCGCATAATGGCCCTTCTTGCTGCAGCTTTTACAAATAGCTGCGCGGGCCGGGCAGCGCTGCCAGGGGTGTTTCGCTTGCCCGCAGAAATAGCAGCGTGCCCCCCCAGGATGGTCTGGCGCTTTAACCGCGCAAGCCTGTGAGGAGGGGGGGGTTTGTCGCGACGGGGGTCCACGGAGCCCAAGGGGCTGCCGCGCGGTCGGGGCCGTAGGCGCGGGCGTTTTGCGAGGCCACATCTAGGGAAGCTGCAAGGGCCCATGCCTCTGAGAGTCCTAGCGACTCTCTTTCTAAAAGTCTTTGGCAGATTTGGGGAGAGTTCATACCTGCCACAAAAGCATCGCGAATTAGCATGTCCGTGTGTTCGATCGCGTTCACCGGCGGGCAGCTGCAGCCCCGTCCCAAAATTAGCAGCGCGACGTAGAATTCTTATCGCGATTCTCCGGGACTTTGCCGTCTCGTTGCGAGTTGGTAGCGCGTGTAGACCTGTTTCACGGGGCGAACGTAGATGCTCTTCAGTAATGCGAGCGCCATCGGGAAATCCTCTGCGTCTTCCATGAGAGGGTAAATTTCCGGGCTTACCCTCGAATGCAGGACCTGCATTTTCTGGTCTTCTGTGATCCGGCCGGGGGCCGTTCGGAGGTAGCCTTCAAAACATGCTTGCCAGTGTTTAAATACTGCTGCCGAGTTCGCTGCGTGGGAGCTGATCCGCAGGCATTCCGGGGCGATCCGGAGCTCCATAGTCTTTTAAGCTCGCTTAATAAATTGTAGCGCACAATGACTTACGAGAGAGACGAGAAGTGATGAAGTCGATTCAGGCTTTATTAAGCGAGACTTGTCCCCAGCAGTTCAGCAACAGAATGAAGCAGCGGGGAGAAGCTCGGGTTCTTATACTCCGCCTTCAGGGCGGAGTCAGCAGCCAACCAGGACCCGGGATCTGTCAGCCAATAGCATCACGGCTTCACAGTCCCACATGACCCCTAATACATACCACCACAACACCCAAGCACTCTTTCTCTCACACACACCCACGTACGCTCTCTCTCACACACACCCACGTACTCTCTCTCTCACACACACCCAAGCACTCTTTCTCTCACACACACCCACGTACGTTCTCTCTCACACACACCCACGCACTCTCACTCACACACACCCATGCACTCTCTCTCTCACACACACCCAAGCACTCTTTCTCTCACACACACCCACGTACGCTCTCTCTCACACACACCCATGCATTCTCTCACTCTCTCTCTCTCTCACGCACACCCACACACTCTCTCTCACACACACCCAAGCACTCTTTCTCTCACACACACCCACGCACTCTCTCTCACACACACCCATGCACTCTCTCTCTCACGCACACCCAAGCACTCTTTCTCTCACACACACCCACGTACGCTCTCTCTCACACACACCCATGCATTCTCTCACTCTCTCCCTCTCTCACGCACACCCACACACTCCCTCTCTCACACACACCCACGTACTCTCTCTCTCACACACACCCACGCACTCTCTCTCTCACACACACTTACGCACTCTCTCTCTCACACACACCCACACACTCTCTCTCACACACACCCAAGCACTCTTTCTCTCACACACACCCACGCACTCTCTCTCACACACACCCATGCACTCTCTCTCTCACGCACACCCAAGCACTCTTTCTCTCACACACACCCACGTACGCTCTCTCACACACACCCATGCATTCTCTCACTCTCTCCCTCTCTCACGCACACCCACACACTCCCTCTCTCACACACACCCACGTACTCTCTCTCTCACACACACACACGCACTCTCTCTCTCACACACACTTACGCACTCTCTCTCTCACACGCACCCACACACTCTCTCTCTCACACACACCCACGCACTCTCTCTCTCACACACACCTACGCACTCTCTCTCTCACACACACCTACGCACTCTCTCTCTCGCACACACCCACGCACTCCCTCAAAACATTGGGGGGGGGGGAAGGGAAAGTCAGGGAACCAAGAGGTGAAGTAATCAGTGGGAAGCGTAGCTGCTTAGGAATACAAAAAAGCACGAAAAGACAGAACTCAGGAGAGGTTACGATAGTCCCCATCCCACAAAATATGACACAGTGTATGGAAAGGCTCAGTAAACCAAGGTCCACCACACTAAGTAAACAAAAAGGGACGGTCAATAGAGAATTAAAGGTGCTATATTAAAATGCGTGCAGTGTACGGAACAAGGTAGATGAGATTTGGCCCAGTTTGTGACTGGCAGGTATGATGTGGTAGGCATCACAGAGACGTGGATGCAGGGGGTTCAGGACTGGCATTTAAACATCCAGGGATTCACAACCTATCGAAAAGACAGAGAGGTGGGCAGAGGGGGCGGGGTTGCTTTTGTAAGGGCCACGAAGAATCCAGCACGAGTTTTAAGGATACTAAATAATAACGTTTATGTACTATAACAATATATACATAACAGTAGCAGTAACTTCCCTTGCTACCTTCGCCTTCCTCTGGTTCCTGAACTGTCCAGCTTATTTATACTAGGAGTTTCTCCGCCCCCCTCATTGGGGAAGTTCATACTCCCATAGGATTGTGGGATAGTCATTAGTCCCCAGCCAATCATAAGTAGGCAGGTTATAACATCCCTCCCCCCCCAAAGTCGAAGGAATCCACCGAAGACCCTGGCGAAGGAAGGCGTCAAACTCGTTTGGCCGCAGGCCGGGCGCCATTTGCACGCGGCGCTGGATCAGGCGGCGTGTAACGAGACGGAGACCGGCGCTTCCGTGATGAACGGCGCGGTTGTACATCCACGGCCTGTGGACCCGAGGATTCCCCCTCTGATGTATCCTGTGTCTCCATCTCGGAGTCAGAGTCTGCTGCCTCCGTCATGTCAGCGTCTCTATCTCCATTCGGTCCCATAACGACCTGAGCAGGATTCGAGTGAGGCACCAGTGGAAGATTTTGAGGACTACCTTCCCTTGTCTCTGGTCTTTGCGGCTGTTGAAATGAGCTCCGGGGGCGGGGAATCTTTTGAGGGGATGATCTTCTGGACCGGACGTGGTCTACATGTTTTCGCTGGAGACGACCCTGGGCTTGCACTTGGTAAGATATAGGGCCCGTTTGGCGAAAGATTACACCAGGAACCCATTGGGCACCACCAGCAAAATTCCGCACGAATACTGGGTCACCGGGCGCAAACTGCCGAATCGGACGATGCCGAGACAATCCCTGTCCCTGCCGTTCTTGTGTGCGGCGTACTTTTGCGCCAATGTCCGGGAAGACCATACTAAGGTGGGTGCGAAGTCTTCGGCCCATTAGGAGTTCTGCGGGAGCTACCCCAGTCACTGCATGGGGGGTGGTCCTGTACGTAAACAAAAAGCGAGCCAGTCCCGTGTCCATTGATCCGGAAGACTGCTTCTTTAGGCCTCTTTTGAATGTTTGCACTGCACGCTCTCCCGGGACAAGACTATTTGTATTGCCTGTTGAAAAGTCAATGTTGGCTCCGCTATCAACTTTCTCTGGGTTGCTGCATTGTTAATACCGCAAACCAAACGGTCGCGTAACATTTCTGACAAGGTCTCACCATAGTCACAGTACTCCGCAATCCCGCGTAGCCTGGATAAAAAAATCGGCAAGGGATTCTCCAGGGGTCCTCTCAGCGGTATTAAACCGGTAACGCTGGACTATCGTGGACGGGGTTGGGTTAAAGTGTTGCCCCACTATATTCACAAGTTCGTCAAACGTTTTGCTGTCCGACGCAGCTGGGTACATAAGGCTCCTAATCACCCCAAACGTATGCGGCCCGCAGGCGGTGAGCAATATGACCACCTGGCGCTCGTTTTCAGTGATATTGTTTGCCCGGAAATAGTAACGCATCCGTTGTGTGTACTGGTTCCAGCTTTCCAGCGCAGCATCAAAAACATCCAAACGTCCGTACAGAGGCATGGTATAATAGAAAACAACTTCCAACCTGTATCCAACAAAAATCCAGGGAAGTGGCTACAGCAGTGTAGACAGCTATTCACTTTTACCTTCGTCGCCAGTTTTGTAAGGGCCACGAAGAATCCAGCACGAGTTTTAAGGATACAAAATAATAACGTTTATTTACTATTACAATATATACATAACAGTAGCAGTAACTTCCCTTGCTACCTTCTCCTTCCTCTGGTTCCTGAACCGGCCAGCTTATTTATACTAGGAGTTTCTCCGCCCCCCTCATTGGGGAAGTTCATACTCCCATAGGATTGTGGGATAGTCATTAGTCTCCAGCCAATCGTAAGTAGGCAGGTTATAACAGTTGCCTTGTTAATTAGGAATGAAATTAAATAAATAGCACTAAACGACATAGGGTCAGATGATGTGGAGTCTGTGTGGGTAGAGTTGAGGAACCACGAAGGCAAAAAAAACATAATGGGAGTTATGTACAGGCCTCCTAACAGTGGTCAGGACCAGGGGCACAAAATGCACCACGAAATAGAAAGTGCATGTCAGAAAGGCAAGGTCACAGTGATCATGGGGGACTTCAATCTGCAGGTGGACTGGGTAAATAATGCTGCCAGTGGACCCAAGGAAAGGGAATTCATTGAATGTTTACAGGAGGGCTTTTTGGAACAGCTTGTGATGGAGCCCATGAGGGGACAGGCCATTCTGTACTTAGTGTTATGTAATGAGCCAGACTTGATTAAAGATCTGAAAGTAAGGGAACACTTAGGAGGCAGTGATCATAATATGGTAGAATTCAATCTCCAATTTGAAAGAAAGAAGGTAGAATCAGATGTAAAGGTGTTACAGTTAAATAAAGGTAACTACAGGGGCATGAGAGAGGAACTGACGAAAATCGACTGGGAGCAGAGCCTAGTGGGAAAGACAGTAAAACAGCAATGGCAGGAGTTTCTGGGAGTAATTGAGGACACAGTACAGAGGTTCATCCCAAAGAAAAGAAAGGTTATTAGAGGGGGGATTGGGCAGCCATGGCTGACAAAGGAAGTTAGGGAATGCATCAAAGCAAAAGAGAAAGCCTATAATGTGGCAAAGAGGAGTGGGAAGTCAGAAGATTGGGAAGGCTACAAAAACAAACAGAGGATGACAAAGAGAGAAATAAGGAAAGAGAGGATCAATTATGAAGGTAGGCTAGCCAGTAACATTAGGAATGACAGTAAAAGTTTCTTTAAATACATTAAAAACAGACGGGAGGCAAAAGTAGACATTGAGCCACTCCAAAATGACGCTGGTAATCTAGTGATAGAACATAGAACATAGAACAATACAGCGCAGTACAGGCCCTTCGGTCCACGATGTTGCACCGAAACAAAAGCCATCTAACCTACACTATGCCACTATCATCCATATGTTTATCCAATAAACTTTTAAATGCCCTTAATGTTGGCGAGTTCACTACTGTAGCAGGTAGGGCATTCCACGGCCTCACTACTCTTTGCGTAAAGAACCTACCTCTGACCTCTGTCCTATATCTATTACCCCTCAGTTTAAAGTTATGTCCCCTCATGCCAGCCATTTCCATCCACGGGAGAAGGCTCTCACTGTCCACCCTATCCAACCCCCTGATCATTTTGTATGCCTCTATTAAGTCTCCTCTTAACCTTCTTCTCTCCAACGAAAACAACCTCAAGTCCATCAGCCTTTCCTCATAAGATTTTCCCTCCATACCAGGCAACATCCTGGTAAATCTCCTCTGCACCCGCTCCAAAGCCTCCACGTCCTTCCTATAATGCGGTGACCAGAACTGTACGCAATACTCCAAACGCGGCCGTACCAGAGTTCTGTACAGCTGCAACATGACCTCCCGACTCCGGAACTCAATCCCTCTACCAATAAAGGCCAACACTCCATAGGCCTTCTTCACAACCCTATCAACCTGGGTGGCGACTTTCAGGGATCTATGTACATGGACACCTAGATCCCTCTGCTCATCCACACTTTCAAGAACTTTACCATTAGCCAAATATTCCGCATTCCTGTTATTCCTTCCAAAGTGAATCACCTCACACTTCTCTACATTAAACTCCATTTGCCACCTCTCAGCCCAGCTCTGCAGCTTATCTATATCCCTCTGTAACCTGCTACATCCTTCCACACTATCGACAACACCACCGACTTTAGTATCGTCTGCAAATTTACTCACCCACCCTTCTGCGCCTTCCTCTAGGTCATTGATAAAAATGACAAACAGCAACGGCCCCAGAACAGATTCTTGTGGTACTCCACTTGTGACTGTACTCCATTCTGAACATTTCCCATCAACCACCACCCTCTGTCTTCTTTCAGCTAGCCAATTTATGATCCACATCTCTAAATCACCCTCAATCCCCAGCTTCCGTATTTTCAGCAATAGCCTACCGTGGGGAACCTTCTCAAACGCTTTGCTGAAATCCATATACACCACATCAACTGCTCTACCCTCATCTACCTGCTCAGTCACCTTCTCAAAGAACTCAATAAGGTTTGTGAGGCATGACCTACCCTTCACAAAGCCATGCTGACTATCCCTGATCATATTATTCCTATCTAGATGATTATAAATCTTGTCTCTTATAATCCCCTCCAAGACTTTACCCACTACAGACGTGAGGCTCACCGGTCTATAGTTGCTGGGGTTGTCTCTGCTCCCCTTTTTGAACAAAGGGACCACATTTGCTGTCCTCCAGTCCTCTGGCACTATTCCTGTAGCCAATGATGACATAAAAATCAAAGCCAAAGGTCCAGCAATCTCTTCCCTGGCCTCCCAGAGAATCCTAGGATAAATCCCATCAGGTCCCGGGGACTTATCTATTTTCAGCCAGTCCAGAATTGCCAACACCTCTTCCCGACGTACCTCAATGCCATCTATTCTATTAGCCTGTGGCTCAGCATTCTCCTCCACAACATTACCTTTTTCCTGAGTGAATACTGACGAAAAATATTCATTTAGTATCTCGCCTATCTCTTCAGACTCCACACACAATTTCCCATCCCTGTCCTTGACTGGTCCTACTCTTTCCCTAGTCATTCGCTTATTCCTGACATACCTATAGAAAGCTTTTGGGTTTTCCTTGATCCTTCCTGCCAAATACTTCTCATGTCCCCTCCTTGCTCGTCTTAGCTCTCTCTTTAGATCCTTCCTCGTTACCTTGTAACTCTCCATCGCCCCAACCGAAACTTCACACCTCATCTTCACATAGGCCTCCTTCTTCCTCTTAACAAGAGATTCCACTTCCTTGGTAAACCACGGTTCCCTCGCTCGACGCCTTCCTCCCTGCCTGACCGGTACATACTTATCAAGAACACGCAGCAGCTGATCCTTGAACAAGCCCCACTTATCCAGTGTGCCCAACACTTGCAGCCTACTTCTCCACCTTATCCCCCCCAAGTCACGTCTAATGGCATCATAATTGCCCTTCCCCCAGCTATAACTCTTGCCCTGCGGTGTATACTTATCCCTTTCCATCATTAACGTAAACGTCACCGGATTGTGGTCACTGTCCCCAAAGTGCTCTCCTACCTCCAAATCCAACACCTGGCCTGGTTCATTACCCAAAACCAAATCCAACGTGGCCTCGCCTCTTGTTGGCCTGTCAACATATTGTTTCAGGAAACCCTCCTGCACACACTGTACAAAAAACGACCCATCTATTGTACTCGAACTATATCTTTTCCAGTCAATATTTGGAAAGTTAAAGTCTCCCATAATAATTACCCTGTTACTTTCGCTCTTATCCAGAATCATCTTCGCCATCCTTTCCTCTACATCCCTAGAACTATTAGGAGGCCTATAAAAAACTCCCAACAGGGTGACCTCTCCTTTCCTGTTTCTAACTTCAGCCCATACTACCTCGGAAGAAGAGTCCCCATCTAGCATCCTCTCCGCCACCGTAATACTGCTCTTGACTAGCAGCGCCACACCTCCCCCTCTTTTGCCTCCTTCTCTGAGCTTACTAAAACACCTAAACCCCGGAACCTGCAACATCCATTCCTGTCCCTGCTCAATCCATGTCTCCGAAATGGCCACAACATCGAAGTCCCAGGTACCAACCCATGCTGCCAGTTCCCCTACCTTATTTCGTATACTCCTGGCATTGAAGTAGACACACTTCAAACCAGCTACCTGAACACTGGCCCCCTCCTGCGGCGTCAAATCTGTGCTCCTGACCTCTATACTCTCATTCTCCCTTACCCTAAAACTACAATCCAGGTTCCCATGCCCCTGCTGCATTAGTTTAAACCCCCCCAAAGAGCACTAACAAATCTCCCCCCCAGGATATTTGTGCCCCTCAGGTTCAGATGTAGACCATCCTGTCTGTAGAGGTCCCACCTTCCCCAGAAAGAGCTCCAGTTATCCAGAAATCTGAATCCCTCCCGCCTGCACCATCCCTGTAGGATGGGAGACAAGGAAATAGCTGAGGAACTAAATAAGTACTTTGCGTCAGTCTTCACAGTAGAAGACATGAGTAATATCCCAACAATTCCGGAGAGTCAGGGAGCAGAGTTGAATATGGTAGCCATCACAAAGGAGAAAGCGCTAGAGAAACTAAGAGGTCTAAAAATGGATAAATCTCTGGGCCCAGGTGGGCTACATCCTCGAGTTCTAAAGGAGATAGCTGAAGAAATAGTGGAGGCATTAGTTATGATCTTTCAAAAGTCACTGGAGTCAGGGAAAGTCCCAGAGGATTGGAAAATCGCTGTTGTAACCTACCAGTTCAAGAAGGGAACAAGGAAAAAGATGGAAAATTATAGGCCAATTAGCCTAACCTCGGTTGTTGGCAAGATTCTAGAATCCATTGTTAAGGATGAGATTTCTAAATTCTTGGAAGTGCAGGGTCGGATTAGGACAAGTCAGCATGGATTTAATAAGGGGAGGTCGTGCCTGACAAACCTGTTAGAGTTCTTTGAAGAGATAACAAATAGGTTAGACCAAGGAGAGCCAATGGATGTTATCTATCTTGACTTCCAAAAGGCCTTTGATAAGGTGCCTCACGGGAGACTGCTGAGTAAAATAAGGGCCCATGGTATTCGAGGCAAGGTACTAACATGGATTGACGATTGGCTGTCAGGCAGAAGGCAGAGAGTTGGGATAAAAGGTTCTTTTTCGGAATGGCAACAGGTGACGAGTGGTGTCCCGCAGGGTTCAGTGTTGTGGCCACATCTGTTCTCTTTATATATTAACGATCTAGATGACGGGACTGGGGGCATTCTGGCTAAGTTTGCCGATGATACAAAGATAGGTGGAGGGGCAGGTCGCATGGAGGAGGTGGGGAGACTGCAGAAAGATTTAGACAGTTTAGGAGAGTGGTCCAAGAAATGGCTGATGAAATTCAACGTGGGCAAGTGCGAGGTCTTGCACTTTGGAAAAAAGAATAGAGGCATGGAGTATTTTCAAAACAGTGACAAAATTCATAATGCTGAAGTGCAAAAGGACTTGGGAGTCCTAGTCCAGGATTCTCTAAAGGTAAACTTGCAGGTTGAGTCCGTAATTAAGTAAGCAAATGCAATGTTGTCATTTATCTCAAGAGGCTTGGAATATAAAAGCAGGGATGTACTTCTGAAGCTTTATAAAGCATTAGTTAGGCCCCATTTAGAATACTGTGAGCAATTTTGGGCCCCACAACTCAGGAAGGACATACTGTCACTGGAGCGGGTCCAGCGGAGATTCACACGGATGATCCCAGGAATGGTACGCCTAACATACGATGAACATCTGAGGATCCTGGGATTATATTCATTGGAGTTTAGGAGGTTGAGGGGAGATCTAATAGAAACTTACAAGATAATGAATGGCTTAGATAGGGTGGACGTAGGGAAGTTGTTTCCATTAGCAGGGGAGACTAGGACCCGGGGGAGTCACTTTAGAACAGAGATGAGGAGAAATTTCTTCAGCCAGAGAGTGGTGGGTCTGTGGAATTCATTGCCACAGAGGGCGGTGGAGGCCGGGACGTTGAGTGTCTTTCAGACAGAACTTGATAAATTCTTGATTTCTCGAGGAATTAAGGGCTATGCAGAGAGAGCGGGTAAATGCAGTGGAAATCAGCCATGATTGAATGGTGGAGTGGACTCGATGGGCCGAATGGCCTTACTTCCGCTCCTATGTCTTATGTCTTATGTAAACACACACACCCACGCACTCTCTCTCTCACACACACCCAGGCACTCTCTCTCTCACACACACCCACGCACTCTCTCTCACACACACACACCCACGCACTCTCTCTCTCACACACACCCACGCACTCTCTCACACACACACATCCACGCACTCTCTCACACACACACACACCCACGCACTCTCTCACACACACACACCCACGCACTCTCTCTCTCACACACACCCACGCGCTCTCTCACACATACCCACGCACTCTCTCACACACACACATCCAAGCACACTCTCTCTCACACACACTCACACACACACATCCATGCACTCTCTCACACACACACACCCACGCACTCTCTCACACACACACACCCACACACTCTCTCACACACACACCCACGCACTCTCTCTCTCACACACATCCACGCACTCTCTCACACACACACACCCACGCACTCTCTCACACACACACATCCACGCACTCTCTCTCTCACACACACCCACGCACTCCCTCACACACACATCCACGCACTCCCTCACACACACACACCCACGCACTCTCACACACACACACCCCCACGCACTCTCTCTCTCACACACATCCACGCACTCTCTCACACACACACACCCACACACTCTCACACACACACACATCCACGCACTCTCTCTCTCACACACACCCACGCACTCTCTCTCTCACATACATACCCACGCACTCTCTCTCACACACACACCCACGCACTCCCTCTCTCTCACACACACCCACGTACTCTCTCACAGACACCCACACACTCTCTGTCTCACACACACCCACACACGCTCTCTCTCACAGAAACCCACGCACTCTCTCACACACACACTCACGCACTCTCTCACACACACCCATGCACTCTCTCTCTCACACACACACCCACGCACTCTCTCTCTCACAGACACCCACGCACTCTCTCTCTCACACACACACCCACGCACTCTCTCTCTCACACACACACCCATGCACTCTCTCTCTCACACACACACCCATACACTCTCTCTCTCACACACACACCCACGCACTCTCTCTCACACGCACACACCCACACACTCTCTCTCTCACACACACCCACGTACTCTCTCACAGACAACCACACACTCTCTGTCTCACACACACCCACGCACTCCCTCTCTCTCACACACACCCACGTACTCTCTCACAGACACCCACACACTCTCTCTCTCACACACACACCCACGCTCTCCCTCTCTCTCACACACACCCACGTACTCTCTCACAGACACCCACACACTCTCTGTCTCACACACACCCACGCACTCTCTCTCTTACACATACCCACACACTCTCTCACACACACACCCACACACTCTCTCACACATACCCACGCACTCTCTCTCTCAGAGACACCCACGCACTCTCTCTCTCACACACATCCACGCACTCTCTCACATACACCCACGCATTCTCTCTCTCACACGCATACCCACGCACTCTCACTCTCTCACAGACGCCCACGCACTATCTCTCTCACACACACCCATGCACTCTCTCTCTCTCACACACACACCCACGCACTCTCTCTCTCACACATACCCACGCACTCTCTCTCTCACAGACACCCATGCACTCTCTCTCTCACACACCCACACACTCTCTCTCACACACACCCACCACTCTATCTCTCACAGGATGTTATGGGCCAGGATTAGAGAACCCCAAAGTGTATCATGGAGTTCACCTGACCTCCAACTTTTACTAGATTGTGGTGATGCGCAATCAATACGCTTGAGTCCACGTGGAGTCATATCGATTCAGCTTTAATCAGATAGAACTGCACCCAGCAGCGAAGTTACAGAAGTGAAGGCTGCTGGGGACGGCACTGGTTCTTATACCCCGCCTCTCAGGGCGGGGCTATGTACATTGCCCAATGGTAGACCCCGCGGTCTAGCCAATGGTTATTCCTCTCTCTGGTACCGCAATACCTGGTATTACCACATTCACCCCCTGTTAAATAAAAAGAGCCAGCGGGGTGATGGCCAGTATTGCTGTCGCCTTTTTCTGGTAGGACCAGGTGTTGCAGGTACCATGCTATCGAGGGTTGCGGAGAAAGTTCTTGCGTTGTTAATTCTTCTTCATGGTGCTGCAATCAGACGATCGGGCGGCCTGGTCGTCCTACTGGAACGTCTAAGTTTCGGCAGCGATCTTGGTGAGGGCCCCGGCAGTAGTGACTCCGGGAACATGGTGTCTTCCTCCCAGGCAGTTTCGTCACCCCTAGTCGGCGCCGTAAGGTCGAAGGATGGGCAGAAGGAAGGGGTGCCTGAAGGGGGCGTCGGTGCCTGCTCGGCTCCGGGTCGGGGTTCTGGCGGCAGTACTGACCCTCCGGTCAGGTACGGGGGGGGAGTGGCTTGGGCGCGCGTGGTGCTCCGGCGGGCGCCAGGTCCCGGAGGGAGACCGTATCTTGGCGTCCATCGGGGAATGCTATGTAGGCGTACTGGGGGTTGGCATGCAGCAGGTGGACCCTTTCGACCAGTGGGTCCGACTTGTGTGCCCTCGCATGTTTCCGCAGCAAGGTGGTTCCGGGTGTTGCTAGCCAGGTTGGGAGCGAGGTCCCCGAGGAGGACTTCCTGGGGAAAACAAGGAGACGTTCATGAGGTGTCTGGTTCGTGGTAGTACATAGCAGTGACCGAATGGAGTGCAGGGCCACTGGGAGGACTTCTTGCCAGCGGGAGACTGGGAGATTACTGGACCGAAGGGCCAGCAGGACGGTCTTCCAGACCGTTCCGTTCTCCCTTTCTACCTGCCCGTTTCCCCGGGGGTTGTAGCTGGTCGTCCTGCTCGAGGCGATGCCTTTGCTAAGCAGGAACTGGCGCAGCTCGTCGCTCATAAAGGAGGACCCCCTATCACTGTGGATGTATGCGGGGAAACCGAACAGTGTAAAAATAGTTTGGAGTGCCTTGATGACGGTGGTTGTGGTCATGTCTGGGCAGGGCATGGCGAATGGGAACCGGGAGTACTCATCAATCACGTTAAGGAAGTACGTGTTGCGGTCGGTGGAGGGGAGGGGGCCTTTGAAGTCCATGCTGAGGCGTTCAAAGGGACGGGAAGCCTTGATCAGATGCGCCCTCTCTGGTCGGTAGAAGTGCGGTTTGCACTCCGCGCAGATTTGGCAGTCCCTGGTGACAGTCCTGACCTCCTCGATGGAGATTCCGGGACTTAACGAAATGGAAGAACCGGGTGACTCCCGGGTGGCAGAGGTCCTCGTGGAGGGCTCGGAAGTGGTCTATTTGCGCGGTGGCACAAGTGCCGCGGGATAGGGCATCAGGAGGCTCGTTCAGCTTCCCGGGATGATACAAGATCTCGTAATTGAAGGTGGAGAGTTCGATCCTCCACCGCAAGATCTTGTTGTTCTTGATCTTGCCCCGCTGTGCATTATCGAACATGAAGGCCACCGACCGTTGGTCCGTGAGGAGAGTGAATCTCCTGCCGGCCAGGTAATGCCTCCAGTGCCGCACAGCTTCCACTATGGCCTGGGCCTCCTTTTCGACCGAGGAGTGGCGAATTTCGGAAGCATGGAGAATGCGGGAGAAGAAAGCCACGGGCCTGCCTGCTTGGTTGAGGGTGGCGGCCAGAGCTACGTCAGATGCGTCGCTCTCGACCTGGAAGGGGAGGGACTCGTCGATGGCGTGCATTGTGGCATTTGCGATGTCCGCTTTGATGCGGCAGAAGGCATGGCGAGCCTCCGTCAACAGGGGGAAGGTCGTGGATTGGATTAGGGGTCGGGCCTTGTCGGCGTAATTAGGGACCCATTGTGCATAGTAGCTAAAGAAGCCGAGGCAGCGCTTTAGGGCCTTGGGGCAGTGACGGAGTGGGAACTCCATAAGGGGGCGCATGCGTTCGGGGTCGGGGCCTATGACTCCATTTTGCACTACGTAGCCTAGGATGGCTAGACGGTCGGTGCTAAACACGCACTTCTCCTTATTGTAGGTCAGATTCAGGAGGTGCGCGGTCTGGAGAAAATTACGGAGGTTGGTGTCGTGGTCCTGCTGGTCATGGCCGCAGATGGTGACGTTGTCAAGATGTGGGAACGTTGCGTGTAAGCCGTACTGGTCAACCATTCGGTCCATCTCACACGGGGAGACCGAGACCCCATTTGTGACACCGAAGGGAACCCTTAAAAAGTGGTAGAGCCACCCATCTGCTTCGAAGGCAGTGTACTGGTGGTCACTAGTACGGAGGGGTAGCTGGTGGTAGGCAGACTTGAGATCCACCGTGGAGAAGACTTTGCATTGTGCGATCCTGTTCACCAGGTCGGCTATACGGGTGAGGGGGTACGCGTCCAGTTGCGTAAACCGGTTGATGGTCTGGCTATAGTCGATGACCATCCTATGCTTCTCCCCAGTCTTTACCACCATTACTTGAGCCTTCCAGGGGCTGTTGCTCGCTTCGATGACCCCTTCCTTCAGCAGCCTCTGGACCTCGGACCTGATGAAGGTCCGGTCCTGGGCGCTGTACCGTCTGCTCCTGGTGGCGACGGGTTTGCAATCCGGGATGAGGTTCGCAAACAGGGAAGGCGGGTCGACCTTAAGGGTCGCGAGGCCGCAAACAGTAAGGGGGGGGGGTATAGGGCCGCCGAATTTAAAAGCAAGGCTTTGTAGTTGGCACTGGAAATCCAGTCCCAGAAGGGTGGCTGCGCAGAGGTGCGGCAGCACGTATAGGTGGAAATTGTGGAATTCCCTGCCTTGGACGGTGAGGTTCGCGAGGCAGAACCCTTTTATCTGCACCGCGTGTGACCCGGAGGCCAGGGAGATCCTTTGTTGGGTGGGGTAGGTGACCAGAGAACAGCGCCTTACCGTGTCGGGGTGGACGAAACTCTCCGTGCTCCCGGAGTCGGTGAGGCATGACATCACGTGGCCGTTGATGCCGATCGTCGTGGTGGCCTTTGCTAGCGTTCGGGACTGACTCTGGTCCAGGGTGACGGAGGCCAGCTGCAGCAAGGAGTGAAGATTGGGCAGCGCATCGTCAGCCGTGTTGGGGGCTTGAGGCCCCATCCAAGATGATGCCGTCCATGGCTCGCACATGGAGTCCGGGGACTCCGAGGATGGCGGCGGGGAGAAACAAAATGGCGGCAGGGAGGGATAAAATGGCGGCGCACTCTGCTCCCACGAGGCGGAGGCCAGCTGCAATAACGGGTTTTGGTCGGGCAGCATGTAGCCATCCGCGCTGGGGGCTTGAGGCCCATCCAAGATGGCGCCGGCCATGGATCGCACGTGGAGTCCGGGGACTCGGAAGATGGCGGCGGGGAGGAGCAAACTGACGGCGCACGCTGCTCCAGTGTGGCGGAGGCCAGCTGCAACACAGGGTTTTGGTCGGGCAGCGCGTAGCCAGCCGCGCTAGGGGCTTGAGGCCCCATCCAAGATGGCGCCGGCCATGGATCGCACGTGGAGTCCGGGGACTCGGAAAATGGCGGCGGGGAGGAGCAAACTGGCGGAGGTGGGCCTTGGATGGCCGGGACCCACCAGAAAGACTGTGCCCGTGGGTCGGCCGTGGTCCTAGGGCAGTGGGGTGGAGGTGAGCGCTGGAGCGGGTCGTGCCGCGGCGTTTTGGGTGGTGAGTGCTGGCCGGTCGGGGCCCGGAGCGGGGCGTGCTGCGTCGTTCCGGGTGCGCAGAAGGTCTAGCCAATGGTTATTCCTCTCTCTGGTACCGCAATACCTGGTATTACCACATGTGGTATGGTAAGAACACGGCCCACTCTGCAGGTGTGGTACAGCAGAAATGGAAAAGTATTTCTGAAAACAAAACAATGTTCATTCTGTGAACTCAAGTTAACCTTTTTAAAACATACAGTGAACATCTTAGCAACAATCAATTCATATACAACCCCCAAAGTATACAACACTGAGTCATCCTTAATAAATTCCCAAACAACATCCAGAAGACAAAAGACCCTTTTAACACAAAGATCAGGTTTAAATTCACTATTGAGAGCAGTTATCACTTTGAACATCCCAAATGAACATTCATAAGCTTGCAGAGATTCACACACATCCTGCTGTGATTTCAGCTTCCCCAAAACTAAAATGTAACCAAACCCACCCTGCAGCAAAAATTCTAAAGCAAAATTAAAAGCTTTTAATAAAACAGCCCAGCTCCACCCACTCTCTGACATCATTGCAGTAATAAACACCCATTTCTTAAAGGTACTCTCACTGCAGACATTTATATACACACCCATTTATAAACACCCATTTCGTAAAGGTACTCTCACATGACTACTCCTCCCAGGAAAAAAAAAAAAACCATCAACTTCATGATGGTTTCATTTTTCACCTTTTCACTATCCTTTAAGAAATGAACACAGTAAATATAATTTTTGTTTCAAAAAACAACACACGCAAACAGGTATAATAATATAGTCCATTTTTATTCTTCTTCCTCCAACTGGAATCCTTCTCTTTTTTTTTTTAAATATGTTTTATTGAAAATCTTTTCCCAAACAACAATTTTTCCCCTCTTACAAAGCAAACGCAACTGGAATCCTTCTCGATTGACAGTCTCTTTGGACAAGAAAGTCTCTGCACAATCCATCCATTTCTCTACGCCTCGGCATTTCTCTTTAAAGTCAGATACTTTAGTTCAATCTGACCACAGAGTCCCTTGTAATTCTCCAACACAGGAGCATTGGTTATCACAGATTTTAGGCAGTCAAATGCCTGTTGAAAGTCCGCTGTCCACTGTAATCTTTGATGTTTCTTCAGCAAGTCCAACAGTGGAGAAATCACGCTACAAAACTTTTGCACAAATGTTCCATCAAATCCACTCATGCCAAGAAATCATAATTTTTCCCTTTGTGATGAGGGTATTGGAATAGTATTGAGCAGAGGAACCAAAGAAAAGTTAAACAGTTAAAACTTACAAGTGAGAGATAAGCCAAAGAAGAACAAGAATGGAACAAAAACCATACAAACAAGGATAATTGTATATATTTATATGTTCCCCCACCCTCTGTAACTGTGGGCCCCTTTTGGCCGCTCTGCCTTAGTTAGACTACCCAATGTTGGCGTACCGTGTTATGCCCGGCGTGTTGTTGCTCCCTCTGCCTTTTCCTGTTGCCCTCAATCCCGTCTCCTGTGGCTATGTCGCTTGTGGCTGCTCTGAAACTCTGATGACTGCCAGTTTGGGGCCTGGCTCCACCCCGATCCCCACAACCTTTGCCTTTGCCTGAATGAAGGCTGTCCAGAACCAGACAGTTCTGGGGCATGCCCAGAACATGTGAGTGTGGTTGGCCGGGCCTTCCTGGCACTGTTCGCAATTGTCCTCCACCTCCGGGAAGAACTCGTTCGTTCAGGCTTTGGTTAGGTGCGCTCTGTGCATCACCTTTAGCTGCATTAGGCTCAGCCTTGCGCATGTGTAGATGGAGTTCACCCTGTTTAGTGCTTCGCTCCAGAGTCCCCTCCTACTTCCATGCCTAGTTCTTCCTCCCATTTTTCCCTCGTCTCGTCCAGGGGGGAGCACAACTCCGGCAGCCGTCCATCCAGGTCCCCACAGTTCACTTTCCCGAAGTCACCCACGTCCAACAGTCCCTCAACTAGTGAGTGTCCTGGCTTCTGGGGGTACGTAGCCATTTCCCTGTGGAGGATGTTCTTGCCTGTATATTCCCCATTTTATTCCCTCTCCGTGTGTTCCTCCAGGGTTGCCAGTCTGTCATCTATGTACATGTCGCTAACCGTCAGTGTCCCCTTGCCCTGTCTCCACGTTTTGAAAGTGGCATCCATTGCTGCGGGCGTGAATCTTGTGGTTGTTACAGATGTGGGCAATAGTAGACATTTGGGTTAGGCTGAACTGTTGTCTCATTTGGTACCACGTTCGGAACGTGGCTAGTGGGAGGGTAGGAGTGTGCCCCACCTCTGCAGGTCCCTTTTAACTTCCTCCACCAGACTCGTCACGTTCCATTTGTGGTTCCGTGGGCAGTTTGGATCGCCAGGTAGCGGAGCTTGTTTTGGGCTCTTTTGAACGATAGTCCCTCCAGCTCTGGCCCTCTCTTGCGGGTTACATGGAACATAGAACACACAATGCTAGATGGAGGCCATTCGGCGCATTGAGTCTGCACCGACCCACATTAAGTCCTCACTTCCGCCCTATCCCCGTAACCCAATAACCCCTCCTAACCTTTTTGGACACTAAGGGCAATTTATCATGGCCAATCCACCTAACCTGCACGTCTTTGGACTGTGGGAGGAAACCGGAGCACCCGGAGGAAACCCACGCAGACACGGGGAGAACGTGCAGACTCTGCACAGACAGTGACCTAAGCCGGGAATCGAACCTGGGACCCTGGCGCTGTGAAGCCACAGTGCTATCCACTTGTGCTAACCGCTTCCCGGGAAGACTTCGCTTTTGTTCATGTTGAGTTTGTAGCCCAAAAAGGTTCCAAACTCCTTTACGAGCTTCATGATCCCTTCCATACTGGCTTGGGTGTCCAAGATATAGAGGAGCAGGTCATCCGCACAGAGTGAAACTCTATGCTATCTGATTTAGAGTACCCAATTCATTTTTTCCAATTAAGGGGCAATTTAGCGTGTCCAATCCACCCACCCTGAACACCTTTGGGCTGTGGGGGCGAAACCCACGCAGACACGGGGAGAATGTGCAAACTCCACATGGACAGTGACCCGGGGTCGGGATCGAACCTAGGATCTCGGCACCCTGAGGCAGCTGAGCTAACCACCGCCACCGTGTTGCCCTGTGCCTGATGGTAGTTGCCTGCCCTTGACAAAGCCAGCATGGTCCTCTGCAACCAGGCCCCGTCTCCCATCTTCCCCCATGATTGGCCTGCCCAGTCCGTTGAGGAACTGCTTTATCGTTGAGTACTCCCTCTTGGAAGGCCTCGTGGACATTTGCTACCGGCCTGCCGTGGTCCCAACGCTGTGCCAAATCTGGGCTATTTGCCTAGTGGCTGCCTGCTTCCTCAGCTGGCTTTGTCTCCATGCTCGTAGAAGGTTCCCCCATGCCTGGCAGAGCTGGTGCCCTGTTTCCTCGTGGAGAGCAGGTTGAAGTCCATTCGTAGCTTTTTTTCTCTCTGCCAGAAGCTCTTAAGGTCAGGGCCATGGAGTATCATCAGTCTATCTCCAGTATGGAGTCGATCATTTCCTGCCTCTGATCACAGCCTTCAGCGCCTCTCAGGAAGTGGAGGGTGAGACCTCCCAAATCCAATTATTGGGAACGTACCCGTCTATGGCCTGTGACATTGTTTCGCCAAATGCCTCGTCAGCCAGGAGGGCCGTGTCCAACTTCCATGGGGGGTGTTGGGCCCAACCCGTCTGCACCCTCCCATGTGCGGGTTAGGTGGATTGGCCATGATAAATTGTCCTTAGTGTCCAAAATTGCCCTTAGTGTTGGGTGGGGTTACTGGGTTATGGGGATAGGGTGGAGGTGTTGACCTTGGGTAGGGTTCTCTTTCCAAGAGCCGGTGCAGACTCGATGGGCCGAATTGCCTCCTTCTGCACTGTAAATTCTATGATAATCTATGATGATGAACTTTTGTTTTCACATCCCGTGTGACCTTTCGACCCTGTCCGTTTGTATGGCCAAGGAAAGTGACTTGGGCTTTTCCAAATTCACTTTTGGCTAGGTTTATCACCAAACCCGCCTCCTGAAGTCGATCGAATAATTCCCTTAAATGTTCTTTCCATGTCTGGCTGAAATTTACCAGATCGTCGATGTATACCGCACAATTGGATAATCCTGAAACGACTTGGTTAGTTAACCGTTGAAATGTGGCTGGGGCGTTTTTCATGCCAAATGGCATACCTTTGAATTGGTATATACCATCTGGAGTCACAAAAGCTGAAATCTCCTTCGCTCTTTCGGATAAAGGTACCTGCCAGTAACCTTTAAGTAGATCCAGTTTGGAAATAAAAGCTGATTGTCCCACTTTCTCAATGCAATCTTCCAAACGTGGGATAGGATAAAAGTCCATTCTTGTAACTGCATTAACCTTTCTATAGTCCACACACAACCGTTGGGTACTGTCTGGTTATGGTACCATCACTATGGGTGAGCTCCATTGGCTGCAACCCACTTCAATTATGCCATTTTTAAGCATACTCGCAATCTCTTTGTTAATCTGTGCCAATTTTAAAGGATTAAGTCTGCCTGGATGTTGTTTGATTGGAACAGCATTTCCCACATCTACATCATGTATAGCCATTTTAGTACTTCCCAATTTATCTCTACAAACTTGCCCACTTGATATCAATAACTCTTTCAGGTCAGTTTGTTTTCCCTCTGGAAGGAATTGTTGAGTTCAACAATTTATCCCAATTTTTAAGAACATCCTCATTTTCCAATTTAATTTGAGGTATGTCAAATTCACAGTCATCTGGATTTGGTTCATCACGTTGAGTTACAATCATTAAAACCTCCTCCTTTTTCTCTCCTTCCCTTTCAAAATACCTTTTAAGCATATTCACATGACAAACTCGTAACACCGTATCTGGTGTTTTTACTACGTAATTCACCTCACTTAATTTCCTTTCAATCTGATAAGGTCCACAAAACCTTGCTTTTAAATGTTCACCTACCACTGATAACAATACTAAAACTTAATCTCCACTGGCAAAACTACGAACTTTGGATTTTTTGTCCGCTACCCGTTTCATCACATTTTGTGCACCTTTCAAATGTTGTCTAGCCAATTCACCTGCTCTATTTAATCATTCCCTAAAATTTGACACGTAATCCAATAATATAAGTTCTGACTTCTCACTCACCAATTTTTCCTTAATCAATTTAAATGGTCCTCTTACCTCATGACCAAAAATTAGTTGGGGAGCACAGTCGCATTGTGGTTAGCACAATTGCTTCTCAGATCCAGGGTCCCAGGTTCAATTCCGGCTTCTGTCACTGTCTTTGCGGAGTCTGCACATCCTCCCCGTGTGTGCGTGGGTTTCCTCCGGGTGCTCCGGTTTCCTCCCACAGGCCAAAGGTGTGCAAGTTCGGTGGATCGTCCATGCTAAATTGCCCTTAGTGTCCAAAATTGCCCTTAGTGTTGGATGAGGTTACTGGGTTATGGGGACAGGGTGGAGGTGTGGACCTTGGGTAGGGTACTCTTTCCAAAAGCCAGTGCAGACTCGATGGGCCGAATGGCCTCCTTCTGCACTGTAAATTCTATGTTTCTATGATTCTAGTTCAAATGGACTGAATTTGGTTGACTCATTAGGAGCATCCCTAATTGCAAACAGTATGAATGGAATTCCTTTGTCCCAATCCTCTGGATAATCTTGACAATAAGCCCTCAACATTGTCTTTTAAAAAAAATATATATTTATTCAAATTTTTCAACAGATTTTCAACAAACCCCCCCCCCCCCCAACAAGAAGAAAGAAACAAAAACACAACAATCAGAGATTATACATTGGAGTTCCCCCATATACAATAACCCCCCCATATAACATTTAAAAGCACAAATAGGGAAAATACCCCACCTTCACCCAAACACCACCCCAAAAGAAACGCCCCCCTCCCCCCCCCCCCCCCCGCTAGATCCTCATCTAGCCATTTTGCTCCCCCAAGACACTCCCGTGTGTCAGCTGACTCCTGCTGACCCCGGCCTCTCCCGCCATTTCATTGACCCCCCCCAGTGAGAGAAACCCCACAGCCCTTGGCAGTCAGTGTGCGCTCCTCTCCAGCACCGCCCTTCCCCCCCGGCCCCGCCCCCATCCTTCCCTAACGCGGAAAAATAGCCCGTGCTTTCCTGAGTCGGCCCCGCCCCCTCTGGCGCAAGCTCCGTTTTGCGGCCTTACCCCAACTCCCCATCCCCGGGCCTCCACCCCCACTCTTCCTCCGTGTGGCCCTGCCCCTCCAACACCGACGCCCACACTCTTCCACAGCCCCCACATCAAATCCATTCACCCATCCCCACCCAGCACCAAAACAAAAAGAACATTCCCCAAACGCAGTAAACACAGTAAACATCCCCCCACGACAAACCCTCAGTTTGAGTCCAACTTTTCAGCCGGGATAAAGATCCATGCCTCATCAGGCGTTTCAAAATAGTGGTGCCGATCTTGGAACGTGACCCACAATCGCGCTGGCTGCAGCATCCCAAACTTCACCCCCTTCCGATGGAGCACCGCTTTAGCCCGGTTAAAACTAGCTCTCTTCTTAGCCACCTCCGCACTCCAGTCCTGGATCTCCATGTTCTCCCACCTGCTGCTCCGCTCTTTTTTGGCCCATCTCAGGACACACTCTCTGTCCATAAAGCGGTGGAACCGCACCACGACAGCCCTTGGAGGCTCATTGGCTTTGGGTCTCCTTGCCTAGGACCCGATGAGCCCCATCCAACTCTAGGGGCCTCGGGAAAGCTTCCGCGCCCATCAGCGAATTGAGCATCGTGCTCACATATGCCCCGGCATCAGGCCCCTCCACTCCTTCAGGGAGACCCAGAATCCGAAGATTCTTCCTCCTCGACCTATTTTCCAGGTCCTCAAATTTTTCCGCCCACCTCTCGTGCAGCACCTCGTGCGCCTCCACCTTCACCGCCAGGCCCAAGATCTCGTCCTCGTTCTCCGAGGCTTTTTGCCGCACCTCCCGGATCGCCGCCCCTTGTGCCCTCTGGGTCTCCACAAGCTTCTCAATCGCCGCCTTCATTGGCGCCAGCATTTCTGTCCTCAGCTCCTCAAAGCAGTGTTTAAGAAACTCCTGCTGCTCCTGCGATCACTGTGCCCACGCTGCTTGGTCTCCACCCACCGCCATCTTGCTTTTCCTCCCTCGCACTTTCCGCTGCACCAGGATCACTTTTTTAACCGCTCCACTCCTGGTCCAATCCATATAATGTCGGGGGGACCTTGCTGTCACCTTCCCACACTGGAAGCCGTCGAACAATTGCCGTTGGGGCCCCTCTGAAGAGCCCAAAAGTCCGTTCCTGCGGGAGCTACCTCGGCATAGCCGCAACCAGAAGTCCTCAACATTGTCTTTAATGTCTGATGCCACCTTTCCAATGCTCCCTGCGATTCTGGATGGTACGCAGTTGATTTAAATTGTTTTATTCCAAAGCTATCCATAACTTCTTTGAAAGACCTTGATGTAAAATTTGATCCTTGATCCGATTGTATTTCTGTGGGTAGTCCATATCCAGTAAAGAATTGAAGTAACTCCTCCACAATCTTTTTAGCTGTAATATTACGTACTGGAATGGCCTCTGGAAACCTCATAGACACATCCATGATAGTCAAAAGATATTGATTCCCACTTTATGTTTTAGGAAGCGGCCCTAATGCAATCAATTTGGACACTTGTAAAAGGTTCCGCAAATGCTGGAATGGGTATTAAGGGTGCTGGTTTTATCACTGCTTGAGGTTTCCCTATCACTTGACATGTGTGACATGATTGACAAAATGTAACTATATCTTTATGTAGTCCAGGCCAATAGAAATGTTTTTGTATTTTAACTTGACTTTTCCTTATTCCCAATGACTTCCCACCTCATGTGCTACTCGCAACACCTCCTTTCTATACCCTACCGGCAATACTACTTGATCAACTTCTGCCCACTTTTCATCCGCCTGCCTATGTAAAGGTCTCCATTTTCTCATCAAGACATCACTTTTACGGTAAAAACACTCTGGTGTCCTAGGCAAGGAGACCCAGGAGATCTGCAGATTCCTCTTCCTTGTATGCTTTCTGATATATCCGTTTTATTTATATATCTTTTTGTTGTAACTCTGCCAATTTTCCTGAACTAAAAATATCCGCCTCATTCTTCACCTGTTCTTGTTCTTTCTCGACCATCTGATCAAAAATCGTTTCTGGTAATTGCACTTCAACTTCATCTTCACTCTTTGATTTCTCCTTTTGTCTTAACCTGCGACTTTGCAACCTTGTTATGACAAAATCCGGAAAAATCCCAGGATACTCGTCCTTCAACACTTCAGTTGTCTGATTTTCCACTATCTTATTAACCACAGTAGCCATCACTCCCACCTGCGATCCAGCTATATCATTACCCAAGATAAACTGTATTCCTGGGCAAGATAGTTTCTCTATTAGTCCTACTGCCACTTCACCACTCTTCACTGGACTTTCCAACCTTACCTTATATAATTGAACACTACTCCTCTCACCCTGAATTCCACATATTACCACCTATTCTGGCAATATTCTTCCCAAACGAAATAATTCCTAATTTCTTACCATTAAAGATTGACTAGTGTCATGAGAATGTCACTTTAAGAAATGTCTGTTTGCTCATGTTACTGTAGTGATGTCAGAGTGTGGGTGGAGCTGAGCTCTGGCTCTGCTTTTTAGTTTCACTTTGAGAAGAACTTGGGTGTGTCTGTGTTTTTTTGGTTTCGTTTTCAGTGTTGGAGCTGAAGCCAGACAAAGCAGGTGTACTGTTGATCTCTCTGCCATGAAAATACTATCTTTTGATCATTTGGTGAATTCAGAATTATAAATGTTTTCAGTAGTGAATGTAAACCTGATGTGCTTCTGTTAAAAGGTGTTTCTTCTGTCTTAGAACATAGAACCTAGAACGATACAGCGCAGTACAGGCCCTTCGGCCCACGATGTTGCACCGAAACAAAAGCCATCTAACCTACACTATGCCATTATCATCCATATGTTTATCCAATAAACTTTTAAATGCGCTCAATGTTGGCGAGTTCACTACTGTAGCAGGTATGGCGTTCCACGGCCTCACTACTCTTTGCGTAAAGAACCTACCTCTGACCTCTGTCCTATAGCTATTACCCCTCAGTTTAAAGCTATGTCCCCTCGTGCCAGCCATTTCCATCCGCGGGAGAAGGCTCTCACTGTCCACCCTATCCAACCCCCTGATCATTTTGTATGCCTCTATTAAGTCTCCTCTTAACCTTCTTCTCTCCAACGAAAACAACCTCAAGTCCATCAGCCTTTCCTCATAAGATTTTCCCTTCATAACCAGGCAACATCCTGGTAAATCTCCTCTGCACCCGCTCCAAAGCCTCCACGTCCTTCCTATAATGCGGTGACCAGAACTGTATGCAATACTCCAAATGCGGCCGTACCAGAGTTCTGTACAGCTGCAACATGACCTCCTGACTCCGGAACTCAATCCCTCTACCAATAAAGGCCAACACTCCATAGGCCTTCTTCACAACCCTATCAACCTGGGTGGCAACTTTCAGGGATCTATGTACATGGACACCTAGATCCCTCTGCTCATCCACACTTCCAAGAACTTTACCATTAGCCAAATATTCCGCATTCCTGTTATTCCTTCCAAAGTGAATCACCTCACACTTCTCTACATTAAACTCCATTTGCCACCTCTCAGCCCAGCTCTGCAGCTTATCTATGTCCCTCTGTAACCTGCTACATCCTTCCGCATTGTCGACAACACCACCGACTTTAGTATCGTCTGCAAATTTACTCACCCACCCTTCTGCGCCTTCCTCTAGGTCATTGATAAAAATGACAAACAGCAACAGCCCCAGAACAGATCCTTGTGGTACTCCACTTGTAACTGAACTCCATTCTGAACATTTCCCATCAACCACCACCCTCTGTCTTCTTTCAGCTAGCCAATTTCTGACCCACATTTCTAAATCACCCTCAATCCCCAGTCTCCGTATTTTCTGCAATAGCCTACCATATCAAACACTTTGCTGAAATCCATATACACCACATCAACTGCTCTACCCTCGTCTACCTGTTCAGTCACCTTCTCAAAGAACTCGATAAGGTTTGTGAGGCATGACCTACCCTTCACAAAGCCATGCTGACTATCCCTGATCATATTATTCCTATCTAGATGATTATAAATCTTGTCTCTTATAATCCTCTCCAAGACTTTACCCACTGCAGGCGTGAGGCTCACCGGTCTATAGTTGCCGGTCTTCTGGATGTTGTTTGGGAAGTTATTAAGGATTACTTAGCGTTGTATTCTTTGGGGGTTGTATTTGAATTAATGGTTGCTAAGATGTTCACTGGATGTTTTAAAAAGTTTAACTTGAGTTCATAGAATAAACATTGTTTTGCTTTAAAAAATACTTTTCCATTTCTGCTGTACCACACCTGTAGAGTGGGCCGTGTGTTCCCCATACCACAATCTATTAAAAGTTGTGGGTCAGGTGAACTCCATGATACACTTTGGGGTTCTCTAAACCCTGGCCCATAACAAATTGGGGGCTCAAGGGGATTAAAAGTCTATCTATTGGATTAGCATAGTGAACTTAAAGACAGTGAGGGGTGAGCATATTGTGGTTGCTTTTCAGGTGTGGTATTCCAGTTTAAGTGGGGAGTGTGTTGTGGACAATGGCTCTTTCAGAGGTTCTGAAGTTTTTGGGGTTGGAGATGGTCACACGCAGTACTTTACGGACAGCGACTAAAAGCAGACTATTAGATTTGGCAAAAACCTTGCAGTTAACATTACCTGACAAAATGTGAAAATATGAGGTAATTATGGCAGTTGCTAAGCATTTAAAATTGCCTGAGATACAGTTTGACTCATTGGAAATGGCAAAAATTCAGTTACAACTTAAAAAAATGGAACATGAGAAAGAATTAAAGAGGCTTGAATGCGAAAGAGAGCGAGAGAGGAAAAAGAACGAGAGAGAAAAGAAAGAAGAAAAGAAAGAATAGCCCTATCAGAAGAAAAAGAAAAAGAAAGGGAGATACAGATCAGGGAAAAAGATTAAAAGAGAGAGTTTGAACTTCAGAAAATGGCCATGAACCATGACAGTCAGTTAAAATTGGCAGATGTAAAGGGAAACATACAGTTGGATGATGGTGATGAGGATAGTGAGAAAGAGCGTCATCGTCAAAGGCTTGGTGGTAATCTAGTTAAATATGTCCAAGCTTTGCCAAGGTTTGATGAGAAGGAGGTAGAAGCCTTTTTCATTTCATTTGAGAAGGTAGCGAAACAAATGAAATGGCCACAGGACATGTGTGTATTACTGATTCAAACAAAGATGGTAGGTAGGGCTTGTGATGTGTTTGCATCACTACCGGAGGAGGTATCTGGGACGTATGAGGAGGGGAAAAATGCATCTTGGGTGCCTGAAGCCTTCAGACAAAGGTTTAGAAATTTAAGGAAAGATTTTGGTCAAACATACATGGAGTTTGAAAGGCTCAAACAGAGTAATTTTGATAGGTGGATAAGGGCTTTGAAAATAGACCAAACGTATGAAACTCTCAGAGAAATTATACTTTTGGAGGAGTTTAAAAATTCAATTCCTGATGTAATGAGAACTCATGTGGAAGAGCAGAGGGTTAAAACTGCGAGATTAGCAGCAGAAATGGCAGATGATTATGGATTAGTTCATAAATCAAAGCTTGGTTTCCGACATCAGTTTCAGCCTGTGAGGGTTAGAATCTGGGGACATGAGAAATACTCAAATGGTAAAGGTAAAGGTGATCTGATGGGAGATAATAAGGGGAGTGTACCTCAGACTAAAAAGGAAATCCAGGAGGGTGGAAGAGACATGAAAAGTTTCAAATGTTTTCACTGTAATAAACTAGGCCATGTAAAGTCACAGTGTTGGTGGTGGTGGAAGAAAAGCACTGGGAAGGCAGATATGGTAAAACAGGATAAGACAGTGGGGTTTGTTAAAGTGGTAAAGGAAAGCCCAAGTGAAGCGAAGGAGGTGCAAAAGATTGTACAGCCTGATCAAGAGGTGATTGATAAGAAGGTGCCAGATCTCTTTAAAGAATTTACCTGTGTGGGTAAAGTTTACTCATGTGTATCAAGAGGAGCAGGTAAAGAAATCACAATTTTAAGAGATACGGCAGCTAGTCAATCTTTAATGGTAAGAGATGAGGAGATATGTAGTTTGGGAAGAATGTTGCCAGAAAAGGTGGTAATATGTGGAATTCAGGGTGAGAGGAGTAGTTGTTCAATAATATAAGGTAAGGTTGGAAAGTGAAGAGTGGTGAAGTGGTAGTAGGAGGAATAGAGAAACTATCTTGTCCAGGAATACAGTTTATCTTGGGTCATGATGTAGCTGGATCGCAGGTGGGAGCCTATTGTGGTTTATGAGCCAGTGGAAAATCAGACAACTGAGGTGTTGAAGGACGAATATCCTAGGATTGTTCCGGATTGTGTAGTAACAATGTCGCAAAGTCACAGGTTAAGACAAGAGGAGAAATCAAAGAGTGAAGATGAAGTTGAAATGCAATTATCAGAAACGATTTTTGATCAGATGGTTGAAAAAGAACAAGAACAGGTGGTGGATGAGGCGGATATTTTTAGTTCAGGAAAATTGGTGGAGTTACAACAGAAAGATGTAGAAATAAAACGGATGTATCAAAAAGCATATACGGAACAGGAATCTGAGTGTATACCACGGTGTTATTACTGTAAAAGTGATGTCTTGATGAGAAAATGGAGACCTTTACACATGCAGGCAGATGGAAAGTGGGCAGAAGTAGTTCATCAAGTTTGTGATTTTCATTAATGACTTGGATGAGGGAGTTGAAGGGTGGGTCAGTAAATTTGCAGACGATACGAAGATTGGTGGAGTTGTGGATAGTGAGGAGGGCTGTTGTCGGCTGCAAAGAGACATAGATAGGATGCAGAGCTGGGCTGAGAAGTGGCAGGTGGAGTTTAACCCTGAAAAGTGTGAGGTTGTCCATTTTGGAAGGACAAATATGATTGCGGAATACAGGGTTAACGGTAGAGTTCTTGGCAATGTGGAGGAGCAGAGAGATCTTGGGGTCTATGTTCATACATCTTTGAAAGTTGCCACTCAAGTGGATATAGCTGTGAAGAAGGCCTATGGTGTGCTGGCGTTCATTAACAGAGGGATTGAATTTAAGAGCTGTGAGGAGATGATGCAGCTGTACAAAACTTTGGTAAGGCCACATTTGGAGTACTGTGTACAGTGGAAGATATAGGGGGGATGTCAGAGGTAGGTTCTTTACCCAGAGAGTACTGGGGGCATGGAATGCACTGCCTGTGGAAGTAGTTGAGTCGGAAACATTAGGGACCTTCAAGCAGCTATTGGATAGGCACATGGATTACGGTAGAATGATATAGTGTAGATTTATTTGTTCTTAAGGGCAGCACGGTAGCATTGTGGATAGCACAATTGCTTCACAGCTCCAGGGTCCCAGGTTCGATTCCGGCTTGGGTCACTGTCTGTGCGGAGTCTGCACATCCTCCCTGTGTGTGCGTGGGTTTCCTCTGGGTGCCCCGGTTTCCCCAGTCCAAAGATGTGCAGGTTAGGTGGATTGGCCGTGATAAATCGCCCTTAGTGTCCAAAATTGCCCTTAGTGTTGGGTGGGGTTGCTGGGTTCTGGGGATAGGGTGGAGGTGTTGACCTTGAGTAGGGTCCTATTTCCAGGAGCTGGTGCAGACTGGATGGGCCGGGTGGCCTCCTTCTGCACTGTAAATTCTATGATAATCTATGATTAATCTAGGACAAAGGTTCGGCACAACATCGTGGGCCGAAGGGCCTGTTCTGTGCTGTATTTTTCTGTGTTCTAGGTAGTATTGCCGGTAGGTTATAGAAAGGAGGTGGTGCGAGTAACACAGTAGGTACCAGTGGGAGGTCATTTGGGAGTAAGAAAAACACAAGCTAAAATCCAGAAACATTTTTATTGGCCTGGACTACATAAAGTTGCAGTTAAATTTTGTCGACTCTGTCACACATGTCAAGTGATAGAGAAACCTCAAGCAGTGATAAAACCAGCGCCCTTAATACCCATTCCAGCATTTGAAGAACCTTTTACAAGGGTCCTAATTGATTGCGTAGGACCGCTTCCAAAAACGAAAAGTGGGAATCAATATCTTTTGACTATAATGGATGTGTCTACTAGGTTTCCAGAGCCCATCCCAGTACGTAATATTACAGCTAAAAAGATTGTGGAGGAGTTACTTAAATTCTTTACTTGATATGGACTACCCACAGAAATACAATCGGATTAAGTATCAAATTTTACCTCAAGGTTATTCAAAGAAGTTATGGAAAGTTGAGGAATAAAACAATTTAAATCAACTGAGTACCATCCAGAATCGCAGGGAGCGTTAGAAAGGTGGCATCAGATAGTAAAGTCAACGTTGAGGGCTTATTGTCAAGATCATCCAGAGGATTTGGATAAAGGAATTCCATTCATACTGTTTGCAATTAGGGTTGCACCTCATGAGTCAACCAAATGTAATCCTTTTGAACTAATTTTTGTCATGAGGTAAGATTAAGGAAAAATTGGTGACTGAGAAATTGGAACTTACATTATTGGATTACGTGTCAAATTTTAGGGAACGATTAAATAGAGCAGGTGAATTGGCTAGACAACATTTGAAAGTTGCACAAAATGTGATGAAACGGGTAGCGGACAAGAAATCCAAAGTTTGTAGTTTTGCCAGTGGAGATAAAGTTTTAGTGTTGTTACCAATGGTAGGTGAACCTTTTAAAGCAAGATTTTGTGGACCTTATCAGATTGAAAGGAAATTAAGTGAGGCGAATTATGTGGTAAAAACGTCAGAGAGAAGAAAAAACTCAACGAGTGTATCATGTGAATATGCTTAAAAGGTACTTTGAAAGGGAAGGAGAGAAAAAGGAGGAGGTTTAAATGATTCTAACTCAAAGTGACGAATCAATTCCAGATGACTTGGAATTTGACATACCTCAAATTAAATTGGAAAATGAGGATGTTCTTAAAAATTGGGATAAAGTGTTGAGTTACCTTCCAGAGGGAAAACAAACTGAACTGAAAGAGTTCTTGATATCACATGGGTACGTTTGTGGAGATAAATTTGGAAGTACTAAAATGGCTATACATGTTGGAATGGGCTGCCAGAGGTAGTAGTAGAGGCGGGTACAATTGTGTCTTTTAAAAAGCATTTAGATAGTTACATGGGTAAGATGGGTATAGAGGGTTATGGGCCAAGTGCGGGCAACTGGGACTAGCTTAATGGTAAAAACTGGGCGGCATGGACTGGTTGGGCCGAAGGGCCTGTTTCCATGCTGTAAACTTCTATGATTCTATGATTCTATGTGGGAAATGCTGTTCCAATCAAACAACATCCATACAGACTTAACCCTTTAAAATTGGCACAAGTTTAGCACCGGGCTAAATAGCTGGCTTTTAAAGCAGATCAAGGCAGGCCAGCAGCTCCCATATCTCTTAAAATTGTGACTTCTTTACCTGCTCCCCCTGATACACATGAGTAAACTTTACCCACACACGTAAATTATTTTACTGGTGGTACAGCAGAAATGGAAAAGTATTTTTTAAAATAAAACAATGTTCATTCTATGAACTCAAGTTAACCTTTTTAAAACATACAGTGAACATCTTAGCAACCATCAATTCAAATACAACCCCCAAAGAATACAACACTGAGTAATCCTTAATAAATTCCCAAACAACATTCAGAAGACAGTTCAATTCCTGTACCAGCCTCCCTGAATGCGCCGGAATGTGGCGACTTGGGGCTTTTCACAGTAACTTCATTTGAAACCTACTTGTGACAATAAGCAATTTTCATTTTCATTCAGGTTAACAAAGAGATTGAGAGTATGCTTAAAAATGGCATAATTGAAGTGGGTTGCAGCCAATGGAGCTCACCGATAGTGATAGTTCCTAAACCGGACGGTACCCAACGGTTGCGTGTGGACTATAGAAAGGTTAATGCATTTCCAAAAACGGACTCTTATCCTATCCCACGTTTGGAGGATTGCATTGAGAAAGTGGGACAATCAGCTTTTATTTCTAAAGTGGATTTATTTAAAGGTTACTGGCAGGTACCTTTATCCGAAAGGGCGAAGGAGATTTCAGCTTTTGTGATTCCAAATGGTATATACCAATTCAAAGTTATGCCATTTGGCATGAAAAATTCCCCAGCCACATTTCAACGGTTAACTAACAAAGCCGTTTCAGGATTACCCAATTGTGCGGTATACATCGCCGATCTGGTCATTTTCAGCCAGACATGGAAAGAACATTTAAAACATCTGATGGAGTTATTCGATCGACATCAGGAGGCGGGTTTGATGATAAACCTAGCCAAAAGTCAATTTGGAAAAGCCCAAGTCACGTTCCTTGGCCATACAATTGGACAGGGTCGAATGGTCACACGGGATGTGAAACCAACAGTTATCGAGGAGTTTTCGATACCCCCGAGACAAAGAGAAAGAATGCGATTTCTTGGCATGAATGGATTTGATCGCACATTTGTGCAAACGTTTTGTACAGTGATTTCTCCACTGATGGACTTGCTGAAGAAGCGTCAAAAATTTCAGTGGACAGCGGAGTTTCAACAGGCATTTGACGGCCTGAAAGCTGTGATAACCAATGCTCCTGTGTTGGAGAATTACAAGGGACTCTGTGATTAGATTGAACTAAAGTATCTGACTTTAAAGAGACAGGCCGAGGCGTAGAGGAATGGCTGGATCGTGCAGAGACCATCTTGTTCAAAGAGACCGTTAATCAAGTGGGATTTCAGTTGGAGGAAGAAGAACAAAAATATAATGGACTATATTATTATCCCTGTTTGCGTGTGTTGTTTTTTGAAACAAAAAAGTATATTTACTGTGTGCGTTTCTTAAAGGATAGTGAAAAGGTGAAAAATGAAACCATCTTGAAGTTGATGGTTTATTTTTATTTCTTGCGGGGAGGTGTCATGAGAATGTCACTTTAAGAAATGTTTGGCTGCTCATGTTACTGCAGTGATGTCAGAGTGTGGGTGGAGCTGAGCTCTGGCTCTGCTTTTTAGTTTCACTTTGAGAAAAGCTTGGGTGTGTCTGTGTTTGTTTGGTTTCGTTTTCAGTGTTGGAGCTGAAGCTAGACAAAGCAGGTGTACTGTTGATCTCTCTGCCATGAAAAGACTATCTCTTGATCATTTGGTAAATTCAGAATTATAAATGTTTTCAATAGTGAATGTAAACCTGATGTGCTTCTGTTAAAAGGTGCCTCCTTTGTCTTCTGAATGTTGTTTGGGACGTTATTAAGGATTACTTAGTGTTAATGGTTGCTAAGATGTTCACTGTATGTTTTAAAAAGATTGACTTGCGTTGTTAGAATAAACATTTAATGCTTTAAAAAAGACCTTTCCGCTTCTGCTGTACCACACCTGTAGAGTGGGCCGTGTGCTCCCCATACCACAATCTATTAAAAGTTGTGGGTCAGGTGAACTCCATGATATACTTTGGGGTTCTCTAAACCCTGGCCCATAGCACTAGCTCCCGTATCTCTTAAAATTGTGACTTCTTTACCTGCTCCTCCTGATACACATGAGCAAACTTTACCCACACACGTACATTCTTTTACTGGTGGTACAGCAGAAATGGAAAAGTATTTTTTAAAACAAAACAATGTTCATTCTATGAACTCAAGTTAACCTTTTTAAAACATACAGTGAACATCTTAGCAACCATCAATTCAAATACAACCCCCAAAGTATACAACACTGAGTCATCCTTAATAAATTCCCAAACAACATCCAGAAGACAAAATACCCTTTTAACACAAAGATCAGGTTTAAGTTCACAATTGAGAGCAGTTATCACTTTGAACATCCCAAATGAATATTCATAAGCTTGCAGAGATTCACACACATCCTGCTGTGATTTCAGCTTCTCCAAAACTAAAATGAAACCAAACCCACCCTGCAACAAAAATCCTAAAGCAAAAGTAAAAAGCTGACAGACAGCTCAGCTCCACCCACTCTCTGACATCACTGCAGTAATAAAGGTACTCTCACTACAGGTATTTCTATACACACCCATTTATTAACACCCATTTCTTAAACTCACATGACAACATACCCACGCACTCTCTCTCACACACACCCATGCACTCCCTCCCTCTGACACACACCTACACTCTCTCTCACACACACGTTTTGCCTCTCTCTCTGACACACTCTCTTTCTCATACTCTCGTTCACGTCTCTCATTCGCTCTCTTAGCCACTGTGTCCTGACCCTTTGACCATGTATTTTGCTGGTTCGGTCATGATGTTTATGATCTTTCCCCCCAGTTCAGTGTGAGAGTGTTTACTCCGAGCCCCAAGGATCCATGAAATCCAAACCTGAGATGGATTTGGCGCTGGTGAATTTTGAGGATGTCAGGAGTGACATGCCCCTGGAGAGTTGGTTTGAGCCTCAGGGCAGCTATACAAGCCTCCTATGTACATGGCGAAGCCAAGCGGGAAGTGAGGACCCTCCGGAAAACCTTTTGAAGCAGTCAATGTGCAAGCAGCAATGTGAGATACACCAACTTTTGGAGGAGGAAGGGACTCGCAGGATTATCATCAATGTGGCTGGTATGAGGTTTGAGACCCATCACAATACCCTGGCCCAGTTTCCAGACACCTTGCTGGGGGATCCCCTCCGCTGCCTCCCTTACTTTGACCCCCTCACCAACCAGTATTTCTTTGACAGGAGCCGGCCAAGTTTTGATGGAATTCTCTATTACTATCAGTCAGGGGGGAAGATTCGGAGACCTGCCAATGTGCCCCTGGATGTCTTTACAGATGAGATCATCTTCTATCAGTTGGGATCAGATGCCGTGGAACAGTTCAGACAGGAGGAGGGGTTCATCAAGGAGATGGAGGTTCAGCTGCCAGTGCAGGACCGTCTGAGGCAGCTGTGGCTTCTACTGGAATACCCGGAAAGTTCAGGAGCAGCTCGCGGAGTGGCCTTGGTCTCTCTCTTTATCATCATCATCTCAATCATCATCTTCTGCCTGGAGACCCTGCCTGAATTTAGGGAAGGCATTGACCAAAGCACCTTCAGTCTGGACAGCCCAGCCCTGAGCAATGTCAGTGCCAATCTCTTCACCGATCCTTTCTTTCTCATCGAGACTTTGTGCATTGTCTGGTTTTCCTTTGAGCTGATGGTCAGGTCTGTGGTTTGTCCTAGTAAACCTGACTTCTACAGGGATGTAATTAATATAATCGATGTGGTTTCTGTCATCCCCTACTTTGTAACTCTCATCAGTGAACTGGCGGAGCAGCAGCAACAAGAAGCGGGTAATGGGCAGCAGCAAGGGCAGCAGGCCATGTCGCTGGCCATCCTGAGGGTCATCCGTTTGGTCAGGGTCTTTCGGATCTTCAAGCTGTCCAGACACTCCAAAGGTTTGCAAATCCTCGGGCAGACGTTGAAGGCCAGTATGAGGGAACTGGGTCTCCTCATCTTCTTCCTCTTCATCGGAGTCATTCTCTTCTCCAGCGCTGTCTATTTTGCAGAGGCAGATGAACCCAAGACCCAGTTCGCCAGCATCCCTGAGGCCTTCTGGTGGGCGGTAATCACCATGACAACAGTTGGGTACGGAGACATGTGCCCAGTAACCATAGGGGGTAAGATGGTGGGCACGCTGTGTGCCATTGCAGGCGTGTTGACCATCGCACTCCCCGTGCCCGTTATTGTCTCCAACTTTAACTATTTCTATCACCACGAGAAGGAGAACGAGGAGAAGCCAAACTTCCTCGACACCATTGACCATCAGAGTCTGCTCACAGCACCATTTGTCCCACGGGATTGTATTGCTTCCATTAACAAAATTAAGACAGCTACCTCCACCAATAAACACTGCTAACCACAGGCCACAATCACCCCCACCCTTCCCCAACTACTGGTCACTCCCACCCTCCCCAAATACCAGGGGCAGCCAGCCCCGCAACCACCGGTCATACCCACCTCCCACCCCAACCACCATCCACGCCCACCTCCCACCAACCATTGGCCACCAGCAGCCACATCGGCCCTCCCAGCCACCGACCAAACTCACCACATCCCAGCCACAGGCCACCCCCCAACACAGGCCACACACATCCCCCCCCCCCAGCCACGGCACACCAACCCCCAACCCTGGTAACACCCATTCCCCCTCCGCAGCCACAGGCCAACCCCACACCCAACACAGGCCACACCCACCCCCCAACACTGACCACACCCAAACCCCCCCAACAGAGGCCACCCCAACCCCCAACCCTGGCCACACCCATTCCCCCCCCCCCAGCCACAGGCCAACCCCACCCCCAACACTGGCCACACACACCCCCAGCCACAGGGAACACAAAACCCCAACCCTGGCCACACCCACCAGCCCAACACTGGCCACACCCACCCCAACACTGGCCACATCCACCCCAACACTGGCCACACCCACCCCAACACTGGTCACACCCACCCCCCCCCCAACACAGGCCACCCCAACCCCCAACCCTGGCCACACCCATTCCCCCCCCCCAGCCACAGGCCAACCCCACCCCCAACACTGGCCACCCCCCCACAGCCACAGGGCACACCAACCCCCAACCCTGGCCACACCCACCCGCCCAACACAGGCCAACCCCACCCCCCAACACTGGCTACACCCTCCCCCCAACACTGGCCACCACCCCCCCAACAGAGGCCTCACCCACCCCCCAACACTGGCCACACCCACCCTCCCCAACACTGGCCACCCCCACCCCCCAACACTGGCCACACCCACCCCCCCAACACCGGCCACACCCACCTCCCCCAACACTGGCCACAACCACCCCCCCAACACTGGCCACACCCACCCCACAACATTGGCCACCCCCACCCCCCCAACACTGGACACCCCCCCCCCCAACACTGGCCACACCCAGCCCACATCATTGGCCACACCCACCCCCCCAACACTGGACACACCCACCCCCCCAACACTGGCCACACCCACCCCACAACACTGGCCACACCCACGCCCCCCACACTGGCCACACCCACCCCCCAAAACTGGACACACCCCCTCAACACTGACCACACCCATCCACCCAACATTGGCCACACTCACCCCCCAACAATGGCCACCCCATCTCCCAACAATGATATCACCCACCCCCCAACATTGGCCACCCCACCCCCCAACACTGGCCCCACCCACCCCCCAACATTGGCCACCCCCTCTCCCCCAAACACTGGCCACCCCAACACTGGCCACACCTCCCCAACACTGGCCACACCCACCCCCCAACCCTGGCCACACCCACCCTCCCCAACACTGGCCACATCGACCCCCCAACACAGGCCACGCCCCCCAACATTGGCCACCCCCACCCCCACAACATTGGTCCAATCCCCCCCCCCAGCACTGGCCACACCCACCCTCCCCAACACTGGCCACATCCAGCCCCCAACACTGGCCACACACACGCCCCAACACTGGCCCCACCCAACCCCCCAACACTGGCCACCCCCACCCCCCCAACACTGGCCACATCCATTCCCCCCTAACACTGGCCACACCCACCCACCCAACATTGGCCATACCCACCCCCTAACACTGGCCATCCCCACCCCCAACACTGGCCAAACCCACCGCCCAACACTGGCCACGCCCACCCCCACAACACTGGCCACAGCCACGCCCAACACTGGCCAACCCCACCCCCAAACACTGGTCACACCCCACCCCCAACACTGGCCACCCCCACCCCCCCAACACTGGCCACAAACATTCCCCCCAACACTGGCCAACGCCACCCCCAAACACTGGCAACACCCACCCCCCAACACTGGCCACCCTTACCCCCCAACATTGCCCCCCCCCCACCCCGCCCACACTGGCCACACCCATCCCCCGCCCACACTGGCCACCCCCACCCCCCCAACACTGGCCACAGCCACCCACCCAACACTGGCCACAACCACCCCCCAACACTGGCCATACCCACCCTCCCAACAGAGGCCACACCGACCCCGCAACACTGGCCACCCCCCCCAACACTGGCCACACCCAACCCCCAAACACTGGCCACACCCACCCCCCAACACTGGCCACACACCCCCCCCCCAACACTGGCCACACCAACCCCCCAACACTGGCAACACCCACCACCCAAAAATGGCCAGACCCACCCCTCAACACTGGCCACCCCCACCCCCCCCCAACACTGGCCACATCCATTCCCCCCTAACACTGGCCACACCCAACCCCCCACCACTGGACAGACCCATCCCCCAACACTGGCCACACCCACCCCCTCAACACTGGCCACCCCCCCCCCCAAACACTGGCCACCACCACATCCCCAACACTGGCCTCACCCAACCCCCCCAACACTGGCCACAGCCACGCCCAACATTGGCCAGAGCCACCCCCCAACACTGGCCACACCCAACCCCCCCACAACACTGGCCACAACTCCCCCCAACACTGCCAACACACACTCCCCAACACTGGCCACACCCACCCTCCAACACTGGCAGCACCCACCCCCCAACACTGGCCACCCCCACCCCCCAACACTGGCCACCCCTACCCCCTCAACACTGGCCACACCCATCCCCCCAACACTGCCCACCCCCACCCCCCCAAACACTGGCCACACCCACCCCCCAACACTGGCCAGACACACCCACCCCCAACACTGGCCACAGCCACCCCGCAACGCTGGCCACACCCACCTCCCAACACTGGCCACGCCCACCCACCCCAACACAGGCCGCACCCACCCACCCACACTGGCCACATCCACCCTCCAACACTGGCCCACCCAGCCCAACACTGGCCACCCCCACCCCCAAACACTGGCCAGACATCTCCCCCAACACTGGCCACACCTACCCCCCAACACTGACCATACACCCCCCCAACACTGGTACAACCACCGCCTAAACTTGGCCACACCCACCCCCCAACACTGGCTACACCCACCCCCCAACACTGGCCACACCCATCCCCCCAACACTTGCCACCCCCACCCCCAACACGGGCCACACCCACCCCAACACTGGCCAGACACACACCCCAACACTGGCCACACCCATCCCCAACACTGGCCACACCCACCCCAAACACTGGCCACACCCATTCCCCCCTAACAATGGCCACACCCACCCACCCAACATTGGCCACAGCCACACCGAACGCTGGCCTCACCCACTCCCAAACACTGGTCACACCCCCCCAAATCTGGCCACACCCACCACACACCCCCAACACTGGCCACACACATTCCCCCAACACTGGCCACACCCAACCCCCCACCACTGGGCAGGCCCATCCCCCAACACTGGCCACACCCCCCCCAATACTAGCCGCACCAACCCCCCCAAACATTGGCCACCCCCACATCCCCAACACTGGCCTCACCCATCCCCCCAACGCTGGCCACGCCAACCCCCAAATCTGGCCACACACACCCCCCAACGCTGGCCTCACCCACTCCCAAACACTGGTCACACCCCCCCAAATCTGGCCACACCCACCACACACCCCCAACACTGGCCACACACACACCCCAACACTGTCCACACCCATCCCCAACATTGGCCACACCCACCCCAAACACTGACCACACCCATTCCCCTCTAACACTGGCCACACCCACCCACCCAACATTGGCCACAGCCACGCCCAACACTGGCCACCCCCACCCCCAAACACTGGCCACACCCGCCCCCCCACCCCCAAAACTGGCCAGACACTCTCCCCCCAACACTGGCCACACCCACCCTCCAACACTGGCCACCCCCCCCCCCAACAATGGCCACACCCACCTCCCAACACTGGCCACACCTACCCCCCAACACTGACCATACACACCCCCAACACTGGCCACAACCACCGCCTAAACTTGGCCACACCCACCCCCCAACACTGGCTACACCCACCCCCCAACACTGGCCACACCCATCCCGCCAACACATGCCACCCCCACCCCCAACACTGGCCACCCCCACCCCCAACACTGGCCACACACACACCCCAACACTGGCCACACCCATCCCCAACAATGGCCACACCCTCCCCAAACACTGGCCACACCCATTCCCCCCTAACACTGGCCACACCCACCCACCCAACATTGGCCAAAGCCATGCCAACACTGGCCACACCCACCCCCAAACAGTGGTCACACCCCCCCAAATCTGGCCACCCCCACCCCCACCCCCAACATGGGCTACACACATTCCCCCCAACACTGGCCACACCCAACCCCCCACCACTGGGCAGACCGATCCCCCAACACTGGCCACACCGCCCCCAATACTGGCCGCACCAACCCCCCCCAAACATTGGCCACCCCCACATCCCCAACACTAGCCTCACCCATCCCCCCAACGCTGGCCACGCCAACCCCCAAAACTGGCCACACGCACCCCCCAACACTGGCCACGCCAACCCCCAACACTGGCCACACGCACCCCCCAACACTGGCCACACCCATCCCCAACACTGGCCACAACCACCCCCCCACACTGGCCACACCCATTCCAACCTAACACTGGCCACACCCACCCATCCAACATTGGCCACACCCACCCGCCAACACTGGCCACACCAACTCCGCCAACATTGGCCACATCCATTCCACCCCAACAAAGGCCACACCCAACCCCCCAACACTGGCCACACCCCCCACCAACACTGGCCACCCGCACCCCCCAACACTGGCCAAACCTACCCCCCGACACTGGACATACACACCTCCAACACTGGCCACAACCACCCCCCAAACTTGGCCACACCCACCCCCCAACACTGGCTACACCCACCCCCCAACACTGGTCACACCCATCCCCCCAACGGTGGACACGCCAACCCCCAACACTGGCCACACGCACCCCGCAACAATGGCCACACCCATCCCCAACACTGGCCACACCCACCCTCCAACACTGGCCACACCATTCCAACCTAACACTGGCGAAACCCACCCATCCAACATTGGCCACACCCACCCGCCAACACTGGCCATCCCCACCCCCAACACTGGCCAAACCCACCCCACAACACTGGCCACGCCCACCCCCCAACACTGGCCACAGCAACGCCCAACACTGGCCACACCCACCCCCAAACACTGGTCACACCCCCCCCAAGACTGTCCACACCCACCCCCCCACCCCCCCAACACTGGCCACACACATTCCCCCAACACTGGCCACACCCACTCCCCAACACTGGCCTCACCCAACCCCCCCAACACTGGCCACAGCCACCCCCAACATGGGCCAGACCCACCCCCCAACACTGGCCACACCCAACCCCCCCCCCCCCAACACTGGCCACACCCACCCCCCAACACAGGCAACACACACTCCCCAACACTGGCCACACCCAACCCCCAACACTGGACATCACCACCCACAACACTGGCCGAACACACCCCACAACACTGGCCACGCCCCCCCCAACACTGGCCACAGCCACGCCCTACACGGGCCACACCCACCCCCAAACACTGGTCACACCCCCCCCAACTCAGTCCACACCAACCCCCCCACCCCCCCAAAACTGGCCACACACATTCCCCCAACACTGGCCACACCCAACCCCCCACCACTGGGCAGACCCATCCCCCAACACTGGCCACCCCCACCACCCCCAACACTGGCCACACCAACCCCTCAAAACACTGGCCACCCCAACATCCCCAACACTGGCCTCACCCAACGCCCCCAACACTGGCCACAGCCACCCCCAACATTGGCCAGACCCAACCCCCAACACTGGCCACACCCAACCTCCCCCCAACACTGGCCACACCCACCCCAACACTGGCAACACCCACTCCCCAACACTGGCCACACCCACCCTCCAACACTGTCAACACCCACCCCCCAAAACTGGCCATACCCACACACCCAAAAACTGGCCACACCCACCCCCCCAAACACTGGCCACACCCACCCCCCAACACTGCCCCCCCCCAACACTGGCCACATCAACCCCCCAACACTGGCCATACACACACACCCCAACACTGGCCACACCAACCCCCCAACACTGGCCATACCCACACACCCCAACACTGGCCGACCCACCCCCCAACACTGGCCACACACACCCCCCAACACGGGCCACACCCACCCCCCCCCCCACAACTGGCCACACACATTGCCCCCAACACCGGCCACACCCAACCCCCCACCACTGGACAGACCCATCCCCCAACACTGGCCACACCCACCCCCCCCAAACACTGGCCACCGTCACATCCCCAACACTGGCCTCACCCTACTCCCCCAACACTGGCCACAGCCACCCCCCAACACTGGCCAGACCCACCCCCCCAACACTGGCCACAGCCACCCGCCAACACTGGCCACACCCACCCCCCAACACTGGCCAAACCCACCCAACCCAACACAGGCCACACCCACCCGCCCACACAGGCCACACCCACCCTCCAACACTGGCCCACCCAGCCCAACACTGGCCAACCGCACCCCCCAACACTGGCCAGACACTTTGCCCCCAACACTGGCCACACCCATTCCCCCCAACATTGGCCACACTCACCCCCCAACAATGGCCACCCCCATCTCCCAACAATGATATCACCCACCCCCCAACATTGGTCACCCCACACCCCAACACTGGCCCCACCCACCCCCCAACATTGGCCACCCCCACTCCCCCAAACACTGGCCACCCCCAACACTGGCCACACCTCCCCAACACTGGCCACACCCACCCCCCAACCCTGGCCACACCCACCCCCCAACCCTGGCCACACCCACCCTCCCCAACACTGGCCACATCGACCCCCCAACACAGGCCACGCCCCCCCAACATTGGCCACCCCCACCCCCACAACATTGGCCCAACACCCCCCCCACAGCACTGGACACACCCACCCTCCCCAACACTGGCCACATCCAGCCCCCAACACTGGCCACACCCACGCCCCAACACTGGCCCCACCCACCCCCCCAACACTGGCCACCCCCACTCCCCCAACATTGGCCACACCCACCCCCTAACACTGGCCATCCCCACCCCCAACACTGGCCAAACCCACCGCCCAACACTGGCCACGCCCACCCCCAAAACACTGGCCACAGCCAGGCCCAACACTGGCCACCCCCACCCCCAAACACTGGTCACCCCCCCCCAACACTGGCCACACCCACCCCTCCAACACTGGCCACACACATTCCCCCCAACACTGGCCACACCCACCCTCCATCACTGGCAACACCCACCCCCCAACACTGGCCACCCTTACCCCCCAACATTGCCCCCCCCAACCCGCCCACACTGGCCACACCCATCCCCCGCCCACACTGGCCACCCCCAAACCCCCAACACTGGCCACAACCACCCCCCAACACTGGCCATACCCACCCCCCCAACAGAGGCCACACCCACCCCGCAACACTGGCCATCCCCCCCCAACACTGGCCACACCCACCCCCCAAACACTGGCCAAACCCATCCCCCAACACTGGCCACACCCCCCCCAACACTGGCCACACCAACCCCCCAACACTGGCCACACCGACCCCTCCCCCAACACTGGCCACACCCACCACCCAAAAGTGGCCAGACCCACACCCCAACACTGGCCACCCCCACCCCCCAAACACTGGCCACATCCATTCCCCCACCACTGGACAGGCCCATCCCCCAACACTGGCCACACCCACCCCCTCAACACTGGCCACACCCACCCCCCCCAAACACTGGCCACCACCACATCCCCAACACTGGCCTCACCCAACCCCCCCAACACTGGCCACAGCCACGCCCAACATTGGCCAGAGCCACCCCCCAACACTGGCCACAACCCCCCCCCAACACTGGCAACACTCACTCCCCAACACTGGCCACACCCACCCTCCAACACTGGCAACACCCACCCCCCAACACTGGCCACCCCCACCCCACAACACTGGCCACCCCTACCCCCCCAACACTGGCCACACCCATCCCCCCAACACTGCCCACTCCCACCCCCCACAAACACTGGCAACACCCACCCCCCAACACTGGTCAGGCACCCCCCACCCAACACTGGCCACAGCCACCCCCCAACACTGGCCACACCCACCTCCCAACACTGGCCACACCCACCCACCCCAACACGAGCCGCACCCACCCACCCACACTGGCCACATCCACCCTCCAACACTGGCCCACCCAGCCCAACACTGGCCACCCCCCCCCCAACACTGGCCAGACACTCTCCCCCCAACACTGGCCACACCCACCCTCCAACACTGGCCACACACCACCCCCAACACTGGCCACACCCACCCCCCAACATTGGCCACACCTACCCCCCAACACTGACCATACACACCCCCAACACTGGCCACAACCACCGTCTAAACTTGGCCACACCACCCCCCAACACTGGCTACACCCACCCCCCAACACTGGCCACACCTATCCCTCCAACACTTGCCACCCCCACACCCAACACTGGCCACCCCCACCCCCAACACTGGCCACACACACACACCAACACTGGCCACACCCACCCCAAACACTGGCCACACCCATTCCCCCCTAACACTGGCCACACCCACCCACCCAACATTGGCCACAGCCACGCCCAACACTGGCCACACCCACCCCCAAACACTGGTCACCCCCCCAAATCTGGCCACACCCACCCCCCACACCCAACACTGGCCACACACATTCCCCCCAACACTGGCCACACCCAACCCCCCACCACTGGGCAGACCCATCCCCCAACACTGGCCACACCCCCCCAATACTGGCCGCACCAAACCCCCCAAACATTGGCCACCCCCACATCCCCAACACTGGCCTCACCCATCCCCCCAACGCTGGCCACGCCAACCCCCAAAACTGGCCGCACGCACCCCCCAACACTGGCCACGCCAACCCCCAACACTGGCCACACGCACCCCCCCCAACACTGGCCACACCCATCCCCCCAACACTTGCCACCCCCACCCCCAACACTGGCCACACCCACCCCCAACACTGGCCACACACACACCCCAACACTGGCCACACCCATCCCCAAAACTGGCCACACCCACCCCAAACACTGGCCACACCCATTCCCCCCTAACACTGGCCACACCCACCCACCCAACATTGGCCACAGCCACGCCCAACACTGGCCACACCCACCCCCAAACACTGGTCACCCCCCCCCAAATCTGGCCACACCCACCCCCCACCCACAACACTGGCCAGACACTCTCCCCCCAACACTGGCCACACCCACCCTCCAACACTGGCCACACACCCCCCAACACTGTCCACACCCACCCCCCAAAACTGGCCACACCCCCCCCCCAACACTGGCCACACCCAGCCCCCAACACTGGCCAAACCCACCCAACCCTACACAGGCCACACCCACACGCCCACACAGGCCACACCCACCCTCCAACACTGGCCCACCCAGCCCAACACTGGCCAACCCCACCCCCCAACACTGGCCAGACACTTTGCCCCAACACTGGCCACACCCATTCCCCCCAACATTGGCCACACTCACCCCCCAAAAATGGCGACCCCCATCTCCCAACAATGATATCACCCACCCCCCAACATTGGCCACCCCACCCCCCAACACTGGCCCCACCCACCCCCCAACATTGGCCACCCCCGCTCCCCCAAACACTGGCCACCCTCAACACTGGCCGCACCTCCCCAACACTGGCCACACCCACCCCCCAACTCTGGCCACACCCACCCTCCCCAACACTGGCCACATCGACCCCCCAACACAGGCCACGCCCCCCCAACATTGGCCACCCCCACCCCCACAACATTGGCCCAACACCCACCCCCCCAAGCACTGGCCACACCCACCCTCCCCAACACTGGCCACATCCAGCCCCCAACACTGGCTAAACCCATGCCCCAACACTGGCCCCACCCACCCCCCCAACACTGGCCACCCCCACCCGCCCAACACTGGTCACATCCATTCCCCCCTAACACTGGCCACACCCACCCACCCAACATTGGCCACACCCACCCCCTAACACTGGCCATCCCCACCCCCAACACTGGCCAAACCCACCGCCCAACACTGGCCACGCCCACCCCCACAACACTGGCCACAGCCACGCCCAACACTGGCCACCCCCACCCCCAAACACTGGTCACACCCCCCCAACACTGGCCACACCCACCCCCCCCAACACTGGCCACACACATTCCCCCCAACACTGGCCACACCTACCCTCCATCACTGGCAACACCCACCCCACAACACTGGCCACCCCCACATCCCCAACACTGGCTTCACCCAACCCCCCCAACACTGGCCACAACCACCGCCTAAACGTGGCCACACCCACCCCCCAACACTGGCTACACCCACCCCCCAACACTGGCCACACCCATCCCCCCAACACTTGCCACCCCCACCCCCAACACTGGCCACACCCACACCCAACACTGGCCACACACACACCCTAACACTGGCCACACCCATCCCCAACACTGGCCACACCCACCCCAAACACTGGCCACACCCATTCCCCCCTAACACTGGCCACACCCACCCACCCAACATTGGCCACAGCCGCGCCCAACACTGGCCACACCCACCCCCAAACACTGGTCACCCCCCCCCCAAATCTGGCCACACCGACCCCCCACCCCCAACACTGGCCACACCCAACCCCCCACCACTGGGCAGACCCATCCCCCAACACTGGCCACTCCGCCCCCAATACTGGCCGCACCAACCCCTCCCAAACATTGGCCACCCCCACATCCCCAACACTGGCCTCACCCATTCCCCCAACGCTGGCCACGCCAACCCCCAAAACTGGCCACACGCACCCCCCAACACTGGCCACGCCAACCCCCAAACTGGCCACACGTACCCCCCAACACTGGCCACACCCATCCCCAACAATGGCCACAACCACCCCACCAACACTGGCCACACCCATTCCAACCTAACACTGGCCACACCCACCCATCCAACATTGGCCACACCCACCCGCCAACACTGGCCACACCAACTCCGCCAACATTGGCCACATCCATTCCCCCCCAACAAAGGCCACACCCAAACCCCCAACACTGGCCAAACCCCCCCCCCAACACTGGCCACCCCCACACCCCAACACTGGCCAAACCTACCCCCCAACACTGGACATACACACCCCCAACACTGGCCACAACCACCCACCAAACTTGGCCTAACCCACCCCCCAACACTGGCTACACCCACCCCCCAACACTGGTCACAACCATCCCCCCAACGATGGACACGCCAACCCCCAACACTGGCCACACGCACCCCCCAACACTGGCCACACCCATCCCCAACACTGGCCACACCCACCCCCTAACACTGGCCACACCCATTCCAACCTAACACTGGCCACACCCACCCATCCAACATTGACCACACCCACCCGCCAACACTGGCCATCCCCACCCCCAACACTGGCCAAACCCACCCCACAACACTGGCCACGCCTACCCCCCAACACTGGCCACAGCAACGCCCAACACTGGCCACACCCACCCCCAAACACTGGTCACACCCCCCCCAACACTGTCCACACCCACCCCACCCACCCCCCAACACTGGCCACACACATTCCCCCAACACTGGCCACACCCAACCCCCCACCAGTGGGCAGACCCACCCCCAACACTTGCCACACCCACCCCCAACACTGGCCACACCAACCCCCCCAAACACTGGCCACCCCTACATCCCCAACACTGGCCTCACGCAACCCCCCCAACACTGGCCACACCAACCCCCCAAACACTGGCCACCCCCACATCCCCAACAATGGCCTCACCCAACCCCCCCAACACTGGCCACAGCCACCCCCAACATTGGCCAGACCCACCCCCCAACACTGGCCACACCCAACCCCCCCCCCAACACTGGCCACACCCACCCCCCAACACAGGCAACACACACTCCCCAACACTGGCCACACCCAACCCCCAACACTGGACATCACCACCCACAACACTGGCCAAACCCACCCCCCAACACTGGCCACGCCCACGCCCCCCCCAACACTGGCCACAGCCACGCCCTACACGGGCCACACCCACCCCCAAACACTGGTCCCACCCCCCCAACTCTGTCCACACCAACCCCCCCACCCCCCCAACACTGGCCACACACATTCCCCCGACACTGGCCACACCCAACCCCCCACCACTGGGCAGACCCATCCCCCAACAATGGCCACACCCACCCCCCAACACTGGCCACACCAACCCCTCAAAACACTGGCTACCCCCACATCCCCAACACTGGCCTCACCCAACCCCCCCAACACTGGCCACAGCCACCCCCAACATTGGCCAGACCCACCCCCCAACACTGGCCAAACCCAACCCCCCCCCCAACACTGGCCACACCCAACCTCACCCACAACACTGGCCACACCCATCCCAACACTGGCAACACCCACTCCCCAACACTGGCCACACCCACCCTCCAACACTGTCAACACCCACCCCCCAACACTGGCCATACACACTCCCAACACTGGCCACAACCACCGCCTAAACTTGGCCACACCCACCCCCCAACACTGGCTACACCCACCCCCCAACACTGGCCACACCCATCCCCCCAACACTTGCCACCCCCACCCCCAACACTGGCCACACCCACCCCCAACACTGGCCACACACACACCCCAATACTGGCCACACCCATCCCCAACACTGGCCACACCCACCCCAAACACTGGCCACACCCATTCCCCCCTAACACTGGCCACACCCACCCACCCAACATTGGCCACAGTCACGCCCAACACTTGCCACACCCACCCCCAAACACTGGTCAACCCCCCCCAAATCTGGCCACACCCACCCCCCACCCCCAACACTAGCCACACACATTCCCCCCAACACTGGCCACACCCATCCTCCCACCACTGGGCAGACCCATCCCCCAACACTGGCCACACCGCCCCCAATACTGACCGCACCAACCCCTCCCAAACATTGGCCACCCCCACATCCCCAACACTGGCCTCACCCATTCCCCCAACTCTGGCCACGCCAACCCCCAAAACTGGCCACACGCACCCCCCAACACTGGCCACGCCAACCCCCAACACTGGCCACACGCACCCCCCAACACTGGCCACACCCATCCCCAACACTGGCCACACCCACCCCCCAACACTGGCCACACCCATTCCAACCTAACACTGGCCACACCCACCCATCCAACATTGGCTACACCCACCCACCAACACTGGCCACACCAACTCCGCCAACATTGGCCACATCCATTCCCCCCCAACAAAGGCCACACCCAAACCCCCAACACTGGCCACACCCCCCCCCCCAACACTGGCCACCCCCACCTCCCAACACTGGCCAAACCTACCCCCCAACACTGGACATACACACCCCCAACACTGGCCACAACCACCCCCCAAACTTGGCAACACCCACCCCCCAACACTGGCTACACTCACCCCCCAACACTGGTCACACCCATCCCCCCAACGCTGGACACGCCAACCCCCAACACTGGCCACACGCACCCCCCAACACTGGCCACACCCATCCACAACACTGGCCACACCCACCCCCTAACACTGGCCACACCCATTCCAACCTAACACTGGCCACACCCACCCATCCAACATTGACCACACCCACCCGCCAACAGTGACCAAACCCACCCCACAACACTGGCCACGCCCACCCCCCAACACTGGCCACAGCAACGCCCAACACTGGCCACACCCACCCCCAAACACTGGTCACCCCCCACCCCAAAACTGTCCACACCCACCCCCCCACCCCCCCCTACACTGGCCACACACGTTCCCCCAACACTGTCCACACCCAACCCCCCACCAGTGGGCAGACCCACCCCCAACACTGGCCACACCCACCCCCCCGACACTGGGCACACCAACCCCCCCAAACACTGGCCACCCCCACATCCCCAACACTGGCCTCACCCAACCCCCCAACACTGGCCACAGCCACCCCCAACATTGGCCAGACCCACCCCCCAACACCGGCCACACCCAACCCCCCCCCCAACACTGGCCACACCCACCCCCCAACACTGGCCACATCCAACCCCCAACACTGGACATCACCACCCACAACACTGGCCAAACCCACCCCCCAATACTGGCCACGCCCACCCCCCCCCCCAACACTGGCCACAGCCACGCCCTACACGGGCCACCCCCACCCCCAAACACTGGTCCCACCCCCCCCTACTCTGTCCACACCAACCCCCCCACCCCCCCAACACTGGCCACACACATTCCCCCAACACTGGCCACACCCAACCCCCCACCACTGGGCAGACCCATCCCCGAACACTTGCCACCCCCACCCCCAACACTGGCCACACCCACACCCAACACTGGCCACAGCCACGCCCAACACTGGCCACACCCATCCCCAACACTGGCCACACCCACCCCAAACACTGGCCACACCCATTCCCCCCTAACACTGGCCACACCCACCCACCCAACATTGTCCACAGCCACGCCCAACACTGGCCACACCCACCCCCAAACACTGTTCTCCCCCCCCCCAAATCTGGCCACACCGACCCCCCACCCCCAACACTGGCCACACCCAACCCCCCACCACTGGGCAGACCCATCCCCCAACACTGGCCACTCCGCCCCCAATACTGGCCGCACCAACCCCTCCCAAACATTGGCCACCCCCACATCCCCAACACTGGCCTCACCCATTCCCCCAACGCTGGCCACGCCAACCCCCAAAACTGGCCACACGCACCCCCCAACACTGGCCACGCCAACCCCCAAACTGGCCACACGTACCCCCCAACACGGGCCACACCCATCCCCAACAATGGCCACAACCACCCCACCAACACTGGCCACACCCATTCCAACCTAACACTGGCCACACCCACCCATCCAACATTGGCCACACCCACCCGCCAACACTGGCCACACCAACTCCGCCAACATTGGCCACATCCATTCCCCCCCAACAAAGGCCACACCCAAACCCCCAACACTGGCCAAACCCCCCCCCCCAACACTGGCCACCCCCACCCCCCAACACTGGCCAAACCTACCCCCCAACACTGGACATACACACCCCCAACACTGGCCACAACCACCCACCAAACTTGGCCTAACCCACCCCCCAACACTGGCTACACCCACCCCCCAACACTGGTCACACCCATCCCCCCAACGATGGACACGCCAACCCCCAACACTGGCCACACGCACCCCCCAACACTGGCCACACCCATCCCCAACACTGGCCACACCCACCCCCTAACACTGGCCACACCCATTCCAACCTAACACTGGCCACACCCACCCATCCAACATTGACCACACCCACCCGCCAACACTGGCCATCCCCACCCCCAACACTGGCCAAACCCACCCCACAACACTGGCCACGCCTACCCCCCAACACTGGCCACAGCAACGCCCAACACTGGCCACACCCACCCCCAAACACTGGTCACACCCCCCCCCAACACTGTCCACACCCACCCCCCCACCCCCCCAACACTGGCCACACACATTCCCCCAACACTGGCCACACCCAACCCCCCACCAGTGGGCAGACCCACCCCCAACACTTGCCACACCCACCCCCAACACTGGCCACACCAACCCCCCCAAACACTGGCCACCCCCACATCCCCAACACTGGCCTCACGCAACCCCCCCAACACTGGCCACACCAACCCCCCAAACACTGGCCACCCCCACATCCCCAACAATGGCCTCACCCAACCCCCCCAACACTGGCCACAGCCACCCCCAACATTGGCCAGACCCACCCCCCAACACTGGCCACACCCAACCCCCCCCCCCAACACTGGCCACACCCACCCCCCAACACAGGCAACACACACTCCCCAACACTGGCCACACCCAACCCCCAACACTGGACATCACCACCCACAACACTGGCCAAACCCACCCCCCAACACTGGCCACGCCCACGCCCCCCCCAACACTGGCCACAGCCACGCCCTACACGGGCCACACCCACCCCCAAACACTGGTCCCACCCCCCCAACTCTGTCCACACCAACCCCCCCACCCCCCCAACACTGGCCACACACATTCCCCCGACACTGGCCACACCCAACCCCCCACCACTGGGCAGACCCATCCCCCAACAATGGCCACACCCACCCCCCAACACTGGCCACACCAACCCCTCAAAACACTGGCTACCCCCACATCCCCAACACTGGCCTCACCCAACCCCCCCAACACTGGCCACAGCCACCCCCAACATTGGCCAGACCCACCCCCCAACACTGGCCAAACCCAACCCCCCCCCAACACTGGCCACACCCAACCTCACCCACAACACTGGCCACACCCACCCCAACACTGGCAACACCCACTCCCCAACACTGGCCACACCCACCCTCCAACACTGTCAACACCCACCCCCCAACACTGGCCATACACACTCCCAACACTGGCCACAACCACCGCCTAAACTTGGTCACACCCACCCCCCAACACTGGCTACACCCACCCCCCAACACTGGCCACACCCATCCCCCCAACACTTGCCACCCCCACCCCCAACACTGGCCACACCCACCCCTAACACTGGCCACACACACACCCCAATACTGGCCACACCCATCCCCAACACTGGCCACACCCACCCCAAACACTGGCCACACCCATTCCCCCCTAACACTGGCCACACCCACCCACCCAACATTGGCCACAGCCACGCCCAACACTTGCCACACCCACCCCCAAACACTGGTCACCCCCCCCAAATCTGGCCACACCCACCCCCCACCCCCAACACTAGCCACACACATTCCCCCCAACACTGGCCACACCCATCCTCCCACCACTGGGCAGACCCATCCCCCAACACTGGCCACACCGCCCCCAATACTGACCGCACCAACCCCCCCCAAACATTGGCCACCCCCACATCCCCAACACTGGCCTCACCCATTCCCCCAACGCTGGCCACGCCAACCCCCAAAACTGGCCACACGCACCCCCCAACACTGGCCACGCCAACCCCCAACACTGGCCACACGCACCCCCCAACACTGGCCACACCCATCCCCAACACTGGCCACACCCACCCCCCAACACTGGCCACACCCATTCCAACCTAACACTGGCCACACCCACCCATCCAACATTGGCTACACCCACCCACCAACACTGGCCACACCAACTCCGCCAACATTGGCCACATCCATTCCCCCCCAACAAAGGCCACACCCAAACCCCCAACACTGGCCACACCCCCCCCCCAACACTGGCCACCCCCACCTCCCAACACTGGCCAAACCTACCCCCCAACACTGGACATACACACCCCCAACACTGGCCACAACCACCCCCCAAACTTGGCAACACCCACCCCCCAACACTGGCTACACTCACCCCCCAACACTGGTCACACCCATCCCCCCAACGCTGGACACGCCAACCCCCAACACTGGCCACACGCACCCCCAACACTGGCCACACCCATCCACAACACTGGCCACACCCACCCCCTAACACTGGCCACACCCATTCCAACCTAACACTGGCCACACCCACCCATCCAACATTGACCACACCCACCCGCCAACAGTGGCCAAACCCACACCACAACACTGGCCACGCCCACCCCCCAACACTGGCCACAGCAACGCCCAACACTGGCCACACCCACCCCCAAACACTGGTCACACCCCCCCCCCAAAACTGTCCACACCCACCCCCCCACCCCCCCCCTACACTGGCCACACACGTTCCCCCAACACTGGCCACACCCAACCCCCCACCAGTGGGCAGACCCACCCCCAACACTGGCCACACCCACCCCCCCAACACTGGGCACACCAACCCCCCCAAACACTGGCCACCCCCACATCCCCAACACTGGCCTCACCCAACCCCCCCAACACTGGCCACAGCCACCCCCAACATTGGCCAGACCCACCCCCCAACACTGGCCACACCCAACCCCCCCCCAACACTGGCCACACCCACCCCCCAACACTGGCCACACCCAACCCCCAACACTGGACATCACCACCCACAACACTGGCCAAACCCACCCCCCAATACTGGCCACGCCCACCCCCCCCCAACACTGGCCACAGCCACGCCCTACACGGGCCACCCCCACCCCCAAACACTGGTCCCACACCCCCCTACTCTGTCCACACCAACCCCCCACCCCCCCAACACTGGCCACACACATTCCCCCAACACTGGCCACACCCAACCCCCCACCACTGGGCAGACCCATCCCCGAACACTGGCCACACCCACCCCCCCAACACTGGCCACACCAAGCCCCCAAAACACTGGCCACCCCCACATCCCCAACACTGGCCTCACCCAACACCCCCAACACTGGCCACAGCCACCCCCAACATTGGCCAGACCCCCCCCCAACACTGGCCACACCCAAACCCCCCCCCCCACAACACTGGCCACACCCAAACTCCCCCCCAACACTGGCCACACCCACCCCAACACTGGCAACACCCACTCCCCAACACTGGCCACACCCACCCTCCAACACTGTCAACACCCACCCCCCAACACTGGCCATACCCACACACCCAAAAACTGGCCACACCCACCCCTCAAACACTAGCCGCACCCACCCCCCAACACTGCCCGCCCCCCAACACTGGCCACACCAACCCCCCAACACTGGCCATACCCACACACCCCAACACTGGCCACACCAACCCCCCAACACTGGCCATACCCCCACACCCCAACACTGGCCGACCCACCCCCCAACACTGGCCACACACACCCGCCAACACGGGCCACACCCACCCCCCCCCAACACTGGCCACACACATTCCCCCCAACACCGGCCACACCCAACCCCCCACCACTGGACAGACCCATCCCCCAACACTGGCCACATCCCCCCCCACCAGCACTGGCCACACCCACCCCCCCCAAACACTGGCCACCGCCACATCCCCAACACTGGCCTCACCCTACTCCCCCAACACTGGCCACAGCCACCCCCAACATTGGCCAGACCCACCCCCCAACACTGGCCACACTCAACCACCTCCCCAACACTGGCCACGCCCACCCCCCAACACTGGCAACACCCACCCCCCAACACTGGCCACACCCACCCTCCAACACTGGCCCACCCAGCCCAACACCGGCCAACCCCGCCCCCCAACACTGGCCAGACACTTTGCCCCCAACACTGGCCATACCCATTCCCCCCAACACTGGCAACACCCACCCCCTAACACTGGCTACACCTACCCCCCAACACTGGCCACACCCATCCCCCCAACACTTGCCACGCCCACCCCCAACCCTGGCCACACCAACTCCACAACACTGGCCACACCCATTCCCCCCAACACAGGCCACACCCAGCCCCCCAACATTGGCCCCAACCACCCCCCAAACTTGGCCACACCCACCCCCCAACACTGGCTACACCCGCCCACCAACACTGGCCACACCCATCCCCCCAACACTTGCCACGCCCACCCCCAACACTGGCCACACACACCCCCCAACACTGGCCACACCCATCCCCAACACTGCCCACACCCACCCCCCAACACTGGCCACACCCATTCCCCCCTAACACAGGCCACACCCAACCACCCAACATTGGCCACCCCCACCCCCCAACACTGGCCATCCCCACCCCCAACAATGGCCAAACCCACCCCCCAACACTGGCCACGCCCCCCCCCCAACATTGGCCACCCCCCCCCCCAGCACTGGCCACACCAACCCCCCACCACTGGGCAGACCCATCCCCCAACACTGGCCACACACACACCCCCAATACTGGCCACACCAATCCCCCCCAAACACTGGCCACCCCCACATCCCTAACACTGGCCTCACCCAACCCCCCCAACACTGGCCACACCCACCATCCAACACTGGCCACACCAACTCCGCCAACACTGGCCACACCCATTCCCCCCAACAAAGGTCACACCCACCCCCCCAACACTGGCCACACACCCCCCCCAACACTGGCCACACCCAACACTGGCCACACTTACCCCCAACACTGGCCATACACACCCTCCAACACTGGCAACACCAACCCCCATCACTGGCCATCCCCACCCCCCAACATTGCCCCCCCACCCCGGCCCACACTGGGCACACCCATCCCCCCCAACGCTGGCCACCCCCACCCCCCCAACACTGGCCACACCCACACCCCAACACTGGACATCCACACCCCCAACACTGGCCAAACCCACCCCCCAACACTGGCCACGCCCACCCCCCAACACTGGCCACAGCCACGCCCTACACGGGCCACATCCACCCCCAAACACTGGTCACCCCCCCCCCCCAACTCTGTCCACACCAACCCCCCTCCCCCAACACTGGCCACACACAATTCTCCAACACTGGCCACACCCAACCCCCCACCACTGGGCAGACCCATCCCCCAACACTGGCCACACCCACCCCCCCAACTCTGGCCACACCAACCCCTCCCAAACACTGGCCACCTCCACATCCCCAACACTGGCCACACCCAACCCCCCACCACTGGGCAGACCCATCCCCCAACACTGGCCACACCCACCCCCCCAACTCTGGCCACACCAACCCCTCCCAAACACTGGCCACCTCCACATCCCCAACACTGGCCTCACCCAACCTCCCCAACACTGGCCACAGCCACTCCCAACATTGGCCAGACCCACCCCCCAACACTGGGCACACCCAACCTCCCCCACAACACTGGCAACACCCACTGGCCACACCCACCCTCCAACACTGTCAACACCCACCCACCAACACTGGCCATACCCACACACCCAAAAACTGGCCACACCCACCCCCCAAACACTGGCCACACACACCCCCCAACACTGCCCCCCCCCAACACTGGCCACACCAACCCCCCAACACTGACCACACACACGCCACAACACGCGCCACACCCACCCCCCCCCAACACTGGCCACACACGTTCCCCCAACACCGGCCACACCCAACCCCCACCAATCGACAGACCCACCCCCAACACTGGCCACAGCCCCCCCCAACACTGGCCACCCCCACCCCCCCCAAACACTGGCCACCGCCACATCCCCAACACTGGCCTCACCCTACTCCCCCAACACTGGCCACATCCACCCCCAACATTGGCCAGACCCACCCCCCAACACTGGCCACACCCACCCATCCCAACACAGGCCGCACCCACCCGCCCACACAGGCCACACCCACCCTCCTACACTGGCCCACCCAGCACAGCACTGGCCACCCCCACCCCCCAACACTGGCCAGACACTCTCCCCCCCCAACACTGGCCACACCCATTCCCCCTAACACAGGCCACACCCAGCCCCCCAACACTGGCCACACACACCCCTCAACACTGGCAATACCCACCGCCCAACACTGGCTACACCTACCCCCCAACACTGGCCACACCCATCCCCCCAACACTTGCCACGCCCACCCCCACACTGGCAAAACCCACCCTCCAACACTGGCCACACCAACTCCGCCAACACTGGCCACACCCATTCCCCCCAACACAGGCCACACCCAGTCCCCCAACACTGGCCACAACCACCCCCCAAACTTGGCCACACCCACCCCCCAACACTGGCCACAACCACCCCCCAAACGTGGCCACACCCACCCCCAACATTGGCTACACCCACCCCCCAACACTGGCCACACCCATCCGCCCAACACTTGCCACGCCCACCCCCAACACTGGCCACACGCACCCCCCCAACACTGGCCACACCCATCCCCAACACCGGCCACACCCACCCCCCAACACTGGCCACACCCATTCCCCCTAACACTGGCCACACCCACCCACCCAACATTGGCCACACCCACCCCCCAACACTGGCCATCCCCACACCCAACAATGGCCAAACCCACCCCCCAACACTGGCCACACCCACCCCACACACCCCCAGCACTGGCCACACACATTCCCCCCCACACTGGCCACACCCAACCCACTACCACTGGGCAGACCCATCCCCCAACACTGGCCACACACACCCACCCAACACTGGCCACACCAACCCCCCCAAACACTGGCCACCCCCACATCCCCAACACTGGCCTCACCCAACCCCCCCAACACTGGCCACACCCACCATCCAACACTGGCCACACCAACTCCGCCAACACTGGCCACACCCATTCCCCCCAACAAAGGCCACCCCACCCCCCCCACACTGGCCACCCCCCCCCCCCAACACTGGCCACACCCACCGCCCAACACTGGCCACACTTACCCCCCAACACTGGCCATACACACTCCCAACACTAGCCACAACCACGCCCTAAACTTGGCCACAGCCACCCCCCAACACTGGCCACACCCACCCCCCAACACTGGCCACACCCATTCCCCCAACACTGGCCACTCCCACCCCCCAACACTGGCCACACCCACCCACCAACACTGGCCACACCCACCCCCCAACACTAGCCACACACCCCCAACATTGGCCACACCCCCCCCCCAAACACTGGCCGCACCCACACCCCAACACTGGCCACACACCCCCCAACACTGGCCACACCAACCCCCCAACACTGGCCATACCCACACACCCCAACACTGGCCACACCCACCCCTCAACACCGGCCACACCCAACTCCCCAAAACTGGCCACACCGACCATCCCCCCCCCCAACACTGGCCATACACCCCACACAACACTGGCCACACCCACCGCCCAACAATGGCCAGACCCATCCCCCAACACTGGCCATCCCCACCCCACCCAACACTGGCCACACCCACCCACCCCCAACACTGGCCACCCCCACCCCCCCAACACTGGACACACCCACCCCAACACTGGCCACCCCCACCCCCCAACACTGGCCATACCCACCCCAACACTGGCCACACCCCCCCAACACTGGCCACACACACCGCCCAACACGGGCCACATCCACCCCACCCCCCAACACTGGCCACACACATTCTCCCCAACACTGGCCACACCCACCCCTCCCAAACACTGGCCACCGCCACATCCCCAACACTGGCCTCACCCAACCCCCCCAACACTGGACACACCCACCCCAACACTGGCCACACCCACCCCCCAACACTGGCAACACCCACTCCCCAACACTGGCCACACCCACCCTCCAACACTGGCAACACCCACCCCCCAACACTGGCCACCCCCACCCCACAACACTGGCCACCCCCACACCCCCAACACTGGCCACACCCATGCACCCCAACACTGGCCACCCCCACCCCACCCAACACTGGCTACACCCACCCCCCAACACTGGCCAGACCCACCCCCCCAACACTGGCCACAGCCACCCCCCAACACTGGCCACACCCACCCCCCAACACTGGCCACACCCACCCACCCCAACACAGGCCGCACCCACCCGCCCACACTGGCCACACCCACCCCCCCAACACTGGCTACACCCTTCCCCCCAACACTTGCCACGCCCACCCCCAACACTGGCCACACGCACCCCCCAACACTGGCCACACCAACCCACAACACTGGCCACACCCTCCCCCCATCACTGGCCACACCCATTCTCCCCTAACACTGGCCACACCCACCCACCAAACATTGGCCACACCCACCCCCCAACACTAGTCATCCCCACCCCCAACACTGGCCAAACCCACCCCCCCAACACTGGCCACAGATATTCCCCCCACCACTGGCCACACCCAACCGCCCACCACTGGGCAGACCAATCCCCCAACACTGGCCACACGCACCCCCCCAACACTGGCCACACCAACCCCCCCCCCAAACACTGGCCACCCCCACATCCCCAACACTGGCCAGACCCACCCCCCCAACACTGGCCACAGCCACCCCCCAATACTGGCCACACCCACCCCCCAACACTGGCCACACCCACCCACCCCAACACTGGCCACACCAACCCCCCCCCCAAACACTGGCCACCCCCACATCCCCAACACTGGCCAGACCCACCCACCCAACACTGGCCACAGCCACCCCCCAACACTGGCCACACCCACCCCCCAACACTGGCCACACCCACCCCCCAACACTAGCTACACCCACCCCCCCAACACTGGCTACACCCTTCCCCCCAACACTTGCCACGCCCACCCCCAACACTGGCCACACGCACCCCCCAACACTGGCCACACCAACCCACAACACTGGCCACACCCTCCCCCCATCACTGGCCACACCCATTCTCCCCTAACACTGGCCACACCCACCCACCAAACATTGGCCACACCCACCCCCCAACACTAGTCATCCCCACCCCCAACACTGGCCAAACCCACCCCCCCAACACTGGCCACAGATATTCCCCCCACCACTGGCCACACCCAACCGCCCACCACTGGGCAGACCAATCCCCCAACACTGGCCACACGCACCCCCCCAACACTGGCCACACCAACCCCCCCCCAAAAAACTGGCCACCCCCACATCCCCAACACTGGCCAGACCCACCCCCTCAACACTGGCCACAGCCACCCCCCAACACTGGCCACACCCACCCCCCAACACTGGCCACACCCACCCACCCCAACACAGGCCGCACCCACCCGCCCACACTGGCCACACCCACCACCCAACACTGGCCCACCCAGCCCAACACTGGCCACCCCCACCCCTCAACACTGGCCAGACATTCTCCCCCCAACACTGGCCACACCCACCCTCCAACAATGGCCACATCAACTCTGCCAACACTGGCCACACCCATTCCCCCCAACACAGGCCACACCCAGCCCCCAAACACTGGCCACCCCCCCCCCCAACTCTGGCCACAACCACCCCCCAACACTGGCCATACACATCCCCAACACTGGCCACAACCACCCCCCAAACTTGGCCACACCCACCCCCCAACACTAGCTACACCCACCCCCCCAACACTGGCTACACCCTTCCCCCCAACACTTGCCACGCCCACCCCCAACACTGGCCACACGCACCCCCCAACACTGGCCACACCAACCCACAACACTGGCCACACCCTCCCCCCATCACTGGCCACACCCATTCTCCCCTAACACTGGCCACACCCACCCACCAAACATTGGCCACACCCACCCCCCAACACTAGTCATCCCCACCCCCAACACTGGCCAAACCCACCCCCCCAACACTGGCCACAGATATTCCCCCCACCACTGGCCACACCCAACCGCCCACCACTGGGCAGACCAATCCCCCAACACTGGCCACACGCACCCCCCCAACACTGGCCACACCAACCCCCCCCCCAAACACTGGCCACCCCCACATCCCCAACACGGGCCACATCCACCCCACCCCCCAACACTGGCCACACACATTCTCCCCAACACTGGCCACACCCACCCCTCCCAAACACTGGCCACCGCCACATCCCCAACACTGGCCTCACCCAACCCCCCCAACACTGGACACACCCACCCCAACACTGGCCACACCCACCCCCCAACACTGGCAACACCCACTCCCCAACACTGGCCACACCCACCCTCCAACACTGGCAACACCCACCCCCCAACACTGGCCACCCCCACCCCACAACACTGGCCACCCCCACACCCCCAACACTGGCCACACCCATGCACCCCAACACTGGCCACCCCCACCCCACCCAACACTGGCTACACCCACCCCCCAACACTGGCCAGACCCACCCCCCCAACACTGGCCACAGCCACCCCCCAACACTGGCCACACCCACCCCCCAACACTGGCCACACCCACCCACCCCAACACAGGCCGCACCCACCCGCCCACACTGGCCACACCCACCACCCAACACTGGCCCACCCAGCCCAACACTGGCCACCCCCACCCCTCAACACTGGCCAGACATTCTCCCCCCAACACTGGCCACACCCACCCTCCAACAATGGCCACATCAACTCTGCCAACACTGGCCACACCCATTCCCCCCAACACAGGCCACACCCAGCCCCCAAACACTGGCCACCCCCCCGCCAACTCTGGCCACAACCACCCCCCAACACTGGCCATACACATCCCCAACACTGGCCACAACCACCCCCCAAACTTGGCCACACCCACCCCCCAACACTAGCTACACCCACCCCCCCAACACTGGCTACACCCTTCCCCCCAACACTTGCCACGCCCACCCCCAACACTGGCCACACGCACCCCCAAACACTGGCCACACCAACCCACAACACTGGCCACACCCTCCCCCCATCACTGGCCACACCCATTCTCCCCTAACACTGGCCACACCCACCCACCAAACATTGGCCACACCCACCCCCCAACACTAGTCATCCCCACCCCCAACACTGGCCAAACCCACCCCCCCAACACTGGCCACTGATATTCCCCCCACCACTGGCCACACCCAACCGCCCACCACTGGGCAGACCAATCCCCCAACACTGGCCACACGCACCCCCCCAACACTGGCCACACCAACCCCCCCCCCAAACACTGGCCACCCCCACATCCCCAACACTGGCCAGACCCACCCCCCCAACACTGGCCACAGCCACCCCCCAACACTGGCCACACCCACCCCCCAACACTGGCCACACCCACCCACCCCAACACAGGCCGCACCCACCCGCCCACACTGGCCACACCCACCACCCAACACTGGCCCACCCAGCCCAACACTGGCCACCCCCACCCCTCAACACTGGCCAGACATTCTCCCCCCAACACTGGCCACACCCACCCTCCAACAATGGCCACATCAACTCTGCCAACACTGGCCACACCCATTCCCCCCAACACAGGCCACACCCAGCCCCCAAACACTGGCCACCCCCCCCCCCCCCAACTCTGGCCACAACCACCCCCCAACACTGGCCATACACATCCCCAACACTGGCCACAACCACCCCCCAAACTTGGCCACACCCACCCCCCAACACTAGCTACACCCACCCCCCCAACACTGGCTACACCGTTCCCCCCAACACTTGCCACGCCCACCCCCAACACTGGCCACACGCACCCCCCAACACTGGCCACACCAACCCACAACACTGGCCACACCCTCCCCCCATCACTGGCCACACCCATTCTCCCCTAACACTGGCCACACCCACCCACCAAACATTGGCCACACCCACCCCCCAACACTAGTCATCCCCACCCCCAACACTGGCCAAACCCACCCCCCCAACACTGGCCACAGATATTCCCCCCACCACTGGCCACACCCAACCGCCCACCACTGGGCAGACCAATCCCCCAACACTGGCCACACGCACCCCCCCAACACTGGCCACACCAACCCCCCCCCCAAACACTGGCCACCCCCACATCCCCAACACGGGCCACATCCACCCCACCCCCCAACACTGGCCACACACATTCTCCCCAACATTGGCCACACCCACCCCTCCCAAACACTGGCCACCGCCACATCCCCAACACTGGCCTCACCCAACCCCCCCAACACTGGACACACCCACCCCAACACTGGCCACACCCACCCCCCAACACTGGCAACACCCACTCCCCAACACTGGCCACACCCACCCTCCAACACTGGCAACACCCACCCCCCAACACTGGCCACCCCCACCCCACAACACTGGCCACCCCCACACCCCCAACACTGGCCACACCCATGCACCCCAACACTGGCCACCCCCACCCCACCCAACACTGGCTACACCCACCCCCCAACACTGGCCAGACCCACCCCCCCAACACTGGCCACAGCCACCCCCCAACACTGGCCACACCCACCCCCCAACACTGGCCACACCCACCCACCCCAACACAGGCCGCACCCACCCGCCCACACTGGCCACACCCACCACCCAACACTGGCCCACCCAGCCCAACACTGGCCACCCCCACCCCTCAACACTGGCCAGACATTCTCCCCCCAACACTGGCCACACCCACCCTCCAACAATGGCCACATCAACTCTGCCAACACTGGCCACACCCATTCCCCCCAACACAGGCCACACCCAGCCCCCAAACACTGGCCACCCCCCCGCCAACTCTGGCCACAACCACCCCCCAACACTGGCCATACACATCCCCAACACTGGCCACAACCACCCCCCAAACTTGGCCACACCCACCCCCCAACACTAGCTACACCCACCCCCCCAACACTGGCTACACCCTTCCCCCCAACACTTGCCACGCCCACCCCCAACACTGGCCACACGCACCCCCCAACACTGGCCACACCAACCCACAACACTGGCCACACCCTCCCCCCATCACTGGCCACACCCATTCTCCCCTAACACTGGCCACACCCACCCACCAAACATTGGCCACACCCACCCCCCAACACTAGTCATCCCCACCCCCAACACTGGCCAAACCCACCCCCCCAACACTGGCCACTGATATTCCCCCCACCACTGGCCACACCCAACCGCCCACCACTGGGCAGACCAATCCCCCAACACTGGCCACACGCACCCCCCCAACACTGGCCACACCAACCCCCCCCCCAAACACTGGCCACCCCCACATCCCCAACACTGGCCAGACCCACCCCCCCAACACTGGCCACAGCCACCCCCCAACACTGGCCACACCCACCCCCCAACACTGGCCACACCCACCCACCCCAACACAGGCCGCACCCACCCGCCCACACTGGCCACACCCACCACCCAACACTGGCCCACCCAGCCCAACACTGGCCACCCCCACCCCTCAACACTGGCCAGACATTCTCCCCCCAACACTGGCCACACCCACCCTCCAACAATGGCCACATCAACTCTGCCAACACTGGCCACACCCATTCCCCCCAACACAGGCCACACCCAGCCCCCAAACACTGGCCACCCCCCCCCCCCCCCAACTCTGGCCACAACCACCCCCCAACACTGGCCATACACATCCCCAACACTGGCCACAACCACCCCCCAAACTTGGCCACACCCACCCCCCAACACTAGCTACACCCACCCCCCCAACACTGGCTACACCGTTCCCCCCAACACTTGCCACGCCCACCCCCAACACTGGCCACACGCACCCCCCAACACTGGCCACACCAACCCACAACACTGGCCACACCCTCCCCCCATCACTGGCCACACCCATTCTCCCCTAACACTGGCCACACCCACCCACCAAACATTGGCCACACCCACCCCCCAACACTAGTCATCCCCACCCCCAACACTGGCCAAACCCACCCCCCCAACACTGGCCACAGATATTCCCCCCACCACTGGCCACACCCAACCGCCCACCACTGCGCAGACCAATCCCCCAACACTGGCCACACGCACCCCCCCAACACTGGCCACACCAACCCCCCCCCCCAAACACTGGCCACCCCCACATCCCCAACACTGGCCACACTTACCCCCCAACACTTGCCATACACACCCCCAACACTGGCCACAACCACGCCTTAAACTTGGCCACAGCCACCCCCCAACACTGGCTACACCCACCCCCCAACACTGGCCACACCCACCCCCCAACACTGGCCACACCCATTCCCCCAACACTGGCCACTCCCACCCCCAACACTGGCCACACCCACCCACCAACACTGGCCACACCCACCCCCCAACACTAGCCACACACCCCCAACATTGGCCACACACCCCCCCAAACACTGGCCGCACCCACACCCCAACACCGGCCACACACCCCCCAACACTGGCCACACCAACCCCCCAACACTGGCCATACCCACACACCCCAACACTGGCCACACCCACCCCTCAACACCGGCCACACCCAACTCCCCAAAACTGGCCACACCGACCATCCCCCCCCCAACACTGGCCATACACCCCACCCAACACTGGCCACACCCACCGCCCAACAATGGCCAGACCCATCCCCCAACACTGGCCATCCCCACCCCACCCAACACTGGCCACACCCACCCACCCCCAACACTGGCCACCCCCACCCCCCCAACACTGGACACACCCACCCCAACACTGGCCACCCCCACCCCCCAACACTGGCCATACCCACCCCATCACTGGCCTCACCCACCCCCAAAATTGGCCACCCCCCTACACTGGCCAACCCCACCCCCCCAAACAGTAGCCACACCCACCCCCAACTCTGGCCACAACCACCCCCAACACTGGCCACACACCCCCAACACTGGCCACACACCCCCAACACTGGCCACACACACCGCCCAACACGGGCCACATCCACCCCACCCCCCAACACTGGCCACACACATTCTCCCCAACACTGGCCACACCCACCCCTCCCAAACACTGGCCACCGCCACATCCCCAACACTGGCCTCACCCAACCCCCCCAACACTGGACACACCCACCCCAACACTGGCCACACCCACCCCCCAACACTGGCAACACCCACTCCCCAACACTGGCCACACCCACCCTCCAACACTGGCAACACCCACCCCCCAACACTGGCCACCCCCACCCCACAACACTGGCCACCCCCACACCCCCAACACTGGCCACACCCATGCACCCCAACACTGGCCACCCCCACCCCACCCAACACTGGCTACACCCACCCCCCAACACTGGCCAGACCCACCCCCCCAACACTGGCCACAGCCACCCCCCAACACTGGCCACACCCACCCCCCAACACTGGCCACACCCACCCACCCCAACACAGGCCGCACCCACCCGCCCACACTGGCCACACCCACCACCCAACACTGGCCCACCCAGCCCAACACTGGCCACCCCCACCCCTCAACACTGGCCAGACATTCTCCCCCCAACACTGGCCACACCCACCCTCCAACAATGGCCACATCAACTCTGCCAACACTGGCCACACCCATTCCCCCCAACACAGGCCACACCCAGCCCCCAAACACTGGCCACCCCCCCCCCCAACTCTGGCCACAACCACCCCCCAACACTGGCCATACACATCCCCAACACTGGCCACAACCACCCCCCAAACTTGGCCACACCCACCCCCCAACACTAGCTACACCCACCCCCCCAACACTGGCTACACCCTTCCCCCCAACACTTGCCACGCCCACCCCCAACACTGGCCACACGCACCCCCCAACACTGGCCACACCAACCCACAACACTGGCCACACCCTCCCCCCATCACTGGCCACACCCATTCTCCCCTAACACTGGCCACACCCACCCACCAAACATTGGCCACACCCACCCCCCAACACTAGTCATCCCCACCCCCAACACTGGCCAAACCCACCCCCCCAACACTGGCCACAGATATTCCCCCCACCACTGGCCACACCCAACCGCCCACCACTGGGCAGACCAATCCCCCAACACTGGCCACACGCACCCCCCCAACACTGGCCACACCAAACCCCCCCCAAACACTGGCCACCCCCACATCCCCAACACTGGCCACACTTACCCCCCAACACTGGCCATACACACCCCCAACACTGGCCACAACCAAGCCTTAAACTTGGCCACAGCCACCCCCCAACACTGGCTACACCCACCCCACAACACTGGCCACACCCACCCCCCCAACACTGGCCACACCCACCCCCCAACACTGGCAACACCCACTCCCCAACACTGGCCACACCCACCCTCCAACACTGGCAACACCAACCCCCATCACTGGCCATCCCCACCCACAAATATTGCCCTCCCACCCCCCCACATTGGGCACACCCCCCCCCAACACTGGCCACCCCCACCCCCCCAACACTGGCCACACACCCCCCCCCAACACTGGCCGCACCCACGCCCCAACACTGGCCACACACCCCCAACACTGGCCACACCCACTCCCCAAACACTGGCCACACCCACCCCCCAACACTGGCCACACACCCCCCAACACTGGCCACACCAACCCCCCAACACTGGCCAAACCCACACACCCCCACACTGGCCACACCAACCCCTCAACACCGGCCACACCGAACCCCCCAAAACTGGCCACACCGACCCCCCCCCAACACTGGCCATACACCCCACCGAACACTGGCCACACCCAGCCCAACACTGGCCACCCCCACCCCTCAACACTGGCCAGACATTCTCCCCCCAACACTGGCCACACCCACCCTCCAACAATGGCCACATCAACTCTGCCAACACTGGCCACACCCATTCCCCCCAACACAGGCCACACCCAGCCCCCAAACACTGGCCACACCCCCCCAACTCTGGCCACAACCACCCCCCAACACTGGCCATACACATCCCCAACACTGGCCACAACCAGCCCCCAAACTTGGCCACACCCACCCCCCAACACTAGCTACACCCACCCCCCCAACACTGGCTACACCCTTCCCCCCAACACTTGCCACGCCCACCCCCAACACTGGCCACACGCACCCCCCAACACTGGCCACACCAACCCACAACACTGGCCACACCCTCCCCCCATCACTGGCCACACCCATTCTCCCCTAACACTGGCCACACCCACCCACCAAACATTGGCCACACCCACCTCCCAACACTAGTCATCCCCACCCCCAACACTGGCCAAACCCACCCCCCCAACACTGGCCACAGATATTCTCCCCAACACTGGCCACACCCAACCGCCCACCACTGGGCAGACCAATCCCCCAACAATGGCCACACGCACCCCCCCAACACTGGCCACACCAACCCCCCCCCCCAAACACTGGCCACCCCCACATCCCCAACACTGGCCACACTTACCCCCCAACACTGGCCATACACACCCCCAACACTGGCAACAACCACGCCTTAAACTGGCCACAGCCACCCCCCAACACTGGCTACACCCACCCCACAACACTGGCCACACACACCCCCCCAACACTGGCCACACCCACCCCCCAACACTGGCAACACCCACTCCCCAACACTGGCCACACCCACCCTCCAACACTGGCAACACCAACCCCCATCACTGGCCATCCCCACCCACAAATATTGCCCTCCCACCCCCCCACATTGGGCACACCCCCCCCCAACACTGGCCACCCCCACCCCCCCAACACTGGCCACACACACCCCCCCAACACTGGCCGCACCCACGCCCCAACACTGGCCACACACCCCCAACACTGGCCACACCCACTCCCCTAACACTGGCCACACCCACCCCCCAACACTGGCCACACACCCCCCAACACTGGCCACACCAACCCCCCAACACTGGCCATACCCACACACCCCCACACTGGCCACACCAACCCCTCAACACCGGCCACACCGAACCCCCCAAAACTGGCCACACCGACCCCCCCCCCCAACACTGGCCATACACCCCACCGAACACTGGCCACACCCACCGCCCAACAATGGCCATACCCACACACCCCAACACTGGCCACACCCACCCTCAACACTGGCCACACCGACCCCCCCCCAACACTGGCAACACACATTCCCCCCACCACTGGACAGACACATCCCCCAACACTGGCCACACCCACCCCCCCAACACTGGCCACATCCACCCCTCCCAAACACTGGCCACTGCCACATCCCCAACACTGGCCTCACCCAACCCCCCCAACACTGGCCACAGCCACCCCCAACATTGGCCAGACCCACCCCCAAACACTGGCCACACACAACCCCCAACACTGGCAACACCCGCTCCCCAACACTGGCCACACCCACCCTCCAACACTGGCAACACCCACCCCCCAACACTGGCCACCCCCACCCCCCAACACTGGCCACCCCCACCCCCCCAACACTGGCCACACCCATCCCCCCCCAACACTGGACACACCCACCCCCCCCCAACACTGTCCACACCCACCTCCAAAACTGGCCACCCCCACCCACCCCCAACACTGGCCACACCCACCCCCAAAACTGGCCAGACCCACCCCCCCAACACTGGCCACAGCCACCCACCCAACACTGGCCACACCCACCCCACAACACTGGCCACACCAACCCACCCCAACACAGGCCGCACTCACCCGCCCACACTGGCCACACCCACCCTCCAACACTGGCCCACCCAGCCCAACACTGGCCACCCCCACCCCCCAACACTGGCCAAACATTCTCCCCCCAACACTGGCCACACCCACCCTCCAACACAGGCAACATCAACTCCGCGAACACTGGCCACACCCATTCCCCCAACACAGGCCACACCCAGCCCCCCAACACTGGCCACACACCCCCAAACATTGGCCACACCCACCCCCCAACACTGGCCACACCTACCCCCCAACACTGGCCATACACATCCCCAACACTGGCCACAGCCACCCCCCAAACATGGCCACACACCCCCCCCAACACTAGCGACACCCACCCTCCAACACTGGCTACACCCATCCCCCCAACACTTGCCACGCCCACCCCCAACACTGGCCACACGCACCCCCCAACACTGGCCACACACCCCCCAACACTGGCCACACCAACCCCCCAACACTGGCCATACCCACACACCCCAACACTGGCCACACTCACCCCTCAACACCGGCCACACCCAACCCCCCAAAACTGGCCACACCGACCCCCCCAACATTGGCCATACACCCCACCCAACACTGGCCACACCCACCGCCCAACAATGGCCAGATCCACCCCCCAACACTGGCCACACCCACGCCCCCAACACTGGCCACCCCCACCCACCCAACACTGGACACACCCACCCCAACACTGGCCACACCCACCCCCCAACACTGGCCATACCCATCCCATCACTGGCCACACCCACCCCCAACATTGGCCACCCCCACCCCCCCAAACACTAGCCACACCCACCCCCCAACACTGGCCACACACCCCCAACACTGGCCACAACCAGCTCCCAACACTGGCCACCACCACCCCCCCCAACACTCGCCACACCCAACCCCTCAAAACTGGCCACACCGACCCCCCCCAACACTGGCCACACGCACTCCCCAACACGGGCCACACCCACCCCACCCCCCGCAACACTGGCCACACACATTGCCCCCAACACTGGCCACACCCAACCACCCCACCACTGGACAGACCCATCCCCCAACACTGGCCACCCCCCAACACTGGCCACTCCCACCCCTCCCAAACACTGGCCACCGCCACATCCCCAACACTGGCCTCACCCAACCCCCACAACACTGGACACAGCCAACCCCAACATTGGCCAGACCCACCCACAAACACTGGCCACACCCACCCCCCAACACTGGCCACCCCCACCCCACAACACTGGCAACTCCCACCCCCCCCAACACTGGCCACAGCCACCCCCCAACACTGGCCACACCCACCCCCCAACACTGGCCACACCCACCCACCCCAACACAGGCCGCACCCACCCACCCACACTGGCCACCCCCACCCCCCCACCTCTCAACACTGGCCACACATATTCCCCCCAACACTGGCCACACCCAACCCCCCACGACTGGGCAGACCCATCCCCCAACACTGGCCACACCAACCCCCTCCAAACACTGGCCACCCCCACATCCCCAACACTTACCCCCCAACACTGGCCATACACAACCCCAACACTGGCCACAACCACGCCCTAAACATGGCCACACCCACCCCCCTACACTGGCTACACCCTCCCCCCAACACTGGCCACACCCATCCCCCCAACACTGGCCACACCCACCCCCCAACACTGGCAACACCCACTCCCCAACGCTGTCCACACCCACCCCCCAACTCTGGACACACCCACCCCCAACACTGGCCACACCCCCCCAACACTGGCCACACACCCCCAACACTGGCCACACCCACCTCCCAACACTGGCCACCCCCACCCCCCAACACTGGCCACACCCAACCCCCCAAAACTGGCCACACCGACCCCCCCAACACTGGCCACACACAACCCCCAACACGGGCCACACCCACCCCACCCCCCTCAACACTGGCCATACCCACACACCCCAACACTGGCCACACCCACCCTCAACACTGGCCACACCCAACCCCCCAAAACTGGCCACACCGACCCCCCCCCAACACTGGCAACACACATTCCCCCCAACACTGGCCACACCCAAACCCCCCCCACCACTGGACAGACCCATCCCCCAACACTGGCCACCCCCAGCCCCCCAACACTGGCCACACCCACCCCTCCCAAACACTGGCCAATGCCACATCCCCAACACTGGCCTCACCCAACCCCCCCAACACTGGCCACAGCCACCCCCAACATTGGCCAGACCCACCCACAAACACTGGCCACACACAACCCCCAACACTGGCAACACCCGCTCACCAACACTGGCCACACCCACCCTCCAACACGGGCAACACCCACCCCCCAACACTGGCCACCCCCACCCCCCAACACTGGCCACCCCCACCCCCCCAACACTGGCCACACTCATCCCCCCCAACACTGGCCACCCCCACCCCCCCAACACTGTCCACCCCCACCCCCAACACTGGCCACCTCCCCCCCCCAACACTGGCCACACCCACCCCCCTACACTGGCCACCCCACCCCACAAACACTAGCCACACCCAACCCCTACTCTGGCCACCCCCACCCCCAACACTGGCCACACACCCCCAACACTGGCCACACCCCCCCAACACTGGCCACACCCACCTCCCAACACTGGCCATACCCACACACCCCAACACTGGCCACACCCACCCTCAACACTGGCCACACCGACCCCCCCAACACTGGCAACACACATTCCCCCCACCACTGGACAGACACATCCCCCAACACTGGCCACACCCACCCCCCCAACACTGGCCACATCCACCCCTCCCAAACACTGGCCACTGCCACATCCCCAACACTGGCCTCACCCAACCCCCCCCAACACTGGCCACAGCCACCCCCAACATTGGCCAGACCCACCCCCAAACACTGGCCACACACAACCCCCAACACTGGCAACACCCGCTCCCCAACACTGGCCACACCCACCCTCCAACACTGGCAACACCCACCCCCCAACACTTGCCACCCCCACCCCCCAACACTGGCCACCCCCACCCCCCCAACACTGGCCACACCCATCCCCCCCCAACACTGGCCACACCCACCCCCCCCAACACTGTCCACACCCACCCCCAAAACTGGCCACCCCCACCCACCCCCAACACTGGCCACACCCACCCCCAAAACTGGCCAGACCCACCCCCACAACACTGGCCACAGCCACCCCCCCAACACTGGCCACACCCACCCCACAACACTGGCCACACCAACCCACCCCAACACAGGCCGCACCCACCCGCCCACACTGGCCACACCCACCCTCCAACACTGGCCCACCCAGCCCAACACTGGCCACCCCCACCCCCCAACACTGGCCAGACATTCTCCCCCCAACACTGGCCACACCCACCCTCCAACACAGGCAACATCAACTCCGCGAACACTGGCCACACCCATTCCCCCCAACACAGGCCACACCCAGCCCCCCAACACTGGCCACACCCCCCCAAACACTGGCCACACCCGCCCCCCAACACTGGCCACACCTACCCCCCAACACTGGCCATACACATCCCCAACACTGGCCACAGCCACCCCCCAAACATGGCCACACACACCCCCCAACACTAGCGACACCCACCCTCCAACACTGGCTACACCCATCCCCCCAACACTTGCCACGCTCACCCCCAACACTGGCCACACGTACCCCCCAACACTGGCCACACCCACCCCTCCCAAACACTGGCCAATGCCACATCCCCAACACTGGCCTCACCCAACCCCCCCAACACTGGCCACAGCCACCCCCAACATTGGCCAGACCCACCCCCAAACACTGGCCACACACAACCCCCAACACTGGCAACACCCGCTCCCCAACACTGGCCACACCCACCCTCCAACACTGGCAACACCCACCCCCCAACACTGGCCACCCCCACCCCCCAACACTGGCCACCCCCACCCCCCCAACACTGGCCACACTCATCCCCCCCAACACTGGCCACCCCCACCCCCCCAACACTGTCCACCCCCACCCCCAACACTGGCCACACCCACCCACCCCCAACACTGGCCACAGCCACCCCCCAACACTGGCCACACCCACCCCACAACACTGGCCACACTCATCCCCCCCAACACTGGCCACACCCACCCCCCCCAACACTGTCCACCCCCACCCCAACACTGGCCACACCCACCCACCCCCAACACTGGCCACAGCCACCCCCCAACACTGGCCACCCCCACCCCCCCAACACTGGCCACACTCATCCCCCCCAACACTGGCCACCCCCACCACCCCCAACACTGTCCACCCCCACCCCCAACACTGGCCAGACCCACCCCCAACACTGGCAACAACCACGCCTTAAACTTGGCCACAGCCACCCCCCAACACTGGCTACACCCAGCCCACAACACTGGCCACACCCACCCCCCCAACACTGGCCACACCCACCCCCCAACACTGGCAACACCCACTCCCCAACACTGGCCACACCCACCCTCCAACACTGGCAACACCAACCCCCATCACTGGCCATCCCCACCCACAAATATTGCCCTCCCACCCCCCCACATTGGGCACACCCCCCCCCAACACTGGCCACCCCCACCCCCCCAACACTGGCCACACACACCCCCCCAACACTGGCCGCACCCACGCCCCAACACTGGCCACACACCCCCAACACTGGCCACACCCACTCCCCAAACACTGGCCACACCCACCCCCCAACACTGGCCACACACCCCCCAACACTGGCCACACCAACCCCCCAACACTGGCCATACCCACACACCCCCACACTGGCCACACCAACCCCTCAACACCGGCCACACCGAACCCCCCAAAACTGGCCACACCGACCCCCCCCCCAACACTGGCCATACACCCCACCGAACACTGGCCACACCCACCGCCCAACAATGGCCAGACCCACCCCCAACACTGGCCACCTCCCCCCCCCAACACTGGCCACACCCACCCCCCTACACTGGCCACCCCACCCCCCAAACACTAGCCACACCCAACCCCTACTCTGGCCACACCCACCCCCAACACTGGCCACACACCCCCAACACTGGCCACACACCCCCAACACTGGCCACACCCACCTCCCAACACTGGCCATACCCACACACCCCAACACTGGCCACACCCACCCTCAACACTGGCCACACCGACCCCCCCCCAACACTGGCAACACACATTCCCCCCACCACTGGACAGACACATCCCCCAACACTGGCCACACCCACCCCCCCAACACTGGCCACATCCACCCCTCCCAAACACTGGCCACTGCCACATCCCCAACACTGGCCTCACCCAACCCCCCCAACACTGGCCACAGCCACCCCCAACATTGGCCAGACCCACCCCCAAACACTGGCCACACACAACCCCCAACACTGGCAACACCCGCTCCCCAACACTGGCCACACCCACCCTCCAACACTGGCAACACCCACCCCCCAACACTGGCCACCCCCACCCCCCAACACTGGCCACCCCCACCCCCCCAACACTGGCCACACCCATCCCCCCCCAACACTGGACACACCCACCTCCCCCAACACTGTCCACACCCACCCCCAAAACTGGCCACCCCCACCCACCCCCAACACTGGCCACACCCACCCCCAAAACTGGCCAGACCCACCCCCCCAACACTGGCCACAGCCACCCCCCCAACACTGGCCACACCCACCCCACAACACTGGCCACACCAACCCACCCCAACACAGGCCGCACCCACCCGCCCACACTGGCCACACCCACCCTCCAACACTGGCCCACCCAGCCCAACACTGGCCACCCCCACCCCCCAACACTGGCCAGACATTCTCCCCCCAACACTGGCCACACCCACCCTCCAACACAGGCAACATCAACTCCGCGAACACTGGCCACACCCATTCCCCCAACACAGGCCACACCCAGCCCCCCAACACTGGCCACACCCCCCCAAACATTGGCCACACCCACCCCCCAACACTGGCCACACCTACCCCCCAACACTGGCCATACACATCCCCAACACTGGCCACAGCCACCCCCCAAACATGGCCACACCCCCCCCCCAACACTAGCGACACCCACCCTCCAACACTGGCTACACCCATCCCCCCAACACTTGCCACGCCCACCCCCAACACTGGCCACACGCACCCCCCAACACTGGCCACACACCCCCCAACACTGGCCACACCAACCCCCCAACACTGGCCATACCCACACACCCCAACACTGGCCACACTCACCCCACAACACCGGCCACACCCAACCCCCCAAAACTGGCCACACCGACCCCCCCAACATTGGCCATACACCCCACCCAACACTGGCCACACCCACCGCCCAACAATGGCCAGATCCACCCCCCAACACTGGCCACACCCACGCCCCCAACACTGGCCACCCCCACCCACCCAACACTGGACACACCCACCCCAACACTGGCCACACCCACCCCCCAACACTGGCCATACCCACCCCATCACTGGCCACACCCACCCCCAACATTGGCCACCCCCACCCCCCCAAACACTAGCCACACCCACCCCCCAACACTGGCCACACACCCCCAACACTGGCCACAACCAGCTCCCAACACTGGCCACCACCACCCCCCCCAACACTCGCCACACCCAACCCCTCAAAACTGGCCACACCGACCCCCCCCAACACTGGCCACACGCACTCCCCAACACGGGCCACACCTACCCCACCCCCCGCAACACTGGCCACACACATTGCCCCCAACACTGGCCACACCCAACCACCTCACCACTGGACAGACCCATCCCCCAACACTGGCCACTCCCACCCCTCCCAAACACTGGCCACCGCCACATCCCCAACACTGGCCTCACCCAACCCCCACAACACTGGACACAGCCAACCCCAACATTGGCCAGACCCACCCACAAACACTGGCCACACCCACCCCCCAACACTGGCCACCCCCACCCCACAACACTGGCAACTCCCACCCCCCCCAACACTGGCCACAGCCACCCCCCAACACTGGCCACACCCACCCCCCAACACTGGCCACACCCACCCACCCCAACACAGGCCGCACCCACCCACCCACACTGGCCACACCCACCCTCCAACACTGGCCCACCCAGCCCAACACTGGCCACCCCCACCCCCCCAACACTGGCCACACACACCCCCCCAACACTGGCCGCACCCACGCCCCAACACTGGCCACACACCCCCAACACTGGCCACACCCACTCCCCAAACACTGGCCACACCCACCCCCCAACACTGGCCACACACCCCCCAACACTGGCCACACCAACCCCCCAACACTGGCCATACCCACACACCCCCACACTGGCCACACCAACCCCTCAACACCGGCCACACCGAACCCCCCAAAACTGGCCACACCGACCCCCCCCCCAACACTGGCCATACACCCCACCGAACACTGGCCACACCCACCGCCCAACAATGGCCAGACCCACCCCCAACACTGACCACCTCCCCCCCCCAACACTGGCCACACCCACCCCCCTACACTGGCCACCCCACCCCCCAAACACTAGCCACACCCAACCCCTACTCTGGCCACACCCACCCCGAACACTGGCCACACACCCCCAACACTGGCCACACACCCCCAACACTGGCCACACCCACCTCCCAACACTGGCCATACCCACACACCCCAACACTGGCCACACCCACCCTCAACACTGGCCACACCGACCCCCCCCCAACACTGGCAACACACATTCCCCCCACCACTGGACAGACACATCCCCCAACACTGGCCACACCCACCCCCCCAACACTGGCCACATCCACCCCTCCCAAACACTGGCCACTGCCACATCCCCAACACTGGCCTCACCCAACCCCCCCAACACTGGCCACAGCCACCCCCAACATTGGCCAGACCCACCCCCAAACACTGGCCACACACAACCCCCAACACTGGCAACACCCGCTCCCCAACACTGGCCACACCCACCCTCCAACACTGGCAACACCCACCCCCCAACACTGGCCACCCCCACCCCCCAACACTGGCCACCCCCACCCCCCCAACACTGGCCACACCCATCCCCCCCCAACACTGGACACACCCACCTCCCCCAACACTGTCCACACCCACACCCAAAACTGGCCACCCCCACCCACCCCCAACACTGGCCACACCCACCCCCAAAACTGGCCAGACCCACCCCCCCAACACTGGCCACAGCCACCCCCCCAACACTGGCCACACCCACCCCCCAACACTGGCCACACCAACCCACCCCAACACAGGCCGCACCCACCCGCCCACACTGGCCACACCCACCCTCCAACACTGGCCCACCCAGCCCAACACTGGCCACCCCCACCCCCCAACACTGGCCACACCCACCCCACAACACTGGCCACACCAACCCACCCCAACACAGGCCGCACCCACCCGCCCACACTGGCCACACCCACCCTCCAACACTGGCCCACCCAGCCCAACACTGGCCACCCCCACCCCCCAACACTGGCCAGACATTCTCCCCCCAACACTGGCCACACCCACCCTCCAACACAGGCAACATCAACTCCGCGAACACTGGCCACACCCATTCCCCCAACACAGGCCACACCCAGCCCCCCAACACAGGCCACACCCCCCCAAACATTGGCCACACCCACCCCCCAACACTGGCCACACCTACCCCCCAACACTGGCCATACACATCCCCAACACTGGCCACAGCCACCCCCCAAACATGGCCACACCCCCCCCCCCAACACTAGCGACACCCACCCTCCAACACTGGCTACACCCATCCCCCCAACACTTGCCACGCCCACCCCCAACACTGGCCACACGCACCCCCCAACACTGGCCACACACCCCCCAACACTGGCCACACCAACCCCCCAACACTGGCCATACCCACACACCCCAACACTGGCCACACTCACCCCACAACACCGGCCACACCCAACCCCCTAAAACTGGCCACACCGACCCCCCCAACATTGGCCATACACCCCACCCAACACTGGCCACACCCACCGCCCAACAATGGCCAGATCCACCCCCCAACACTGGCCACACCCACGCCCCCAACACTGGCCACCCCCACCCACCCAACACTGGACACACCCACCCCAACACTGGCCACACCCACCCCCCAACACTGGCCATACCCACCCCATCACTGGCCACACCCACCCCCAACATTGGCCACCCCCACCCCCCCAAACACTAGCCACACCCACCCCCCAACACTGGCCACACACCCCCAACACTGGCCACAACCAGCTCCCAACAGTGGCCACCACCACCCCCCCCAACACTCGCCACACCCAACCCCTCAAAACTGGCCACACCGACCCCCCCCAACACTGGCCACACGCACTCCCCAACACGGGCCACACCTACCCCACCCCCCGCAACACTGGCCACACACATTGCCCCCAACACTGGCCACACCCAACCACCCCACCACTGGACAGACCCATCCCCCAACACTGGCCACTCCCACCCCTCCCAAACACTGGCCACCGCCACATCCCCAACACTGGCCTCACCCAACCCCCACAACACTGGACACAGCCAACCCCAACATTGGCCAGACCCACCCACAAACACTGGCCACACCCACCCCCCAACACTGGCCACCCCCACCCCACAACACTGGCAACTCCCACCCCCCCCAACACTGGCCACAGCCACCCCCCAACACTGGCCACACCCACCCCCCAACACTGGCCACACCCACCCACCCCAACACAGGCCGCACCCACCCACCCACACTGGCCACACCCACCCTCCAACACTGGCCCACCCAGCCCAACACTGGCCACCCCCACCCCTCAACACTGGCCAGACATTCTCCCCCCAACACTGGCCACACCCACCCTCCAACACTGGCCATACACATCCCCAACACTGGCCACAACCACCCCCCAAACTTGGCCACACCCACCCCCCAACACTGGCCACACCCACCCTCCAACACTGGCCATACACATCCCCAACACTGGCCACAACCACCCCCCAAACTTGGCCACACCCACCCCCCAACACTGGCCATCCCCACCCCCAACACTGGCCACCCCCACCCCCCAACACTGGCCACCCCCACCCCCCCACCTCTCAACACTGGCCACACATATTCCCCCCAACACTGGCCACACCCAACCCCCCACGACTGGGCAGACCCATCCCCCAACACTGGCCACACCAACCCCCTCCAAACACTGGCCACCCCCACATCCCCAACACTTACCCCCCAACACTGGCCATACACAACCCCAACACTGGCCACAACCACGCCCTACACTTGGCCACACCCACCCCCCTACACTGGCTACACCCTCCCCCCAACACTGGCCACACCCATCCCCCCAACACTGGCCACACCCACCCCCCAACACTGGCAACACCCACTCCCCAACACTGTCCACACCCACCCCCCAACTCTGGACACACCCACCCCCAACACTGGCCACACCCCCCCCAACACTGGCCACACACCCCCAACACTGGCCACACCCACCTCCCAACACTGGCCACCCCCACCCCCCAACACTGGCCACACCCAACCCCCCAAAACTGGCCACACCGACCCCCCCAACACTGGCCACACACAACCCCCAACACGGGCCACACCCACCCCACCCCCCTCAACACTGGCCATACCCACACACCCCAACACTGGCCACACCCACCCTCAACACTGGCCACACCCAACCCCCCAAAACTGGACACACCGACCCCCCCCAACACTGGCAACACACATTCCCCCCAACACTGGCCACACCCAACCCCCCCCACCACTGGACAGACCCATCCCCCAACACTGGCCACCCCCAGCCCCCCACCACTGGCCACACACACCCCTCCCAAACACTGGCCAATGCCACATCCCCAACACTGGCCTCACCCAACCCCCCCAACACTGGCCACAGCCACCCCCAACATTGGCCAGACCCACCCACAAACACTGGCCACACACAACCCCCAACACTGGCAACACCCACTCCCCAACACTGGCCACACCCACCCTCCAACACTGGCAACACCCACCCCCCAACACTGGCCACCCCCACCCCCCAACACTGGCCACCCCCACCCCCCCAACACTGGCCACACTCATCCCCCCCAACACTGGCCACCCCCACCCCCCCAACACTGTCCACCCCCACCCCCAACACTGGCCACCTCCCCCCCCCAACACTGGCCACACCCACCCCCCTACACTGGCCACCCCACCCCACAAACACTAGCCACACCCAACCCCTACTCTGGCCACCCCCACCCCCAACACTGGCCACACACCCCCAACACTGGCCACACACCCCCAACACTGGCCACACCCACCTCCCAACACTGGCCATACCCACACACCCCAACACTGGCCACACCCACCCTCAACACTGGCCACACCGACCCCCCCAACACTGGCAACACACATTCCCCCCACCACTGGACAGACACATCCCCCAACACTGGCCACACCCACCCCCCCAACACTGGCCACATCCACCCCTCCCAAACACTGGCCACTGCCACATCCCCAACACTGGCCTCACCCAACCCCCCCAACACTGGCCACAGCCACCCCCAACATTGGCCAGACCCACCCCCAAACACTGGCCACACACAACCCCCAACACTGGCAACACCCGCTCCCCAACACTGGCCACACCCACCCTCCAACACTGGCAACACCCACCCCCCAACACTTGCCACCCCCACCCCCCAACACTGGCCACCCCCACCCCCCCAACACTGGCCACACCCATCCCCCCCCAACACTGGCCACACCCACCCCCCCCAACACTGTCCACACCCACCCCCAAAACTGGCCACCCCCACCCACCCCCAACACTGGCCACACCCACCCCCAAAACTGGCCAGACCCACCCCCCCAACACTGGCCACAGCCACCCCCCCAACACTGGCCACACCCACCCCACAACACTGGCCACACCAACCCACCCCAACACAGGCCGCACCCACCCGCCCACACTGGCCACACCCACCCTCCAACACTGGCCCACCCAGCCCAACACTGGCCACCCCCACCCCCCAACACTGGCCAGACATTCTCCCCCCAACACTGGCCACACCCACCCTCCAACACAGGCAACATCAACTCCGCGAACACTGGCCACACCCATTCCCCCCAACACAGGCCACACCCAGCCCCCCAACACTGGCCACACACCCCCAAACACTGGCCACACCCACCCCCCAACACTGGCCACACCTACCCCCCAACACTGGCCATACACATCCCCAACACTGGCCACAGCCACCCCCCAAACATGGCCACACACACCTCCCAACACTAGCGACACCCACCCTCCAACACTGGCTACACCCATCCCCCCAACACTTGCCACGCTCACCCCCAACACTGGCCACACGTACCCCCCAACACTGGCCACACACCCCCCAACACTGGCCACACCAACCCCCCAACACTGGCCATACCCACACACCCCAACACTGGCCACACTCACCCCTCAACACCGGCCACACCCAACCCCCCAAAACTGGCCACACCGACCCCCCCAACATTGGCCATACACCCCACCCAACACTGGCCACACCCACCGCCCAACAATGGCCAGACCCACCCCCCAACACTGGCCACACCCACGCCCCCAACACTGGCCACCCCCACCCACCCAACACTGGACACACCCACCCCAACACTGGCCACACCCACCCCCCAACACTGGCCATACCCACCCCATCACTGGCCACACCCACCCCCAAAATTGGCCACCCCCACCCCCCCAAACACTAGCCACACCCACCCCCCAACACTGGCCACACACCCCCAACACTGGCCACAACCAGCTCCCAACACTGGCCACCACCACCCCCCCCCCAACACTCGCCACACCCAACCCCTCAAAACTGGCCACACCGACCCCCCCCAACACTGGCCACACGCACCCCCCAACACGGGCCACACCCACCCCACCCCCCGCAACACTGGCCACACACATTGCCCCCAACACTGGCCACACCCAACCACCCCACCACTGGACAGACCCATCCCCCAACACTGGCCACCCCCCAACACTGGCCACTCCCACCCCTCCCAAACACTGGCCACCGCCACATCCCCAACACTGGCCTCACCCAACGCCCACAACACTGGACACAGCCAACCCCAACATTGGCCAGACCCACCCACAAACACTGGCCACACCCACCCCCCAACACTGGCCACCCCCACCCCACAACACTGGCAACTCCCACCCCCCCCAACACTGGCCACAGCCACCCCCCAACACTGGCCACACCCACCCCCCAACACTGGCCACACCCACCCACCCCAACACAGGCCGCACCCACCCACCCACACTGGCCACACCCACCCTCCAACACTGGCCCACCCAGCCCAACACTGGCCACCCCCACCCCTCAACACTGGCCAGACATTCTCCCCCCAACACTGGCCACACCCACCCTCCAACACTGGCCATACACATCCCCAACACTGGCCACAACCACCCCCCAAACTTGGCCACACCCACCCCCCAACACTGGCCACACCCACCCTCCAACACTGGCCATACACATCCCCAACACTGGCCACAACCACCCCCCAAACTTGGCCACACCCACCCCCCAACACTGGCCATCCCCACCCCCAACACTGGCCACCCCCACCCCCCAACACTGGCCACCCCCACCCCCCCACCTCTCAACACTGGCCACACATATTCCCCCCAACACTGGCCACACCCAACCCCCCACGACTGGGCAGACCCATCCCCCAACACTGGCCACACCAACCCCCTCCAAACACTGGCCACCCCCACATCCCCAACACTTACCCCCCAACACTGGCCATACACAACCCCAACACTGGCCACAATCACACCCTAAACTTGGCCACACCCACCCCCCTACACTGGCTACACCCTCCCCCGAACACTGGCCACACCCATCCCCCCAACACTGGCCACACCCACCCCCCAACACTGGCAACACCCACTCCCCAACACTGTCCACACCCACCCCCCAACTCTGGACACACCCACCCCCAACACTGGCCACACCCCCCCAACACTGGCCACACACCCCCAACACTGGCCACACCCACCTCCCAACACTGGCCACCCCCACCCCCCAACACTGGCCACACCCAACCCCCCAAAACTGGCCACACCGACCCCCCCAACACTGGCCACACACAACCCCCAACACGGGCCACACCCACCCCACCCCCCTCAACACTGGCCATACCCACACACCCCAACACTGGCCACACCCACCCTCAACACTGGCCACACCCAACCCCCCAAAACTGGCCACACCGACCCCCCCCCAACACTGGCAACACACATTCCCCCCAACACTGGCCACACCCACCCCTCCCAAACACTGGCCAATGCCACATCCCCAACACTGGCCTCACCCAACCCCCCCAACACTGGCCGCAGCCACCCCCAACATTGGCCAGACCCACCCCCAAACACTGGCCACACACAACCCCCAACACTGGCCACACCCACCCCACAACACTGGCCACACTCATCCCCCCCAACACTGGCCAGCCCCACCCCCCCCAACACTGTCCACCCCCACCCCCAACACTGGCCACACCCACCCACCCCCAACACTGGCCACAGCCACCCCCCAACACTGGCCACCCCCACCCCCCCAACACTGGCCACACTCATCCCCCCCAACACTGGCCACCCCCACCACCCCCAACACTGTCCACCCCCACCCCCAACACTGGCCAGACCCACCCCCCCAACACTGGCCACAGCCACCCCCCAACACTGGCCACACCCACCCCACAACACTGGCCACACCCACCCACCCCAACACAGGCCGCACCCACCCGCCCACACTGGCCACACCCACCCTCCAACAATGGCCCACCCAGCCCAACATTGGCCACCCCCACCCCCCAACACTGGCCAGACATTCTCCCCCCAACACTGGCTACACCCACCCACCAACACAGGCCACATCAACTCCGCGAACACTGGCCACACCCATTCCCCCAACACAGGCTACACCCAGCCCCCCAACACTGGCTACCCCCCCCCCCCAAACACTGGCCACACCCACCCCCCAACACTGGCCACACATACCCCCCAACACTGGCCATACACATCCCCAACACTGGCCACAACCACCCCCCAAACATGGCCACACACACCCCCCCAACACTAGCTACACCCACCCTCCAACACTGGCTACACCCATCCCCCCAACACTTGCCACGCCCACCCCCAACACTGGCCACACGCACCCCCAACACTGGCCACACACCCCCCAGCACTGGCCACACCAACCCCCCAACACTGGCCATACCCACACACCCCAACACTGGCCACACTCACCCCTCAACACCGGCCACACCCAACCCCCCAAAACTGGCCACACCGACCCCCCCAACACTGGCCATACACCCCACCCAACACTGGCCACACCCACCGCCCAACAATGGCCAGACCCACCCCCCAACACTGGCCACCCCCACCCCAGCCAACACTGGCCACACCCACGCCCCCAACACAGGCCACCCCCAGCCCCCCAACACTGGACACACCCACCCCAACACTGGCCACACCCACCCCCCAACACTGGCCATACCCACCCCATCACTGGCCACACCCACCCCCAACATTGGCCACCCCTCCACACTGGCCACCCCCACCCCACCAAAAACTAGCCACACCGACCCCCCAACTCTGGCCACACCCACACCCAACACTGGCCACACCCCCCCAACACTGGCCACACACCCCCAACACTGGCCACAACCACCTCCCAACACTGGCCACCCCCACCCCCCCCAACACTCGCCACACCCAACCCCTCAAAACTGGCCACACCGACCCCCCCCAACACTGGCCACACACACCCCCCAACACGGGCCACACCCACCCCATCCCCCGCAACACTGGCCACACACATTGCCCCCAACACTGGCCACACCCAACCACCCCACCACTGGACAGACCCATCCCCCAACACTGGCCACCCCCCAACACTGGCCACACCCACCCCTCCCAAACACTGGCCACCGCCACATCCCCAACACTGGCCTCACCCAACCCCCACAACACTGGACACAGCCAACCCCAACATTGGCCAGACCCACCCACAAACACTGGCCACACCCACCCCCCAACACTGGCCACCCCCACCCCACAACACTGGCAACTCCCACCCCCCCCAACACTGGCCACAGCCACCCCCCAACACTGGCCACACCCACCCCCCAACACTGGCCACACCCACCCACCCCAACACAGGCCGCACCCACCCACCCACACTGGCCACACCCACCCTCCAACACTGGCCCACCCAGCCCAACACTGGCCACCCCCACCCCTCAACACTGGCCAGACATTCTCCCCCCAACACTGGCCACACCCACCCTCCAACACTGGCCATACACATCCCCAACACTGGCCACAACCACCCACCAAACTTGGCCACACCCACCCCCCAACACTGGCCACACCCACCCTCCAACACTGGCCATACACATCCCCAACACTGGCCACAACCACCCCCCAAACTTGGCCACACCCACCCCCCAACACTGGCCATCCCCACCCCCAACACTGGCCACCCCCACCCCCCAACACTGGCCACCCCCACCCCCCCCCACCTCTCAACACTGGCCACACATATTCCCCCCAACACTGGCCACACCCAACCCCCCACGACTGGGCAGACCCATCCCCCAACACTGGCCACACCAACCCCCTCCAAACACTGGCCACCCCCACATCCCCAACACTTACCCCCCAACACTGGCCATACACAACCCCAACACTGGCCACAACCACGCCCTAAACTTGGCCACACCCACCCCCCTACACTGGCTACACCCTCCCCCCAACACTGGCCACACCCATCCCCCCAACACTGGCCACACCCACCCCCCAACACTGGCAACACCCACTCCCCAACACTGTCCACACCCACCCCCCAACTCTGGACACACCCACCCCAACACTGGTCACACACCCCCAACACTGGCCACACCCCCCCAACACTGGCCACATCCACCTCCCAACACTGGCCACCCCCACCCCCCAACACTGGCCACACCCAACCCCCCAAATCTGGCCACACCGACCCCCCCAACACTGGCCACACACAACCCCCAACACGGGCCACACCCACCCCACCCCCCTCAACACTGGCCATACCCACACACCCCAACACTGGCCACACCCACCCTCAGCACTGCCCACACCCAACCCCCCAAAACTGGCCACACCGACCCCCCCCCAACACTGGCAACACACATACCCCCCAACACTGGCCACACCCAACCCCCCCCACCACTGGACAGACCCATCCCCCAACACTGGCCACCCCCAGCCCCCCAACACTGGCCACACCCACCCCTCCCAAACACTGGCCAATGCCACATCCCCAACACTGGCCTCACCCAACCCCCCCAACACTGGCCACAGCCACCCCCAACATTGGCCAGACCCACCCCCAAACACTGGCCACACACAACCCCCAACACTGGCAACACCCGATCCCCAACACTGGCCACACCCACCCTCCAACACTGGCAACACCCACCCCCCAACACTGGCCACCCCCACCCCCCAACACTGGCCACCCCCACCCCCCCAACACTGGCCACACTCATCCCCCCCAACACTGGCCACCCCCACCCCCCCAACACTGTCCACCCCCACCCCCAACACTGGCCACACCCACCCACCCCCAACACTGGCCACAGCCACCCCCCAACACTGGCCACACCCACCCCACAACACTGGCCACACTCATCCCCCCCAACACTGGCCACCCCCACCCCCCCCAACACTGTCCACCCCCACCCCCAACACTGGCCACACCCACCCACCCCCAACACTGGCCACAGCCACCCCCCAACACTGGCCTCCCCCACCCCCCCAACACTGGCCACACTCATCCCCCCCAACACTGGCCACCCCCACCACCCCCAACACTGTCCACCCCCACCCCCAACACTGGCCAGACCCACCCCCCCAACACTGGCCACAGCCACCCCCCAACACTGGCCACACCCACCCCACAACATTGGCCACACCCACCCACCCCAACACAGGCCGCACCCACCCGCCCACACTGGCCACACCCACCCTCCAACAGTGGCCCACCCAGCCCAACATTGGCCACCCCCACCCCCCAACACTGGCCAGACATTCTCCCCCCAACACTGGCTACACCCACCCTCCAACACAGGCCACATCAACTCCGCGAACACTGGCCACACCCATTCCCCCCAACACAGGCTACACCCAGCCCCCCAACACTGGCTACCCCCCCCCAAACACTGGCCACACCCACCCCCCAACACTGGCCACACCTACCCCCCAACACTGGCCATACACATCCCCAACACGGCCACAACCACCCCCCAAACATGGCCACACACACCCCCCCAACACTAGCTACACCCACCCTCCAACACTGGCTACACCCATCCCCCCAACACTTGCCACGCCCACCCCCAACACTGGCCACACGCACCCCCAACACTGGCCACACACCCCCCAACACTGGCCACACCAACCCCCCAACACTGGCCATACCCACACACCCCAACACTGGCCACACTCACCCCTCAACACCGGCCACACCCAACCCCCCAAAACTGGCCACACCGACCCCCCCCAACACTGGCCATACACCCCACCCAACACTGGCCACACCCACCGCCCAACAATGGCCAGACCCACCCCCCAACACTGGCCACCCCCACCCCACCCAACACTGGCCACACCCACGCCCCCAACACTGGCCACCCCCAGCCCCCCAACACTGGACACACCCACCCCAACACTGGCCACACCCACCCCCCAACACTGGCCATACCCACCCCATCACTGGCCACACCTACCCCCAACATTGGCCACCCCTCTACACTGGCCACCCCCACCCCCCCAAAAACTAGCCACACCGACCCCCCAACTCTGGCCACACCCACACCCAACACTGGCCACACACCCCCAACACAGGCCACACACCCCCAACACTGGCCACAACCACCTCCCAACACTGGCCACCCCCACCCCCCCCCAACACTCGCCACACCCAACCCCTCAAAACTGGCCACACCGACCCCCCCCAACACTGGCCACACACACCCCCCAACACGGGCCACACCCACCCCACCCCCCGCAACACTGGCCACACACATTGCCCCCAACACTGGCCACACCCAACCACCCCACCACTGGACAGACCCATCCCCCAACACTGGCCACACCCCAACACTGGCCACACCCACCCCTCCCAAACACTGGCCACCGCCACATCCCCAACACTGGCCTCACCCAACCCCCACAACACTGGACACAGCCAACCCCAACATTGGCCAGACCCACCCACAAACACTGGCCACACCCACCCACCCCAACACAGGCCGCACCCACCCGCCCACACTGGCCACACCCACCCTCCAACACTGGCCAGACACATCCCCAACACTGGCCACATCCACCCCCCAAACTTGGCCACACCCACCCCCCAACACTGGCCATCCCCACCCCCAACACTGGCCACCCCCACCCCCCAACACTGGCCACCCCCACCCCCCCCCAACACTCGCCACACCCAACCCCTCAAAACTGGCCACACCGACCCCCCCCAACACTGGCCACACACACCCCCCAACACGGGCCACACCCACCCCACCCCCCGCAACACTGGCCACACACATTGCCCCCAACACTGGCCACACCCAACCACCCCACCACTGGACAGACCCATCCCCCAACACTGGCCACCCCCCAACACTGGCCACACCCACCCCTCCCAAACACTGGCCACCGCCACATCCCCAACACTGGCCTCACCCAACCCCCCCAACACTGGCCACAGCCACCCTCCAACACTGGCCTCACCCAACCCCCACAAGACTGGACACAGCCAACCCCAACATTGGCCAGACCCACCCACAAACACTGGCCACACCCACCCCACAACACTGGCCACCCCCACCCCACAACACTGGCCACCCCCACCCCCCCAACACTGGCCACAGCAACCCCCCAACACTGGCCACACCCCCCCCAACACTGGCCACACCCACCCACCCCAACACAGGCCGCACCCACCCGCCCACACTGGCCACACCCACCCTCCAACACTGGCCAGACACATCCCCAACACTGGCCACATCCACCCCCCAAACTTGGCCACACCCACCCCCCAACACTGGCCATCCCCACCCCCAACACTGGCCACCCCCACCCCCCAAAACTGGCCACACCCACCCCCCCACCTCCCAACACTGGCCACACATATTCCCCCCAACACTGGCCACACCCAACCCCCCACGACTGGGCTGACCCATCCCCCAACACTGGCCACACCAACCCCCCCCCCCAAACACTGGCCACCCCCACATCCCCAACACTGGCCACACTTACCCCCCAACGCTGGCCATACACAACACCAACACTGAACACAACCACGCCCTAAACTTGGCCACACCCACCCCCCAACACTGGCTACACCCAACCCCAGCACTGGCCACACCCATCCCCCCAACACTGGCCACAACCACCCCCCAACACTGGCAACACCCACTCCCCAACACTGGCCACACCCACCCCCCAACTCTGGCCACACCCACCCCCAACACTGGCCACACACCCCCAACACTGGCCACACACCCCCAACACTGGCCACACCCACCTCCCAACACTGGCGACCCCAACCCCCCCCAACACTGGCCACACCCAACCCCCCAAAACTGGCCAAACTGACCCCCCCAACACTGGCCACACCCAACCCCCAACACGGGCCACACCCACCCCACCCCCCTCAACACTGGCCACACACATTCCCCCCAACACTGGCCACCCCCACCCCCCAACACTGGCCACACCTACCCCCCAACACTGGCCACACACATCCCCAACACTGGCCACAACCACCCCCCAAACATGGCCACACACACCCCCCAACACTAGCTACACCCACCCTCCAACACTGGCTACACCCATCCCCCCAACACTTGCCACGCCCACCCCAACACTGGCCACACGCAACCCCCAACACTGGCCACACACCCCCCAACACTGGCCACACCAACCCCCCAACACTGGCCATACCCACACACCCCAACACTGGCCACACTCACCCCTCAACACCGGCCACACCCAATCCCCCAAAACTGGCCACACCGACCCCCCCCCAACACTGGCCATACACCCCACCCAACACTGGCCACACCCATCGCCCAACAATGGCCAGACCCACCCCCCAACACTGGCCACCCCCGCCCCACCCAACACTGGCCACACCCACGCCCCCAACACTGGCCACAGCCACCCCCCAACACTGGGCACACCCACCCCACAACACTGGCCACACCCACCCATCCCAACACAGGCCGCACCCACCCGCCCACACTGGCCACACCCACCCTCCAACACTGGCCTACCCAGCCCAACACTGGCCAGACATTCTACCCCCAGCACTGGCCACACCCACCCACCAACACAGGCCACATCAACTCCGCGAACACTGGCCAAACCCATTCCCCCCAAACACTGGCCACACCCACCCCCCAACACTGGCCACACCTACCCCCCAACACTGGCCATACACATCCCCAACACTGGCCACAACCACCCCCCAACACTAGCTACACCCACCCTCCAACACTGGCTACACCCATCCCCCCAACACTTGCCACGCCCACCCCCAACACTGGCCACACGCACCCCCCAACACTGGCCACACCCCCCCCCAACACTGCCCACACCAACCCCCCAACACTGGCCATGCCCACACACCCCAACACTGGCCACACTCACCCCTCAACACCGGCCAAACCCAACCCCCCAAAACTGGCCACACCGACCCCCCCCAACACTGGCCATACACCCCACCCAACACTGGCCACACCCACCGCCCAACAATGGCCAGACCCACCCCCCAACACTGGCCACCCCCACCCCACCCAACACTGGCCACACCCACGCCCCCAACACTGGCCACCCCCACCCCCCCAACACTGGACACACCCACCCCAACACTGGCCACACCCACCCCCCAACACTGGCCATACCCACCCCATCACTGGCCACACCCACCCCAACATTGGCCACCCCCCTACACTGGCCACCCCCACCCCCCCAAAAACTAGCCACACCCACCCCCCAACTCTGGCCACACCCACACCCAACACTGGCCAAACACCCCCAACACTGGCCACACCCCTCCAACACTGGCCACAACCACCTCCCAACACTGGCCACCCCCACCCCCCCCAACACTCGCCACACCCAAGCCCTCAAAACTGGCCACACCGACCCCCCCAACACTGGCCACACACACCCCCCAACACGGGCCACACCCACCCCAACCCCGCAACACTGGCCACACACATTGCCCCCAACAGTGGCCACACCCAACCACCCCACCACTGGACAGACCCATCCCCCAACACTGGCCACCCCCCAACACTGGCCACACCCACCCCTCCCAAACACTGGCCACCGCCACATCCCCAACACTGGCCTCACCCAACCCCCACAACACTGGACACAGCCAACTCCAACATTGGCCAGACCCACCCACAAACACTGGCCACACCCACCCCCAACACCGGCCACCCCCAGCCCACAACACTGGCCACCCCCACCCCCCCCCAACACTGGCCACAGCCACCCCCCAACACTGGATACACCCACCCCCCAACACTGGCCACACCCACCCACCCCAACACAGGCCGCACCCACCCGCCCACACTGGCCACACCCACCCTCCAACACTGGCCAGACATTCTCCCCCCAACACTGGCCACACCCACCCTCCAACACTGGCCATACACATCCCCAACACTGGCCACATCCACCCCCCAAACTTGGCCACCCCCACCCCCCAACACTGGCCATCCCCACCCCCAACACTGGCCACCCCCACCCCCCAACACTGGCCACCCCCACCCCCCCCACCTCCCAACACTGGCCACACATATTCCCCCCAACACTGGCCACACCCAACCCCCCACGACTGGGCAGACCCATCCCCCAACACTGGCCACACCAACCCCCCCCAAACACTGACCACCCCCACATCCCCAACACTGGCCACACTTACCCCCCAACGCTGGCCATACACAACCCCAACACTGAACACAACCACGCCCTAAACTTGGCCACACCCACCCCCCAACACTGGCTACACCCACCCCCCAACACTGGCCACACCCATCCCCCCAACACTGGCCACACCCACCCCCCAACACTGGCAACACCCACTCCCCAACACTGGCCACACCCACCCCCCAACTCTGGCCACACCCACCCCCAACACTGGCCACACACCCCCAACACTGGCCACACACCCCCAACACTGGCCACACCCACCTCCCAACACCGGCCACCCCAACCCCACCCAACACTGGCCACACCCAACCCCCCAAAACTGGCCACACCGACCCCCCCAACACTGGCCACACACAACCCCCAACACGGGCCACACCCACCCCACCCCCCTCAACACTGGCCACACACATTCCCCCCAACACTGGCCACACCCAACCCACCCACCACTGGACAGACCCATCCCCCAACACTGGCCACCCCCACCCCCACCACTGGCCACACCCACCCCTCCCAAACACTGGCCACCGCCACATCCCCAACACTTGCCTCACCCAACCCCCCCAACACTGGAGACAGCCAACCCCAACATTGGCCAGACCCACCCCCAAACACTGGCCACACCCACCCAACACTGGCAACACCCACTCCCCAACTCTGGCCACACCCACCTCCAACACAGGCAACACCCACCCCCAACACTGGCCACCCCCACCCCACAACACTGGCCACCCCCATCCCCCAACACTGGCCACACCCATCCACCCCAACACTGGCCACCCCCACCCCATCCAACACTGGCTACACCCACCCCCCAACACTGGCCAGACCCACCCCCTCAACACTGGCCACAGCCAACCCCCAACACTGGCCACACCCACCCCCAACACTGGCCACACCCACCCACCCCAACACAGGCGGCACCCACCTGCCCACACTGGCCACACCCAACCTCCAACACTGGCCCACCCAGCTCAACACTGGCCACCCCCACCCCTCAACACTGGCCAGACATTCTCCCCCCAACACTGGCCACACCCACCCTCCAACACTGGCCACATCAACTCCGCCAACACTGGCCACACCCAGCCCCCCAACACTGGCCACACACCCCCAACACTGGCCACACCCACCCCCCAACACTGGCCACACCAACCCCCCAACACTGGCCACCCCCACCCCACAACACTGGCCACCCCCACCCCCCCCCAACACTGGCCACAGCCACCCCCCAACAATGGCCACACCCACCCCCCAACACTGGCCACACACATTCCCCCCAACACCGGCCACACCCAACCCCCCACCACTGGACAGGCCCATCCCCCAACACTGGCCACATCCCCCCCCACCAGCACTGGCCACACCCACGCCCCCCCCCAAACACTGGCCACCGCCACATCCCCAACACTGGCCTCACCCTACTCCCCCAACACTGGCCACAGCCACCCCCAACATTGGCCAGACCCACCCCCCAACACTGGCCACACTCAACCACCTCCCCAACACTGGCCACACCCACCCCCCAACACTGGCAACACCCACCCCCCAACACTGGCCAGACTCACCCCCCCAACACTGGCCACAGCCATCCGCCAACGATGGCCACACCCACCCCCCAACACTGGCCAAACACACACAACCCAACACAGGCCGCACCCACCCGCCCACACAGGACACACCCACCCTCCAACACTGGCCCACCCAGCCCAACACTGGCCAACCCCACCCCCCAACACTGGCCAGACACTTTGCCCCCAACACTGGCCACACCCATTCCCCCAACACTGGCAACACCCACCCCCCAACACTGGCTACACCTACCCCCCAACACTGGCCACACCCATCCCCCCAACACTTGCCACGCCCACCCCCAACACTGGCCACACCAACTCCGCAACACTGGCCACACCCATTCCCCCCAACACAGGCCACACCCAGCCCCCCAACATTGGCCACAAGCACCCCCCAAACGTGGCCACACCCACCCCCAAACACTGGCTACACCCACCCACCAACACTGGCCACACCCATCCCCCCAACACTTGCCACGCCAACCCCCAACACTGGCCACACCCACCCCCCAACCCTGGCCACACCCATTCCCCCCTAACACAGGCCACACCCACCCACCCGACATTGGCCACACCCACCCCCCAACACTGGCCATCCCCACCCCCAACAATGGCCAAACCCACCCCCCAACACTGGCCACGCCCACCCCCCCAACACTGGCCACACCCACCCCACACCCCCCCAGCACTGGCCACACCCAACCCCCCACCACTGGGCAGACCCATCCCCCAACACTGGCCACACACACACCCCCAATACTGGACACACCAATCCCCCCAAACACTGGCCACCACCACATCCCTAACACTGGCCTCACCCAACCCCCCCCAACACTGGCCACACCCACCCCCCAACACTGGCTACACCTACCCCCCAACACTGGCCACAACCACCCCCCAACACTTGCCACGCCCACCCCCAACACTGGCCACACCAACTCCGCAACACTGGCCACACCCATTCCCCCCAACACAGGCCAAACCCAGCCCCCCAACATTGGCCACAACCACCCCCCAAACTTGGCCACACCCACCCCCCAACACTGGCTACACCCACCCACCAACACTGGCCACACCCATCCCCCCAACACTGGCCACCCCCACATCCCTAACACTGGCCTCACCCAACCGCCCCAACACTGGCCACACCCACCATCCAACACTGGCCACACCAACTCCGCCAACACTGGCCACACCCATTCCCCCCAACAAAGGCCACCCCCACCCCCCCAACACTGGCCACACACACCCCCCAACACTGGCCACACCCACCACCCAACACTGGCCACACTTACCCCCCAACACTGGCCATACACACCCTCCAACACTGGCAACACCAACCCCCAACACTGGCCACACCCACACCCCAACACTGGCCACACCTAAGCCCCAACACTGGACATCCACACCCCCAACACTGGCCAAACCCACCCCCCAACACTGGCCACGCCCACCCCCCCAACACTGGCCACAGCCACGCCCTACACGGGCCACACCCACCCCCAAACACTGGTCACACCCCCCCCAACTCTGTCCACACCAACCCCCCCTCCCCAACACTGGCCACACACATTCCTCCAACACTGGCCACACCCAACCCCCTACCACTGGGCAGACCCATCCCCCAACACTGGCCACACACACCCACCCAACACTGGCCACACCAACCCCCCCAAACACTGGCCACCCCCACATCCCCAACACTGGCCTCACCCAACCCCCCCAACAATGGCCAAACCCACCCCCCAACACTGGCCACACCCACCCCCCAACACTGGCCACACCCACCCCACACCCCCCCCCAGCACTGGCCACGCACATTCCCCCCCACACTGGCCACACACACCCACCCAACACTGGCCACACCAACCCCCCCAAACACTGGCCACCCCCACATCCCCAACACTGGCCACACCCATTCCCCCCAACAAAGCCCCCCCACCCCCCCCCACACTGGCCACACCCCCCCCCAACACTGGCCTCACCCACCACCCAACACTGGCCACACTTACCCCCCAACACTGGCCATACACACCCTCCAACACTGGCAACACCAACCCCCAACACTGGCCACACCCACACCCCAACACTGGCCACACCTAAGCCCCAACACTGGACATCCACACCCCCAACACTGGCCAAACCCACCCCCCAACACTGGCCACGCCCACCCCCCCAACACTGGCCACAGCCACGCCCTACACGGGCCACACCCACCCCCAAACACTGGTCACACCCCCCCCAACTCTGTCCACACCAACCCCCCCTCCCCAACACTGGCCACACACATTCCTCCAACACTGGCCACACCCAACCCCCTACCACTGGGCAGACCCATCCCCCAACACTGGCCACACACACCCACCCAACACTGGCCACACCAACCCCCCCAAACACTGGCCACCCCCACATCCCCAACACTGGCCTCACCCAACCCCCCCAACAATGGCCAAACCCACACCCCAACACTGGCCACACCCACCCCCCCAACACTGGCCACACCCACCCCACACCCCCCCCCAGCACTGGCCACGCACATTCCCCCCCACACTGGCCACACACACCCACCCAACACTGGCCACACCAACCCCCCCAAACACTGGTCACCCCCACATCCCCAACACTGGCCACACCCATTCCCCCCAACAAAGCCCCCCCACCCCCCCCCACACTGGCCACACCCCCCCCCCAACACTGGCCACACCCACCACCCAACACTGGCCACACTTACCCCCCAACACTGGCCATACACACCCCCAACAATAGCCACAACCACGCCCTAAACTTGGCCACAACCACCCCCCAACGCTGGCTACACCCACCCCCCAACACTGGCCACACCCATCCCCCCAACACTGGCCACACCCAACCCCCAACACTGGCAACACCCACTCCCCAACACTGGCCACCCCCACCCCCATCACTGGCCATCCCCACCCCCCCAACATTGCCCCCCCCACCCCACACTGGGCACACCCACCCCCCCCCCCAACACTGGCCACCCCCACCCCCCAACACTGGCCACACCCACCCCCCAACACTGGCCACACCCACACAGCAACACTAGCCACACCGCCCCCAACATTGGCCACACCCACCCCCCAAACACTGGCCGCACCCACCCCCCAACACTGGCCACACACCCCCCAACACTGGCCACACCAACCCCCCAACACTGGCCATACCCACACAGCCCAACACTGGCCACACCCACCCCTCAACACCGGCCACACCCAACCCCCCAAAACTGGGCACACCGACCACCCCCCCCCCCAACACTGGCCATATAGCCCACCCAACACTGGCCACACCCACGTCCCAACAATGGCCAGACCCACCCCCCAACACTGGCCACCCCCACCCCGCAACACTGGCCATACCCACACAGCCCAACACTGGCCACACCCACCCCTCAACACCGGCCACACCCAACCCCCCAAAACTGGCCACACCGACCACCCCCCCCCCGACACTGGCCATACAGCCCACCCAACACTGGCCACACCCACGGCCCAACAATGGCCAGACCCACACCCCAACACTGGCCACACCCACCCCCCCAACACTGGCCACCCCCAACCCCCCAACACTGGCCATACCCACCCCATCACTGGCCTCACCCACCCCCAACATTGGCCACCCCCTACACTGGCCACCCCCACCCCCCCAAACACTAGCCACACCCACCCCCCAACTCTGGCCACAACCACCCCCAACACTGGCCACACACCCCCAACACTGGCCACACACCCCCAACACTGGCCACACCCATTCCCAACACTGGCCACCCCCACCCCCACCCAACACTGGCCGCACCCAACCCCCCAAAACTGGCCACACCGACCCCCCCCAACACTGGCCACACACACACCCCAACACGGGCCACATCCACCCCACCCCCCCAACACTGGCCACACACATTCCCCCCAACACTGGCCACACCCACCCCTCCCAAACACTGGCCACCGCCACATCCCCAACACTGGCCACAACCACCCCCCAAATTTGGCCACACCCACCCCCCAACACTGGCTACACCACCCCCCAACACTGGCCACACCCATCAGCCCAACACTTGCCACGCCCACCCCCAACACTGGCCACACGCACCCCCCAACACTGGCCACACCCATCCCCAACACTGGCCACACCCACACCCCAACACTGGCCACACCCATTCACCCTAACACTGGCCACACCCACCCACCCAACATTGGCCACACCCACCCCCCAACACTGGCCATCCCCACCCCCAACAATGGCCAAACCCACCCCCCAACACTGGCCACACCCACCCCCCAACACTGCCCACACCCACCCCACACACCCCCAGCACTGGCCACACACATTCCCCCCCACACTGGCCACACCCAACCCCCTACCACTGGGCAGACCCATCCCCCAACACGGGCCACACACACCCACCCAACACTGGCCACACCAACCCCCCCAAACACTGGCCACCCCCACATCCCCAACACTGGCCTCACCCAACCCCCCCAACACTGGCCACACCCACCATCCAACACTGGCCACACCAACTCCGCCAACACTGGCCACACCCATTCCCCCCAACAAAGGCCCACCCACCCCCCCCCACACTGGACACCCCCCCCCCCAACACTGGCCACACCCACCACCCAACACTGGCCACACTTACCCCCCAACACTGGCCATACACACCCCCAACACTAGCCACAACCACGCCCTAAACTTGGCCACAACCACCACCCAACACTGGCTACACCCACCCCCCAACACTGGCCACACCCATCCCCCCAACACTGGCCACACCCAACCCCCAACACTGGCAACACCCACTCCCCAACACTTGCCACACCCACCCTCCAACACTGGCAACATCAACCCCCATCAGTGGCCACCCCCACCCCCCCAACATTTCCCCCTCCCACCCCACACTGGGCACATCCATCCCCGCCCCCAACACTGGCCACCCCCACCCCCCCAACACTGGCCACACCCACCCCCCAACACTGGCCACACCCACACCCCAACACTAGCCACCCCCCCCCAACATTGGCCACACCCACCCCCCAAACACTGGCCGCACCCACCCCCCAACACTGGCCACACACCCCCAACACTGGCCACACCAACCCCCCAACACTGGCCATACCCACACAGCCCAACACTGGCCACACCCACCCCTCAACACCGGCCACACCCAACCCCCCAAAACTGGTCACACCGACCATCCCCCCCCCCAACACTGGCCATACAGCCCACCCAACACTGGCCACACCCACGGCCCAACAATGGCCAGACCCACCCCCCAACACTGGCCACCTCCACCCCACCCAACACTGGCCACACCTACCCCCCCAACACTGGCCACCCCCAACCCCCCAACACTGGTCACACCCACCCCAACACTGGCGACCCCCACCCCCCAACACTGGCCATACCCACCCCATCACTGGCCTCACCCACCCTCAACATTGGCCACTCCCCTACACTGGCCACCCCCACCCCTCCAAACACTAGCCACACCCACCCCCCAACTCTGGCCACAACCACCCCCAACACTGGCCACACACCCCCAACACTGGCCACACACCCCCAACACTGGCCACACCCATTCCCAACACTGGCCACCCCCACCCCCCCCCCAACACTGGCCACACCCAACCCCCCAAAACTGGCCACACCGACCCCCCCCAACACTGGCCACACACACACCCCAACACGGGCCACATCCACCCCACCCCCCCCCAACACTGGCCACACACATTCCCCCCAACACTGGCCACACCCACCCCTCCCAAACACTGGCCACCGCCACATCCCCAACACTGGCCTCACCCAACCCCCCCAACACTGGCTACACCCACCCGCCAACACTGGCCAGACCCACCCCCCCAACACTGGCCACAGCCACCCCCCAACACTGGCCACACCCACCCCCCAACACTGGCCACACCCACCCACCCCAACACAGGCCGCACCCACACGCCCACACTGGCCACACCCACCCTCCAACACTGGCCCACCCAGCCCAACACTGGCCACCCCCACCCCTCAACACTGGCCAGACATTCTCCCCCCAACACTGGCCACACCCACCCTCCAACACTGGCCACATCAATTTCGCCAACACTGGCCACACCCATTCCCCCCAACACAGGCCACACCCAGCCCCCCAACACTGGCCACACACCCCCAACTCTGGCCACAACCACCCCCCAACACTGGCCATACCTACCCCCCAACACTGGCCATACACATCCCCAACACTGGCCACAACCACCCCCCAAACTTGGCCACACCCACCCCCCAACACTAGCTACACCCACCCCCCCCAACACTGGCTACACCCATCCCCCCAACATTTGCCACGCCCACCCCCAACACTGGCCACACGCACCCCCCAACACTGGTCACACCAACCCCAACACTGGCCACACCCACCCCCCATCACTTGCCACACCCATTCCCCCCTAACACTGGCCACACCCACCCACCAAACATTGGCCACACCCACCCCCCAACACTAGTCATCCCCACCCCCTACGCCGGCCAAACCCACCCCCCCAACACTGGCCACACATATTCCCCCCAACACTGGCCACACCCAACCGCCCACCACTGGGCAGACCCATCCCCCAACACTGGCCACCCCCACATCCCCATCACTGGCCACACTTACCCCCAACACTGGCCATACAAACCCCCAACACTGGCTTGGCCACAGCCACCCCCCAACACTGGCTACACCCACCCCCCAACACTGGCTACACCCACCCCCCAACACTGGCCACACCCATCCCCCCAACACTGGCCACACCCACCCCCCAACACTGGCAACACCAACCCCCATCACTGGCCACACACCCACCAATATTGCCCCCCACCCCCCCACATTGGGCACACCCAACCCCCAACACTGGCGGCACCCACCCCCCAACACTGGCCACACACCCCCAACACTGGCCACCCCCACCCCGCAAACACTGGCCACACACCCCCCCAACACTGGCCACACCCCCCCCAACACTGGCCACACCAACCCTCCAACACTGGCCATACCCACACACCCCCACACTGGCCACACCAACCCCTCAACACCGGCCACACCCAACCCCCCAAAACTGGCCACACCGACCCCCCCCAACACTGGCCATACACCCCACCGAACACTGGCCACACCCACCGCCCAACAATGGCCAGACCCACCCCCAACACTGGCCACCTCCACCCCCCCCAACACTGGCCACACCCACCCCCCCCAACACTGGCCACCCCCACCCCCCAACACTGGCCACACCCACCCCAACACTGGCAACACCCACCCCCCAACACTGGCCATACCCACCCCATCACTGGCCACACCCAACCCCCAACATTGGCCACCCCCCTACACTGGCCACCCCACCCCCCAAACACTAGCCACACCCAACCCCCAACTCTGGCCACCCCCACCCCCAACACTGTCCACACACCCCCAACACTGACAACACACCCCCAACACTGGCCACACCCACCTCCCAACACTGGCCATACCCACACACCCCAACACAGGCCACACCCACCCTCAACACTGGCCACACCCAACCCCCCAAAACTGGCCACACCGACCCCCCCCAACACTGGCAACACACATTCCCCCCAACACTGGCCACACCCAACCCCCCCACCACTGGACAGACACATCCCCCAACACTGGCCACCCCCACCCCCCCAACACTGGCCACACCCACCCCTCCCAAACACAGGCCACTGCCACATCCCCAACACTGGCCTCAACCAAGCCCCCCAACACTGGCCACAGCCACCCCCAACATTGGCCAGACCCACCCCCAAACACTGGCCACACACAACCCCCAACACTGGCAACACCCGCTCCCCAACACTGGCCACATCCACCCTCCAACACTGGCAACACCCACCCCCCAACACTGGCCACCCCCACCCCCCAACACTGGCCACCCCCACCGCCCCAACACTGGCCACACCCATCCCCCCAACACTGGCCACCCCCAACCCCCCCAACACTGTCCACACCCACCCCCAACACTGGCCTCCCCCACCCACCCCCAACACTGGCCACACCCACCCCCAACACTGGCCAGACCCACCCCCCCAACACTGGCCACAGCCACCACCCAACACTGGCCACACCCACCCCACAACACTGGCCACACCCACCCAACCCAACACAGTCCGCACCCACCCGCCCACACTGGCCACATCCACCCTCCAACACTGGCACACCCAGCCCAACACTGGCCACCCCACCCCCCAACACTGGCCAGACATTCTCCCCCCAACACTGGCCAGACCCACCCTCCAACACTGGCCACATCAACTCCGCCAACACTGGCCACACCCATTCCCCCCAACACAGGCCACACCCAGCCCCCAAACTTGGCCACACACACCACCCAACACTAGCTACACCCACCCTCCAACACTGGCTACACCCATCCCCCCAACACTTGCCACGCCCACCCCCAACACTGGCCACACGCACCCCCCAACACTGGCCACGCCCCCCCCCAACTCTAGCCACACCAACCCCCCAACACTGGCCATACCCACACACCCCAACACTGGCCACACTCACCCCTCAACACCGGCCACACCCAACCCCCCAAAACTGGCCACACCGACACCCCCCCAACACTGGCCATACACCCCATCCAACACTGGCCACACCCACCGCCCAACAATGGCCAGACCCACCCCCCAACACTGGCCACCCCCACCCCCCCCAACACTGGCCACACCCACCCCCCCAACACTGGCCACCCGCACTCCCCCAACACTGGACACACCCACCCCAACACTGGCCACACCCACCACCCAACACTGGCCATACCCACCCCATCACTGGCCACACCCACCCCTAACATTGGCCACCCCCCTACACTGGCCACCCCCAGCCCCCAAACACTAGCCACCCCCACCCCCCAACTCTGGCCACACCCACACCCAACACTGGCCACACACCCCCAACACTGGCCACACCCCCCCATCACTGGCCACAACCACCTCCCAACACTGGCCACCCCCACCCCCCCAACACTCGCCACACCCAACCCCTCAAAACTGGCCACACCGACCCCCCCCAACACTGGCCACACACACCCCCCAACACGGGCCACACCCACCCCACCCCCCGCAACACTGGCCACACACATTGCCCCCAACACTGGCCACACCCAACCACCCCACCACTGGACAGACCCATCCCCCAACACTGGCCACCCCCCAACACTGGCTACACCCACCCCCCCCAACACTGGCCACCCCCACCCCCCAACACTGGCCACACCCACCCCAACACTGGCAACACCCACCCCCCAACACTGGCCATACCCACCCCATCACTGGCCACACCCAACCCCCAACATTGGCCACCCCCCTACACTGGCCACCCCACCCCCCAAACACTAGCCACACCCAACCCCCAACTCTGGCCACACCCACCCCCAACACTGTCCACACACCCCCAACACTGACAACACACCCCCAACACTGGCCACACCCACCTCCCAACACTGGCCATACCCACACACCCCAACACAGGCCACACCCACCCTCAACACTGGCCACACCCAACCCCCCAAAACTGGCCACACCGACCCCCCCCCAACACTGGCAACACACATTCCCCCCAACACTGGCCACACCCAACCCCCCCACCACTGGACAGACACATCCCCCAACACTGGCCACCCCCACCCCCCCAACACTGGCCACACCCACCCCTCCCAAACACAGGCCACTGCCACATCCCCAACACTGGCCTCAACCAAGCCCCCCAACACTGGCCACAGCCACCCCCAACATTGGCCAGACCCACCCCCAAACACTGGCCACACACAACCCCCAACACTGGCAACACCCGCTCCCCAACACTGGCCACATCCACCCTCCAACACTGGCAACACCCACCCCCCAACACTGGCCACCCCCACCCCCCAACACTGGCCACCCCCACCGCCCCAACACTGGCCACACCCATCCCCCCAACACTGGCCACCCCCAACCCCCCCAACACTGTCCACACCCACCCCCAACACTGGCCTCCCCCACCCACCCCCAACACTGGCCACACCCACCCCCAACACTGGCCAGACCCACCCCCCCAACACTGGCCACAGCCACCACCCAACACTGGCCACACCCACCCCACAACACTGGCCACACCCACCCAACCCAACACAGTCCGCACCCACCCGCCCACACTGGCCACATCCACCCTCCAACACTGGCACACCCAGCCCAACACTGGCCACCCCACCCCCCAACACTGGCCAGACATTCTCCCCCCAACACTGGCCAGACCCACCCTCCAACACTGGCCACATCAACTCCGCCAACACTGGCCACACCCATTCCCCCCAACACAGGCCACACCCAGCCCCCAAACTTGGCCACACACACCACCCAACACTAGCTACACCCACCCTCCAACACTGGCTACACCCATCCCCCCAACACTTGCCACGCCCACCCCCAACACTGGCCACACGCACCCCCCAACACTGGCCACGCCCCCCCCAACTCTAGCCACACCAACCCCCCAACACTGGCCATACCCACACACCCCAACACTGGCCACACTCACCCCTCAACACCGGCCACACCCAACCCCCCAAAACTGGCCACACCGACACCCCCCCAACACTGGCCATACACCCCATCCAACACTGGCCACACCCACCGCCCAACAATGGCCAGACCCACCCCCCAACACTGGCCACCCCCACCCCCCCCAACACTGGCCACACCCACCCCCCCAACACTGGCCACCCGCACTCCCCCAACACTGGACACACCCACCCCAACACTGGCCACACCCACCCCCCAACACTGGCCATACCCACCCCATCACTGGCCACACCCACCCCCAACATTGGCCACCCCCCTACACTGGCCACCCCCAGCCCCCAAACACTAGCCACCCCCACCCCCCAACTCTGGCCACACCCACACCCAACACTGGCCACACACCCCCAACACTGGCCACCCCCACCCCCCAACACTGGCCACACCCACCCCAACACTGGCAACACCCACCCCCCAACACTGGCCATACCCACCCCATCACTGGCCACACCCAACCCCCAACATTGGCCACCCCCCTACACTGGCCACCCCACCCCCCAAACACTAGCCACACCCAACCCCCAACTCTGGCCACACCCACCCCCAACACTGTCCACACACCCCCAACACTGACAACACACCCCCAACACTGGCCACACCCACCTCCCAACACTGGCCATACCCACACACCCCAACACAGGCCACACCCACCCTCAACACTGGCCACACCCAACCCCCCAAAACTGGCCACACCGACCCCCCCCCAACACTGGCAACACACATTCCCCCCAACACTGGCCACACCCAACCCCCCCACCACTGGACAGACACATCCCCCAACACTGGCCACCCCCACCCCCCCAACACTGGCCACACCCACCCCTCCCAAACACAGGCCACTGCCACATCCCCAACACTGGCCTCAACCAAGCCCCCCAACACTGGCCACAGCCACCCCCAACATTGGCCAGACCCACCCCCAAACACTGGCCACACACAACCCCCAACACTGGCAACACCCGCTCCCCAACACTGGCCACATCCACCCTCCAACACTGGCAACACCCACCCCCCAACACTGGCCACCCCCACCCCCCAACACTGGCCACCCCCACCGCCCCAACACTGGCCACACCCATCCCCCCAACACTGGCCACCCCCAACCCCCCCAACACTGTCCACACCCACCCCCAACACTGGCCTCCCCCACCCACCCCCAACACTGGCCACACCCACCCCCAACACTGGCCAGACCCACCCCCCCAACACTGGCCACAGCCACCACCCAACACTGGCCACACCCACCCCACAACACTGGCCACACCCACCCAACCCAACACAGTCCGCACCCACCCGCCCACACTGGCCACATCCACCCTCCAACACTGGCACACCCAGCCCAACACTGGCCACCCCACCCCCCAACACTGGCCAGACATTCTCCCCCCAACACTGGCCAGACCCACCCTCCAACACTGGCCACATCAACTCCGCCAACACTGGCCACACCCATTCCCCCCAACACAGGCCACACCCAGCCCCCAAACTTGGCCACACACACCACCCAACACTAGCTACACCCATCCCCCCAACACTTGCCACGCCCACCCCCAACACTGGCCACACGCACCCCCCAACACTGGCCACGCCCCCCCCAACTCTAGCCACACCAACCCCCCAACACTGGCCATACCCACACACCCCAACACTGGCCACACTCACCCCTCAACACCGGCCACACCCAACCCCCCAAAACTGGCCACACCGACACCCCCCCAACACTGGCCATACACCCCATCCAACACTGGCCACACCCACCGCCCAACAATGGCCAGACCCACCCCCCAACACTGGCCACCCCCACCCCCCCCAACACTGGCCACACCCACCCCCCCAACACTGGCCACCCGCACTCCCCCAACACTGGACACACCCACCCCAACACTGGCCACACCCACCCCCCAACACTGGCCATACCCACCCCATCACTGGCCACACCCACCCCCAACATTGGCCACCCCCCTACACTGGCCACCCCCAGCCCCCAAACACTAGCCACCCCCACCCCCCAACTCTGGCCACACCCACACCCAACACTGGCCACACACCCCCAACACTGGCCACACCCCCCCATCACTGGCCACAACCACCTCCCAACACTGGCCACCCCCACCCCCCCAACACTCGCCACACCCAACCCCTCAAAACTGGCCACACCGACCCCCCCCAACACTGGCCACACACACCCCCCAACACGGGCCACACCCACCCCACCCCCCGCAACACTGGCCACACACATTGCCCCCAACACTGGCCACACCCAACCACCCCACCACTGGACAGACCCATCCCCCAACACTGGCCACCCCCCAACACTGGCTACACCCACCCCTCCCAAACACTGGCCACCGCCACATCCCCAACACTGGCCTCACCCAACCCCCAGAACACTGGACACAGCCAACCCCAACATTGGCCAGACCTACCCACAAACACTGGCCACACACACCCCCCAACACTGGCCACCCCCACCCAACAACACTGGCCACCCCCACCCCCCCAACACTGGCCACAGCCACCCCGCAACACTGGCCACACCCGCCCCCCAACACTGGCCACGCCCACACACCCCAACACAGGCCGCACCCACCCGCCCACACTGGCCACACCCACCCTCCAACACTGGCCCACCCAGCCCAACACTGGCCACCCCCACCCCTCAACACTGGCCAGACATTCTCCCCCCAACACTGGCCACACCCACCCTCCAACACTGGCCATACACATCCCCAACACTGGCCACAACCATCCCCCAAACATGGCCACACCCACCCCCCAACACTGGCCATCCCCACCCCCAACACTGGCCACCCCCACCCCCCAACACTGGCCACACCCAACCCCCCACCTCCCAACACAGGCCACACATATTCCCCCCAACACTGGCCACACCCAACCCCCCACGACTGGGCAGACCCATCCCCAACACTGGCCACACCAACCCCCCCCAAACACTGGCCACCCCCACATCCCCAACACTGGCCACACCCACCCCCAACACTGGCCACACACCACCAACACTGGACACACACACCTCCCAACACTGGCCACCCCCACCCCCCCCCAACACTGGCCACACCCAACCCCCCAAAACTGGCCACACCGACCCCCCCAACACTGGCCACACACAACCCCCAACAAGGGCCACACCCACCCCACCCCCGTCAACACTGGCCACACACATTCCCCCCAACACTGGCCACACCCAACCCACCCACCACTGGACAGACCCATCCCCCAACACTGGCCACCCCCACCCCCCAACACTGGCCACACCCACCCCTCCCAAACACTGGCCACCGCCACATCCCCAACACTGGCCTCACCCAACCCCCCCAACACTGGACACAGCCAACCCCAACATTGGCCAGACCCACCCCCAAACACTGGCCACACCCACCCAACACTGGCAACACCCACTCCCCAACACTGGCCACACCCACCCTCCAACACTGGCAACACCCACCCCCCAACACTGGCCACCCCCACCCCACAACACTGGCCACCCCCACCCCCCCAACACTGGCCACACCCATCCACCCCAACACTGGCCACCTCCACCCCATCCAACACTGGCTACACCCACCCCCCATCACTGACCACACCCACCCCCAACATTGGCCACCCCCCTACACTGGCCACCCCCACCCCCCCAAACACTAGCCACCCCCACCCCCCAACTCTGGCCACACCCACACTCTACACTGGCCACACACCCCCAACACTGGCCACACCCCCCCATCACTGGCCACAACCACCTCCCAACACTGGCCACCCCCACCCCCCCAACACTCGCCACACCCAACCCCTCAAAACTGGCCACACCGACCCCCCCCAACACTGGCCACACACACCCCCCAACACGGGCCACACCCACCCCACCCCCCGCAACACTGGCCACACACATTGCCCCCAACACTGGCCACACCCAACCACCCCACCACTGGACAGACCCATCCCCCAACACTGGCCACCCCCCAACACTGGCTACACCCACCCCTCCCAAACACTGGCCACCGCCACATCCCCAACACTGGCCTCACCCAACCCCCAGAACACTGGACACAGCCAACCCCAACATTGGCCAGACCTACCCACAAACACTGGCCACACACACCCCCCAACACTGGCCACCCCCACCCAACAACACTGGCCACCCCCACCCCCCCAACACTGGCCACAGCCACCCCGCAACACTGGCCACACCCGCCCCCCAACACTGGCCACGCCCACACACCCCAACACAGGCCGCACCCACCCGCCCACACTGGCCACACCCACCCTCCAACACTGGCCCACCCAGCCCAACACTGGCCACCCCCACCCCTCAACACTGGCCAGACATTCTCCCCCCAACACTGGCCACACCCACCCTCCAACGCTGGCCATACACATCCCCAACACTGGCCACAACCATCCCCCAAACATGGCCACACCCACCCCCCAACACTGGCCATCCCCACCCCCAACACTGGCCACCCCCACCCCCCAACACTGGCCACACCCAACCCCCCACCTCCCAACACTGGCCACACATATTCCCCCCAACACTGGCCACACCCAACCCCCCACGACTGGGCAGACCCATCCCCAACACTGGCCACACCAACCCCCCCAAACACTGGCCACCCCCACATCCCTAACACTGGCCACACCCACCCCCAACACTGGCCACACACCACCAACACTGGCCACACACACCTCCCAACACTGGCCACCCCCACCCCCCCCCCCAACACTGGCCACACCCAACCCCCCAACACTGGCCACCCCCACCCAACAACACTGGCCACCCCCACCCCCCCAACACTGGCCACAGCCACCCCGCAACACTGGCCACACCCGCCCCCCAACACTGGCCACGCCCACACACCCCAACACAGGCCGCACCCACCCGCCCACACTGGCCACACCCACCCTCCAACACTGGCCCACCCAGCCCAACACTGGCCACCCCCACCCCTCAACACTGGCCAGACATTCTCCCCCCAACACTGGCCACACCCACCCTCCAACGCTGGCCATACACATCCCCAACACTGGCCACAACCATCCCCCAAACATGGCCACACCCAGCCCCCACACTGGCCATCCCCACCCCCAACACTGGCCACCCCCACCCCCCAACACTGGCCACACCCAACCCCCCACTTCCCAACACTGGCCACACATATTCCCCCCAACACTGGCCACACCCAACCCCCCACGACTGGGCAGACCCATCCCCAACACTGGCCACACCAACCCCCCCCAAACACTGGCCACCCCCACATCCCCAACACTGGCCACACCCACCCCCAACACTGGCCACACACCACCAACACTGGCCACACACACCTCCCAACACTGGCCACCCCCACCCCCCCCCAACACTGGCCACACCCAACCCCCCAAAACTGGCCACACCGACCCCCCCAACACTGGCTACGCACAACCCCCAACAAGGGCCACACCCACCCCACCCCCATCAACACTGGCCACACACATTCCCCCCAACACTGGCCACACCCAACCCACCCACCACTGGACAGACCCATCCCCCAACACTGGCCACACCCACCCCTCCCAAACACTGGCCACCGCCACATCCCCAACACTGGCCTCACCCAACCCCCCCAACACTGGACACAGCCAACCCCAACATTGGCCAGACCCACCCCCAAACACTGGCCACACCCACCCAACACTGGCAACACCCACTCCCCAACACTGGCCACACCCACCCTCCAACACTGGCAACACCCACCGCCCGACACTGGCCACCCCCACCCCACAACACTGGCCACCCCCAACCCCCAACACTGGCCACACCCATCCACCCCAACACTGGCCACCTCCACCCCATCCAACACTGGCTACACCCACCCCCCAACACTGGCCAGACCCACCCCCTCAACACTGGCCACAGCCACCCCCAACACTGGCCACACCCACCCCCCAATATTGGCCACACCCACCCACCCCAACACAGGCCGCACCCACCCGCCCACACTGGCCACACCCACCCTCCAACACTGGCCCACCCAGCCCAACACTGGCCACCCCCACCCCTCAACACTGGCCAGACATTCTCCCCCCAACACTGGCCACACCCACCCTCCAACACTGGCCACATCAACTCCGCCAACACTGGCCACACCCAGCCCCCCAACACTGGCCACGCCCCCCCAACACTGGCCACACCCACCCCCCAACACTTGCCACGCCCACCCCCAACACTGGCCACACGCACCCCGCAACACTGGCCACCCCCACCCCCAACACTGGCCACACCCACCCCCCATCACTGGCCACACCCATTCCCCCCTAACACTGGCCACACCCACCCACCAAACATTGGCCACACCCACCCCCCAACACTGGTCATCCCCACCCTCAACACTGGCCAAACCCACCCCCCAACACTTGCCACGCCCACCCCGCCAACACTGGCCACGCCCACCCCCCAACACTGGCCACACCCACCCCACAACACTGGCCACACATATTCCCCCCAACACTGGCCACACCCAACCGCCCACCACTGGGCAGACCCATCCCCCAACACTGGCCACACGCACCCCCCAACACTGGCCACACCAAACCCCCCCATACATTGGCCACCCCTACATCCCCAACACTGGCCACACTTACCCCCCAACACTGGCCATACACACCCCCAACACTGGCCACAACCACGCCCTAAACTTGGCCACACCCACCCCCCAACACAGGCTACACCCTCCCCCAAAACTGGCAACACCCACCCCCCAATACTGGCCACACACCCCCCAACACTGGCCACACATCCCCAACACTGACCACATCCACCCCCCAAACACTGGCCACACCCACCCCCCAAACACTGGCCATCCCCACCCCCCAACATTGCCCCCCCCGACACTGGGCACATCCAACCCCCCCCCAACACTGGCCACCCCCACCCCCCCAACACTGGCCACACCCAACCCCCAACACTGGCCACACCCACCCCCCAACACTGGCCACACCCCCCCAACACTGGCCACACCCACCCCCCAAACACTGGCCACACCCACCCCCCAACACTGGCCACACCCCCCCCAACACTGGCCACACCAATCCCCCAACACTGGCCATACCCACACACCCCAACACTGGCCACACCAACCCCTCAACACCGGCCACACACAACCCCCCAAAACTGGCCACACCGACCCCCCCCCAACACTGGCCATACACCCCACCCAACACTGGCCACACCCACCGCCCAACAATGGCCAGACCCACCCCCACCACTGGCCACCCCCACCCCGCCCCACACTGGCCACATCCACCCCCCCAACACTGGCCACCCCCAACCCCCCAACACTGGCCACACCCACCCCAACATTGGCCACACCCACCCCCCAACACTGGCCATACCCATCCCCCCAACACTGACCACACCCACCCTTCAACACTGGCAACTCCCACTCCCCAACACTGGCCACACCCACCCCCCAACTCTGGCCACACCCACCCCCAACACTGGCCACACACCCCCAACACTGGCCACACACACCTCCCAACACTGGCCCCCCCCACCCCCCCCCCAACACTGGCCACACCCAACCCCCCAAAACTGGCCACACCGAACCCCCCAACACTGGCCACACACAACCCCCAACATGGGCCACACCCACCCCACCCCCCTGAACACTGGTCACACACATTCCCCCCAACACTGGCCATACCCAACCCACCCATCACTGGACAGACCCATCCCCCAACACTGGCCACCCCCACCCCCCAACACTGGCCACACCCACCCCTCTCAAACACTGGCCACCGCCACATCCTCAACACTGGCCTCACCCAACCCTCCCAACACTGGACACAGCCAACCCCAACATTGGCCAGACCCACCCCCAAACACTGGCCACACCCACCCAACACTGGCAACACCCACTCCCCAACACTGGCCGCACCCACCCTCCAACACTGGCAACACCCACCCCCCAACACTGGCCACCCCCACCCCCCAACACTGGCCACACCCATCCATCCCAACACTGGCCACCCCCACCCCATTCAACACTGGCTACACCCACCCCCCAACACTGGCCAGACCCACCCACTCAACACTGGCCGCAGCCACCCCCCAACACTGGCCACACCCACCCCCCAACACTGGCCACACCCACCCACCCCAACACAGGCCGCACCCACCCGCCCACACTGGCCACACCCACCCTCCAACACTGGCCCACCCAGCCCAACACTGGCCACCCCCACCCCTCAACACTGGACAGACAGTGTCCCCCCAACACTGGCCACACCCACCCTCCAACACTGGCCACATCAACTCCGCCAACACTGGCCACACCCAGCCCCCTAACACTGGCCACCCCCCCCCCAACACTGGCCACACCCACGCCCTAACACTGGCCACACCTACCACCCAGCACTGGCCATACACATCACCAACACTGGCCACAAACACCCCCCAAACTTGGCCACACCCACCCCCCAACACTAGCTACACCCACCACCCCCCAACACTGGCTACACCCATCCCCCCAACACTTGCCACACCAACCCCTCAACACCGGCCACACCCAACCCCCCAAAACTGGCCACACCGACCCCCCCCCAACACTGGCCATACACCCCACCCAACACTGGCCACACCCAACCGCCCAACAATGGCCAGACCCACCCCCAACACTGGCCACCCCCACCCCCCCACACTGACCACGCCCACCCCCCCAACACTGGCCACACCCACCCCAACACTGGCCACACCCACCCCCCAACACTGGCCATACCCATCCCCCCAACACTGGCCACACCCACCCCCCAACACTGGCCACACCCACCCCCCAACACTGGCAACACCCACTCCCCAACACTGGCCACACCCACCCCCCAACTCTGGCCACACCCACCCCCAACACTGGCCACACACCCCCAACACTGGCCACACACCCCCAACACTGGCCACACCCACCTCCCAACACTGGCCACCCCCACCCCCCCCAACACTGGCCAAACCCAACCACCCAAAACTGGCCACACCGACCCCCCCAACACTGGCCACACACAACCCCCAACATGGGCCACACCCACCCCACCCCCCTCAACACTGGCCACACACATTTGCCCCAACTCTGGCCACACCCAACCCACCCACCACTGGACAGACCCATCCCCCAACATTTGGCCAGATCCACCCCCAAACACTGGCCACACCCACCCAACACTGGCATCACCCACTCCCGAACACTGGCCACACCCACCCTCCAACAATGGCAACACCCACCCCCCAACACTGGCCACCCCACCCCACAACACTGGCCACCCCCACCCCCCCAACACTGGCCACACCCATCCACCCCAACACTGGCCACCCCCACCCCATCCAACACTGGCTACACCCACCCCCCAACACTGGCCAGACCCACCCCCTCAACACTGGCCACAGCCACCCCCCAACACTGGCCACACCCACCCCCCAACACTGGCCACACCCACCCACCCCAACACAGGCCGCACCCACCCGCCCACACTGGCCACACCCACCCTCCAACACTGGCCCACCCAGGCCAACACTGGCCACCCCCACCCCTCAACACTGGCCAGACAGTCTCCCCCCAACACTGGCCACACCCACCCTCCAACACTGGCCACATCAACTCCGCCAACACTGGCCACACCCAGCCCCCCAACACTGGCCACCCCCCCCCCCAACTCTGGCCACACCCACCCCCCAACACTGGCCACACCTACCACCCAGCACTGGCCATACACATCACCAACACTGGCCACAACCACCCCCCAAACGTGGCCACACCCAGCCCCCAACACTAGCTACACCCACCCCCCAACACTGGCTACACCCATCCCCCCAACACTTGCCACGCCCACCCCCAACACTGGCCAAACGCACCCCCCAACACTGGCCACACCCACCACCAACACTGGCCACACCCACCCCCATCACTGGCCACACCCATTCCCCCTAACACTGGCCACACCCACCCACCAAACATTGGCCACACCCACCCCCCAACACTGGCCATACCCATCCCCCCAACACTGACCACACCCACCCTTCAACACTGGCAACACCCACTCCCCAACACTGGCCACACCCACCCCCCAACTCTGGCCACACCCACCCCCAACACTGGCCACACCCCCCCAACACTGGCCACACACACCTCCCAACACTGGCCACCCCCACCCCCCCCCAACACTGGCCACACCCAACCCCCCAAAACTGGCCACACCGACCCTCCCAACACTGGCCACACACAACCCCCAACATGGGCCACACCCACCCCACCCCCCTGAACACTGGCCACACACATTCCCCCCAACACTGGCCAAACCCAACCCACCCATCACTGGACAGACCCATCCCCCAACACTGGCCACCCCCACCCCCCAACACTGGCCACACCCACCCCTCTCAAACACTGGCCACCGCCACATCCTCAACACTGGCCTCACCCAACCCCCCCAACACTGGACACAGCCAACCCCAACATTGGCCAGACCCACCCCAAACACTGGCCACACCCACCCAACACTGGCAACACCCACTCCCCAACACTGGCCGCACCCACCCTCCAACACTGGCAACACCCACCCCCCAACACTGGCCACCCCCACCCCCCCAACACTGGCCACACCCATCCACCCCAACACTGGCCACCCCCACCCCATCCAACACTGGCTACACCCACCCCCCAACACTGGCCAGACCCACCCTCTCAACACTGGCCGCAGCCACCCCCCAACACTGGCCACACCCACCCCCCAACACTGGCCACACCCACCCACCCCAACACAGGCCGCACCCACCCGCCCACACTGGCCACACCCACCCTCCAACACTGGCCCACCCAGCCCAACACTGGCCACCCCCACCCCTCAACACTGGCCAGACAGTCTCCCCCCAACACTGGCCACACCCACCCTCCAACACTGGCCACATCAACTCCGCCAACACTGGCCACACCCAGCCCCCCAACACTGGCCACACACCCCCAACACTGGCCACACCCACCCCCCAACACTGGCCACACCTACCACCCAGCACTGGCCATACACATCACCAACACTGGCCACAACCACCCCCCAAACTTGGCCACACCCACCCCCCAACACTAGCTACACCCACCCCCCCCAACACTGGCTACACCCATCCCCCCAACACTTGCCACACCAACCCCTCAACACCGGCCACACCCAACACCCCAAAACTGGCCACACCGACCCCCCCCCCAACACTGGCCATACACCCCACCCAACACTGGCCACTCCCAACCGCCCAACAATGGCCAGACCCACCCCCAACACTGGCCACCCCCACCCCCCCCACACTGACCACGCCCACCCCCCCAACACTGGCCACACCCACCCCAACACTGGCCACACCCACCCCCCAACACTGGCCATACCCATCCCCCCAACACTGGCCACACCCACCCCCCAACACTGGCCACACCCACCCCCCAACACTGGCAACACCCACTCCCCAACACTGGCCACACCCACCCCCCAATTCTGGCCACCCCCACCCCCAACACTGGCCACACACCCCCAACACTGGCCACACACCCCCAACACTGGCCACACCCACCTCCCAACACTGGCCACCCCCACCCCCCCCCAACACTGGCCAAACCCAACCACCCAAAACTGGCCACACCGACCCCCCCAACACTGGCCACACACAACCCCCAACATGGGCCACACCCACCCCACCCCCCTCAACACTGGCCACACACATTCGCCCCAACTCTGGCCACACGCAACCCACCCACCACTGGACAGACCCATCCCCCAACATTTGGCCAGACCCACCCCCAAACACTGGCCACACCCACCCAACACTGGCATCACCCACTCCCCAACACTGGCCACACCCACCCTCCAACAATGGCAACACCCACCCCCAACACTGGCCACCCCACCCCACAACACTGGCCACCCCCACCCCCCCAACACTGGCCACACCCATCCACCCCAACACTGGCCACCCCCACCCCATCCAACACTGGCTACACCCACCCCCCAACACTGGCCAGACCCACCCCCTCAACACTGGCCACAGCCACCCCCCAACACTGGCCACACCCACCCCCCAACACTGGCCACACCCACCCACCCCAACACAGGCCGCACCCACCCGCCCACACTGGCCACACCCACCCTCCAACACTGGCCCACCCAGGCCAACACTGGCCACCCCCACCCCTCAACACTGGCCAGACAGTCTCCCCCCAACACTGGCCACACCCACCTTCCAACACTGGCCACATCAACTCCGCCAACACTGGCCACACCCAGCCCCCCAACACTGGCCACACCCACCCCCCAACACTGGCCACACCTACCACCCAGCACTGGCCATACACATCACCAACACTGGCCACAACCACCCCCCAAACTTGGCCACACCCACCCCCCAACACTAGCTACACCCACCCCCCAACACTGGCTACACCCATCCCCCCAACACTTGCCACGCCCACCCCCAACACTGGCCAAACGCACCCCCCAACACTGGCCACACCCACCACCAACACTGGCCACACCCACCCCCCATCACTGGCCACACCCATTCCCCCCTAACACTGGCCACACCCACCCACCAAACATTGGCCACACCCACCCCCCAACACTGGTCATCCCCACCCTCAACACTGGCCAAACCCACCACCCAACACTTGCCACGCCCACCCCGCCAACACTGGCCACCCCCAACACTGGCCACACCCACCCCCCAACACTGGCCACACATATTCCCCCCAACACTGGCCACACCCAACCACCCACCACTGGGCAGACCCATCCCCCAACACTGGCCACACGCACCCCCCCAACACTGGCCACACCAAACCCCCCCAAACATTGGCCACCCCCACATCCCCAACACTGGCCACACTTATCCCCCAACACTGGCCATACACACCCCCAACACTGGCCACAACCACGCCCTAAACTTGGCCACACCCATCCCCCAACACTGGATACACCCATCCCCCAACACTGGCAACACCCACCCCCCAACACTGGCCACACACCCCCCAACACTGGCCACACACCCCAAACACTGACCACACCCACCCCCCAAACACTGGCCACACCCAACCCCCCAAAACTGGCCACACCGACCCCCCCAACACTGGCCACACACAACCCCCAACAAGGGCCACACCCACCCCACCCCCGTCAACACTGGCCACACACATTCCCCCCAACACTGGCCACACCCAACCCACCCACCACTGGACAGACCCATCCCCCAACACTGGCCACCCCCACCCCCCAACACTGGCCACACCCACCCCTCCCAAACACTGGCCACCGCCACATCCCCAACACTGGCCTCACCCAACCCCCCCAACACTGGACACAGCCAACCCCAACATTGGCCAGACCCACCCCCAAACACTGGCCACACCCACCCAACACTGGCAACACCCACTCCCCAACACTGGCCACACCCACCCTCCAACACTGGCAACACCCACCCCCCAACACTGGCCACCCCCACCCCACAACACTGGCCACCCCCACCCCCCCAACACTGGCCACACCCATCCACCCCAACACTGGCCACCTCCACCCCATCCAACACTGGCTACACCCACCCCCCAACACTGGCCAGACCCACCCCCTCAACACTGGCCACAGCCACCCCCTCAACACTGGCCACTCCCACCCCCAACACTGGCCACCCCACCCCCCCAACACTGGCCACACCCACCCCCAACACTGGCCAGACCCACCCCCCCAACACTGGCCACAGCCACCCCCCAACACTGGCCACACCCACCCCACAAAACTGGCCACACCCACCCACTCCAACACAGGCCGCACCCACCCGCCCACACTGGCCACACCCACCCTCCAACGCTGGCCCACCCAGCCCAACACTGGCCACCCGCACCCCCCAACACTGGCCAGACATTCTCCCCCCAACACTGGCCACACCCACCCTCCAACACTGGCCACATCAACTCCGCCAACACTGGCCACACCCATTCCCCACAACACAGGCCACACCAAGCACCCCAACACTGGCCACACCCCCCATAACACTGGCCACACCCACCCCCCAACACTGGCCCTACACATCCCCAACACTGGCCACAACCACCCCCCAAACGTGGCCACACACACCCCCCAACACTAGCTACACCCACCCTCCAACACTGGCTACACCCATCCCCCCAACACTTGCCACGCCCACCCCCAACACTGGCCACACGCACTCCCCAACACTGGCCACACCCATCCCCAACACTGGCCACACCCACCCCCATCACTGGCCACACCCTTTCCAACTAACACTGGCCACACCCACCCACCCAACATTGGCCACACCCACCCCCTAACACTGGCCAAACCCACCCCCCAACACTTGCCACGCCCACCCCGCCAACACTGGCCACCCCCACCCACCAACACTGGCCAAACCCACCCCCCAACACTTGCCACGCCCACCCCGCCAACACTGGCCACCCCCACCCACCAACACTGGACGCACCCACCCCCCACGTCCCCAACACTGGCCACACATATTCCCCCCAACACAGGCCACACCCAACCCCCCACCACTGGGCAGACCCATCCCCCAACACTGGCCACACGCACCCGCCAACACTGGCCACACGCACCCCCCCAACATTGGCCACACCAACCCCCCCCAAACACTGGCCACCCCCACATCCCCAACACTGGCCTCACCCAACCCCCCCAACACTGGCCACACCCACCCTCCAACACTGGCCACACAAAATCCGCCAACACTGGCCACACCCATTCCCCCCAAAAAAGGCCACACCCAGCCCCCCAACACTGGCCACACACAACCCCAACACTGGCCACACCCACCCCCCAACACTGGCCACACCTACCCCCCAACACTGGCCATACACACCCCCAACACTGGCCACAACCACCTCCCAAACTTGGCCACACCCACCCCCAACACTGGCTACACCCACCCACCAACACTGGCCACACCCATCCCCCCAACACTGGCCACACCCACCCCCCAACACTGGCAACACTCACTCCCCAACACTGGCCACACCCACCCTCCAACACTGGCAACACCCACCCCCCAACACTGGCCACATCCACCCGCCAACTTTGCCCCCCCACCCCCCCACACTGGCCACACCTATCCCCCCAACACTGGCCAACCCCACTCCCCCAACACTGGCCACATCCACACCCCCAACACTGGCCACACACACCCCCCAACACTGGCCGCACACCCCCACACTGGCCACCCACTCCCCAAACACTGGCCACAGCCACCCCTCAATACTGGCCACACCCCCCCCCCAACACTGGCCACACCAACCCCCCAACACTGGCCACACCCACACACCCCAACACTGGCCACACCCACCCCTCAACACCGGCCACACCCAACCCCCCAAAACTGGCCACACCGACCCCCCCCCCCAACACTGGCCATACACCCCACCCAACACTGGTCACACCCACCGCCCAACAATGGCCAGACCCACCCCCCAACACTGGCCACCCCCACCCCCCCAACACTGGCCACACCCACCCCCAACACTGGCCACCCCCAACCCCCAAAATCTGGCCACACCCACCCCAACACTGACCACACCCACCCCCCAACACTGGCCACACCCCCCAACACTGGCCACACCCCCCAACACTGGCCACACACCCCCAACACTGGCCACACCCAACCCTCAACACTGGCCACACCCAACCCCCCAAAACTGGCCACAGCGACCCCCCCAACACTGGCCATACACCCCCCCAACACTGGCCACACCCACCCCCCAACAATGGCCAGACCCACCCCCCAATACTGGCCACACCCAACCCCCCAAAACTGGCCACAGCGACCCCCCCCACACACTGGCCATACACCCCCCCAACACTGGCCACACCCACCCCCCAACAATGGCCAGACCCACCCCCCAATACTGGCCACCCCACCCCCCCAACACTGGCCACACCCACCCACCCCAACACAGGCCGCACCCACCCGCCCACACTGGCCACACCCACCCTCCAACACTGGCCCACCCAGGCCAACACTGGCCACCCCCACCCCTCAACACTGGCCAGACAGTCTCCCCCCAACACTGGCCACACCCACCCTCCAACACTGGCCACATCAACTCCGCCAACACTGGCCACACCCAGCCCCCCAACACTGGCCACACCCACCCCCCAACACTGGCCACACCTACCACCCAGCACTGGCCATACACATCACCAACACTGGCCACAACCACCCCCCAAACTTGGCCACACCCACCCCCCAACACTAGCTACACCCACCCCCCAACACTGGCTACACCCATCCCCCCAACACTTGCCACGCCCACCCCCAACACTGGCCAAACGCACCCCCCAACACTGGCCACACCCACCACCAACACTGGCCACACCCACCCCCCATCACTGGCCACACCCATTCCCCCCTAACACTGGCCACACCCACCCACCAAACATTGGCCACACCCACCCCCCAACACTGGTCATCCCCACCCTCAACACTGGCCAAACCCACCACCCAACACTTGCCACGCCCACCCCGCCAACACTGGCCACCCCCAACACTGGCCACACCCACCCCCCCAACACTGGCCACACATATTCCCCCCAACACTGGCCACACCCAACCACCCACCACTGGGCAGACCCATCCCCCAACACTGGCCACACGCACCCCCCCAACACTGGCCACACCAAACCCCCCCAAACATTGGCCACCCCCACATCCCCAACACTGGCCACACTTATCCCCCAACACTGGCCATACACACCCCCAACACTGGCCACAACCACGCCCTAAACTTGGCCACACCCATCCCCCAACACTGGATACACCCATCCCCCAACACTGGCAACACCCACCCCCCAACACTGGCCACACACCCCCCAACACTGGCCACACACCCCAAACACTGACCACACCCACCCCCCAAACACTGGCCACACCCAACCCCCCAAAACTGGCCACACCGACCCCCCCAACACTGGCCACACACAACCCCCAACAAGGGCCACATCCACCCCACCCCCGTCAACACTGGCCACACACATTCCCCCCAACACTGGCCACACCCAACCCACCCACCACTGGACAGACCCATCCCCCAACACTGGCCACCCCCACCCCCCAACACTGGCCACACCCACCCCTCCCAAACACTGGCCACCGCCACATCCCCAACACTGGCCTCACCCAACCCCCCCAACACTGGACACAGCCAACCCCAACATTGGCCAGACCCACCCCCAAACACTGGCCACACCCACCCAACACTGGCAACACCCACTCCCCAACACTGGCCACACCCACCCTCCAACACTGGCAACACCCACCCCCCAACACTGGCCACCCCCACCCCACAACACTGGCCACCCCCACCCCCCCAACACTGGCCACACCCATCCACCCCAACACTGGCCACCTCCACCCCATCCAACACTGGCTACACCCACCCCCCAACACTGGCCAGACCCACCCCCTCAACACTGGCCACAGCCACCCCCCAACACTGGCCACACCCACCCCCCAACACTGGCCACACCCACCCACCCCAACACAGGCCGCACCCACCCGCCCACACTGGCCACACCCACCCTCCAACACTGGCCCACCCAGCCCAACACTGGCCACCCCCACCCCTCAACACTGGCCAGACATTCTCCCCCCAACACTGGCCACACCCACCCTCCAACACTGGCCACATCAACTCCGCCAACACTGGCCACACCCAGCCCCCCAACACTGGCCACGCCCCCCCAACACTGGCCACCACCACCCCCCAACACTTGCCACGCCCACCCCCAACACTGGCCACACGCACCCCGCAACACTGGCCACTCCCACCCCCAACACTGGCCACACCCACCCCCCATCACTGGCCACACCCATTCCCCCCTAACACTGGCCACACCCACCCACCAAACATTGGCCACACCCACCCCCCAACACTGGTCATCCCCACCCTCAACACTGGCCAAACCCACCCCCCAACACTTGCCACGCCCACCCCGCCAACACTGGCCACGCCCACCCCCCAACACTGGCCACACCCACCCCACAACACTGGCCACACATATTCCCCCCAACACTGGCCACACCCAACCGCCCACCACTGGGCAGACCCATCCCCCAACACTGGCCACACGCACCCCCCAACACTGGCCACACCAAACCCCCCCAAACATTGGCCACCCCTACATCCCCAACACTGGCCACACTTCCCCCCCAACACTGGCCATACACACCCCCAACACTGGCCACAACCACGCCCTAAACTTGGCCACACCCACCCCCCAACACAGGCTACACCCTCCCCCAAAACTGGCAAAACCCACCCCCCAATACTGGCCACACACCCCCCAACACTGGCCACACATCCCCAACACTGACCACATCCACCCCCCAAACACTGGCCACACCCACCCCCCAAACACTGGCCATCCCCACCCCCCAACATTGCCCCCCCTGACACTGGGCACATCCAACCACCCCCCAACACTGGCCACCCACACCCACCCAACACTAGCCACACGCAACCCCCAACACTGGCCACACCCACCCCCCAACACTGGCCACACACCCCCAACACTGGCCACACCCACCCCCCAAACACTGGCCACACCCACCCCCCAACACTGGCCACACCCCCCCCAACACTGGCCACACCAATCCCCCAACACTGGCCATACCCACACACCCCCAACACTGGCCACACTAACCCCTCAACACCGGCCACACCCAACCCCCCAAAACTGGCCACACCGACCCCCCCCCCAACACTGGCCATACACCCCACCCAACACTGGCCACACCCACCGCCCAACAATGGCCAGACCCACCCCCACCACTGGCCACCCCCACCCCGCCCCACACTGGCCACATCCACCCCCCCAACACTGGCCACCCCCAACCCCCCAACACTGGCCACACCCACCTCAACATTGGCCACACCCACCCCCCAACACTGGCCATACCCATCCCCCCAACACTGACCACACCCACCCTTCAACACTGGCAACAACCACTCCCCAACACTGGCCACACCCACCCCCCAACTCTGGCCACACCCACCCCCAACACTGGCCACACACCCCCAACACTGGCCACACACACCTCCCAACACTGGCCACCCCCACCCCCCCCCAACACTGGCCACACCCAACCCCCCAAAACTGGCCACACCGACCCCCCCAACACTGGCCACACACAACCCCCAACATGGGCCACACCCACCCCACCCCCCTGAACACTGGCCACACACATTCCCCCCAACACTGGCCACACCCAACCCACCCATCACTGGACAGACCCATCCCCCAACACTGGCCACCCCCACCCCCCAACACTGGCCACACCCACCACTCTCAAACACTGGCCACCGCCACATCCTCAACACTGGCCTCACCCAACCCCCCCAACACTGGACACAGCCAACCCCAACATTGGCCAGACCCACCCCCAAACACTGGCCACACCCACCCAACACTGACAACACCCACTCCCCAACGCTGGCCGCACCCACACTCCAACACTGGCAACACCCACCCCCCAACACTGGCCACCCCCACCCCCCCAACACTGGCCACACCCATCCACCCCAACACTGGCCACCCCCACCCCATCCAACACTGGCTACACCCACCCCCCAACACTGGCCAGACCCACCCTCTCAACACTGGCCGCAGCCACCCCCCAACACTGGCCACACCCACCCCCCAACACTGGCCACACCCACCCACCGCAACACAGGCCGCACCCACCCGCCCACACTGGCCACACCCACCCTCCAACACTGGCCCACCCAGCCCAACACTGGCCACCCCCACCCCTCAACACTGGCCACATCAACTCCGCCAACACTGGCCACACCCAGCCACCCAACACTGGCCACACCCATCCCCCCAACACTTGCCACACCAACCCCTCAACACCGGCCACACCCAACCCCCCAAAACTGGCCACACCGACCCCCCCCCCAACACTGGCCATACACCCCACCCAACACTGGCCACACCCAACCGCCCAACAATGGCCAGACCCACCCCCAACACTGGCCACCCCCACCCCCCCCCCCACACTGACCACGCCCACCCCCCCAACACTGGCCACACCCACCCCAACACTGGCCACACCCACCCCCCAACACTGGCCATACCCATCCCCCCAACACTGGCCACACCCACCCCCCAACACTGGCCACACCCACCCCCCAACACTGGCAACACCCACTCCCCAACACTGGCCACACCCACCCCCCAACTCTGGCCACACCCACCCCCAACACTGGCCACACACCCCCAACACTGGCCACACACCCCCAACACTGGCCACACCCACCTCCCAACACTGGCCACCCCCACCCCCCCCAACACTGGCCAAACCCAACCACCCAAAACTGGCCACACCGACCCCCCCAACACTGGCCACACACAACCCCCAACATGGGCCACACCCACCCCACCCCCCTCAACACTGGCCACACACATTCGCCCCAACTCTGGCCACACCCAACCCACCCACCACTGGACAGACCCATCCCCCAACATTTGGCCAGACCCACCCCCAAACACTGGCCACACCCACCCAACACTGGCATCACCCACTCCCGAACACTGGCCACACCCACCCTCCAACAATGGCAACACCCACCCCCCAACACTTGCCACCCCACCCCACAACACTGGCCAACCCCACCCCCCCCAACACTGGCCACACCCATCCACCCCAACACTGGCCACCCCCACCCCATCCAACACTGGCTACACCCACCCCCCAACACTGGCCAGACCCACCCCCTCAACACTGGCCACAGCCACCCCCCAACACTGGCCACACCCACCCCCCAACACTGGCCACACCCACCCACCCCAACACAGGCCGCACCCACCCGCCCACACTGGCCACACCCACCCTCCAACACTGGCCCACCCAGGCCAACACTGGCCACCCCCACCCCTCAACACTGGCCAGACAGTCTCCCCCCAACACTGGCCACACCCACCCTCCAACACTGGCCACATCAACTCCGCCAACACTGGCCACACCCAGCCCCCCAACACTGGCCACCCCCCCCCCCAACACTGGCCACACCCACCCCCCAACAATGGCCACACCTACCACCCAGCACTGGCCATACACATCACCAACACTGGCCACAACCACCCCCCAAACTTGGCCACACCCACCCCCCAACACTAGCTACACCCACCCCCCAATACTGGCTACACCCATCCCCCCAACACTTGCCACGCCCACCCCCAACACTGGCCAAACGCACCCCCCAACACTGGCCACACCCACCACCAACACTGGCCACACCCACCCCCCATCACTGGCCACATCCATTCCCCCTAACACTGGCCACACCCACCCACCAAACATTAGCCCCACCCACCCCCCAACACTGGCCATTCCCATCCCCCCAACACTGACCACACCCACCCTTCAACACTGGCAACACCCACTCCCCAACACTGGCCACACCCACCCCCCAACTCTGGCCACACCCACCCCCAACACTGGCAACACCCACCCCCCAACACTGGCCACCCCCACCCCCCCAACACTGGCCACACCCATCCACCCCAACACTGGCCACCCCCACCCCATCCAACACTGGCTACACCCACCCCCCAACACTGGCCAGACCCACCCTCTCAACACTGGCCGCAGCCACCCCCCAACACTGGCCACACCCACCCCCCAACACTGGCCACACCCACCCACCCCAACACAGGCCGCACCCACCCGCCCACACTGGCCACACCCACCCTCCAACACTGGCCCACCCAGCCCAACACTGGCCACCCCCACCCCTCAACACTGGCCAGACAGTCTCCCCCCAACACTGGCCACACCCACCCTCCAACACTGGCCACATCAACTCCGCCAACACTGGCCACACCCAGCCCCCCAACACTGGCCACACCCCCCCCAACACTAGCCACACCCACCCCCCAACACTGGCCACACCTACCACCCAGCACTGGCCATACACATCACCAACACTGGCCACAACCACCCCCCAAACTTGGCCACACCCACCCCCCAACACTGGCTACACCCATCCCCCCAACACTTGCCACACCAACCCCTCAACACCGGCCACACCCAACCCCCCAAAACTGGCCACACCGACCCCCCCCCAACACTGGCCATACACCCCACCCAACACTGGCCACACCCAACCGCCCAACAATGGCCAGACCCACCCCCAACACTGGCCACCCCCACCCCCCCCACACTGACCACGCCCACCCCCCCAACACTGGCCACACCCACCCCAACACTGGCCACACCCACCCCCCAACACTGGCCATACCCATCCCCCCAACACTGGCCACACCCACCCCCCAACACTGGCCACACCCACCCCCCAACACTGGCAACACCCACTCCCCAACACTGGCCACACCCACCCCCCAACTCTGGCCACACCCACCCCCAACACTGGCCACACACCCCCAACACTGGCCACACACCCCCAACACTGGCCACACCCACCTCCCAACACTTGCCACCCCCACCCCCCCCCAACACTGGCCAAACCCAACCACCCAAAACTGGCCACACCGACCCCCCCAACACTGGCCACACACAACCCCCAACATGGGCCACACCCACCCCACCCCCCTCAACACTGGCCACACACATTCGCATCAACTCTGGCCACACCCAACCCACCCACCACTGGACAGACCCATCCCCCAACATTTGGCCAGACCCACCCCCAAACACTGGCCACACCCACCCAACACTGGCATCACCCACTCCCCCACACTGGCCACACCCACCCTCCAACAATGGCAACACCCACCCCCCAACACTGGCCACCCCACCCCACAACACTGGCCACCCCCACCCCCCCAACACTGGCCACACCCATCCACCCCAACACTGGCCACCCCCACCCCATCCAACACTGGCTACACCCACCCCCCAACACTGGCCAGACCCACCCCCTCAACACTGGCCACACCCACCCCCAACACTGGCCACCCCACCCCCCCAACACTGGCCACACCCACCCCCAACACTGGCCAGACCCACCCCCCCAACACTGGCCACAGCCACCCCCCAACACTGGCCACACCCACCCCACAAAACTGGCCACACCCACCCACTCCAACACAGGCCGCACCCACCCGCCCACACTGGCCACACCCACCCTCCAACGCTGGCCCACCCAGCCCAACACTGGCCACCCGCACCCCCCAACACTGGCCAGACATTCTCCCCCCAACACTGGCCACACCCACCCTCCAACACTGGCCACATCAACTCCGCCAACACTGGCCACACCCATTCCCCACAACACAGGCCACACCCAGCACCCCAACACTGGCCACACCCCCCATAACACTGGCCACACCCACCCCCCAATACTGGCCCTACACATCCCCAACACTGGCCACAACCACCCCCCAAACGTGGCCACACACACCCCCCAACACTAGCTACACCCACCCTCCAACACTGGCTACACCCATCCCCCCAACACTTGCCACGCCCACCCCCAACACTGGCCACACGCACTCCCCAACACTGGCCACACCCATCCCCAACACTGGCCACACCCACCCCCATCACTGGCCACACCCTTTCCCCCCTAACACTGGCCACACCCACCCACCCAACATTGGCCACACCCACCCCCTAACACTGACCATCCCCACCCCCAACACTGGCCAAACCCACCCCCCAACACTTGCCACGCCCACCCCGCCAACACTGGCCACCCCCACCCACCAACACTGGCCAAACCCACCCCCCAACACTTGCCACGCCCACCCCGCCAACACTGGCCACCCCCACCCACCAACACTGGCCGCACCCACCCCCCACGTCCCCAACACTGGCCACACATATTCCCCCCAACACAGGCCACACCCAACCCCCCACCACTGGGCAGACCCATCCCCCAACACTGGCCACACGCACCCGCCAACACTGGCCACACGCACCCCCCCAACATTGGCCACACCAACCCCCCCCAAACACTGGCCACCCCCACATCCCCAACACTGGCCTCACCCAACCCCCCCAACACTGGCCACACCCACCCTCCAACACTGGCCACACCAACTCCGCCAACACTGGCCACACCCATTCCCCCCAAAAAAGGCCACACCCAGCCCCCCAACACTGGCCACACACAACCCCAACACTGGCCACACCCACCCCACAACACTGGCCACACCTACCCCCCAACACTGGCCATACACACCCCCAACACTGGCCACAACCACCTCCCAAACTTGGCCACACCCACCCCCAACACTGGCTACACCCACCCCCCAACACTGGCCACACCCATCCCCCCAACACTGGCCACACCCACCCCCCAACACTGGCAACACTCACTCCCCAACACTGGCCACACCCACCCTCCAACACTGGCAACACCCACCCCCCAACACTGGCCACATCCACCCGCCAACTTTGCCCCCCCACCCCCCCACACTGGCCACACCTATCCCCCCAACACTGGCCAACCCCACTCCCCCAACACTGGCCACATCCACACCCCCAACACTGGCCACACACACCCCCCAACACTGGCCGCACACCCCCACACTGGCCACCCACTCCCCAAACACTGGCCACAGCCACCCCTCAATACTGGCCACACCCCCCCCCCAACACTGGCCACACCAACCCCCCAACACTGGCCACACCCACACACCCCAACACTGGCCACACCCACCCCTCAACACCGGCCACACCCAACCCCCCAAAACTGGCCACACCGACCCCCCCCCCCAACACTGGCCATACACCCCACCCAACACTGGTCACACCCACCGCCCAACAATGGCCAGACCCACCCCCCAACACTGGCCACCCCCACCCCCCCAACACTGGCCACACCCACCCCCAACACTGGCCACCCCCACCCCCCAAAATCTGGCCACACCCACCCCAACACTGACCACACCCACCCCCCAACACTGGCCACACCCCCCAACACTGGCCACACCCCCCAACACTGGCCACACACCCCCAACACTGGCCACACCCAACCCTCAACACTGGCCACACCCAACCCCCCAAAACTGGCCACAGCGACCCCCCCAACACTGGCCATACACCCCCCCAACACTGGCCACACCCACCCCCCAACAATTGCCAGACCCACCCCCCAATACTGGCCACACCCAACCCCCCAAAACTGGCCACAGCGACCCCCCCCAACACTGGCCATACACCCCCCCAACACTGGCCACACCCACCCCCCAACAATGGCCAGACCCACCCCCCAATACTGGCCACACCCACCCCCCCCAACACTGGCCACACCCAGCCCCCCCAACACTGGCCATACACCCCCCCAACACTGGCCACACCCACTCCACCAACACTGGCCACACCCACCCCCAACACTGGCCACACCCACCCCCAACAATGGCCAGACCCACCCCCCAACACTGGCCATAACCACCCCCTCCCCAACACTAGCCATCCCAACCCCCAACACTGGCCACCCCCACCCCCCAACCCTGGCCACACCCACCCCCACAACACTGGCCACACCCACTCCCAACACTGCCCACACTCCACCCCAACACTGGCAATACCCACCCCCCAACACTGGCCACACCCACCCCCCCCCAACATGTGAGGGTGCGGGTTTGAGGTAGTGTGAGTGTGAGCGTGTGTGTGTGAGCGTGTTTGGGTGTGAATGTGCAAGTGTGTGTGGGAGTGTGAGAGGGTGTATTTGAGGCTTCGAGAGTGCTAGGGTGTTTGAGAGCAAGGGTGTTTGAGTGTGTATGTGAGGGCAATATAGTGTGTGTGTCAGTCTGAGGTTGTGAGTATGAGGATGTTTGAGTGTGTGTGAGGGAGTTTGCGTGTGAGGGGGTGAGAGTCCAGAGAGTGAGGGTAGGTGAGGGTGAGGGTGTGTGTGAGGGTGTATGAGTGTGCTTGTGTTTAAGGATGTGAGAGTGTGAGGGCATTTGAGTATGAGGGTGAATGTAGAAATTGTTATTTAATTGTATTCCATATTTTTGGCAATGCTATTAAAATCCCTGGTTTAAAATACATGCAGGCAGTATTACTGCTAAAACTGTAATTAAGGAGCTGTAAAAGAGCGAGTTAATTATTCATTCCAACTGCTTACTTGGTTACAGGTAAAGGACTGATGGAACATTGTTTATATTTTGGATGGTTCCCTCTGTGTAGATAATTTATGAGGGATTGTGTTTAGTCGCAGCTAAGCAGGTCATGAAATTTGCTTTGATACAGATTATGTAATTAATGGGAGGAGCCAGGTCTGTCTATAGTTTTGCCATCAGTTATTGGATTTTAAGTTGAACAGCAGTTTTGCCAAATGCTGATAGGTTGAGCAGAAGTGCACTGGATCTACTCCTGAAAGGAACTCTCTCCAAAAGTCTCTACACAGTTAAGCAAGTAAACCTCTTGTGTTAACTTTATTTGCAAACAACATTTGTATTGAATGGGGTTGCTTAATTTGAATTAGTGGCAGGTGTAGACAGTAAGTTACCAAGTTTTATTCCTTTTGGTTAAGATAATTGTAAAGCTAGTTATTTGTTGTTAATGTGGTTAATTCTGTGTTTAAGTTAAAGTTTGTTTTAACAATAAAAGAGTCAGAGTCATCACTCCTGGAGCAGTATCCTTTCCTCACAGTTTTTCAAATTAAAACATTTTGGGGGCTTTCGTCCACGTGTGAGGTGAGAGTGTTTGAGTGTGAGGGTGTGAGTGAGGGTGTGAGGATATTTGAGGGTGTCTAAGTCTGAGGGTGTCTGAGGGTGAGAGTGTTTGAGGGTGAGGGTGTTTGTGGGTGTCTGAGGGTGAGGGTGTCTGAGGGTGAGGGTGTCTGAGGGTGAGGGTGTCTGAGGGTGAGGGTGTCTGAGGGTGAGGGTGTCTGAGGGTGAAGGTGTCTGAGACTGAGTGTGTGAGTGAGGGTGAGAATGTGTGATCTGATTCTATGCTCGACCAGAGATTCTGTGGGAACATTTTTACTCTTCGATGTGAGTCTTTGGAGTTTCTGTTTTAACTGTTTTATAGCAAGTGTTATTTCAAATGTTGTGTCTTTAGTGTAACGCCGGCTGAACTGGAAATGGATTATTTGTACTAAACGTGATTGTGTTACTTGTTTGATATTCAATAAACTGTGTTTTTAGAGGCTTAGCTTTGCTCAGTTGTTTATTATGAGTTTGATGTTTGACAAAGTCAGGTGGCTGTTGCACCTTTGTGTTGCATGGCATTTACCTCGATAATGGACTAAAGCCCAAGGACAACTTACTGAGACCCCTTACCCGGCTCTGCCAAAGGTAAACTGCTCCCCCCGCCCCCATCCTCCTTAACCAACGCCTCTTCACTGCTGTCGAGCTCGGAGGGGCTACTCTCACCTATCTTCATTGTTATCTGTCTTAACATAGCCAAATAATTATTTCCAAATGGTTTCTCTACCTGCCATTGCACTGTTACATCGATCCTAACTTCCCTCCAAGTCCTCATCTACATTGCGCCCCTAGGTGATATCATCCAAAGGCACACCATTCATTTTCATTTGTATGCTGACGATATCCAGCTCAACATCACCATTATCTCTCTCCACTCCACTGTCACTGAGAAAGGAGCAGTGCTCCGAAAGCTAGTGATTTGAAACAAACCTAAGGACTTTAACCCGGTGTTGTAAGAGAACATAGAACATAGAAAAATACAGCACAGAACAGGCCCTTCGGCCCACGATGTTGTCCTAGATTAATCATAGATTATCATTGAATTTACAGTGCAGAAGGAGGCCATTCGGCCCATTGAGTCTGCACCGGCTCTTGGAAAGAGCACCCTACCCAAACTCAACACCTCCACCCAACACTAAGGGCAATTTTGGACACTAAGGGCAATTTATCATGGCCAATCCACCTAACCTGCACATCTTTGGACTGTGGGAGGAAACCGGAGCACCCGGAGGAAACCCACGCAAACACGGGGAGGATGTGCAGACTCCGCACAGACAGTGACCCAAGCCGGAATCGAACCTGGAACCCTGGAGCTGTGAAGCAATTGTGCTATCCACAATGCTACCGTGCTGCCCTTAAGAACAAATTAATCTACACTATATCATTTTACCGTAATCCATGTACCTATCCAATAGCTGCTTGAAGGTCCCTAATGTTTCCGACTCAACTACTTCCACAGGCATTCCATTCCCCCACTACTCTCTGGGTAAAGAACCTACCTCTGATATCCCTCCTATATCTTCCACCTTTCACCTTAAATTTATGTCCCCTTGTAATGGTTTGTTCCACCCGGGGAAAAAGTCTCTGACTGTCTACTCTATCTATTCCCCTGATCATCTTATAAACCTCTATCAAGTCGCCCCTCATCCTTCTCCGTTCTAATGAGAAAAGGCCTTGCACCCTCAACCTTTCCTCGTAAAACCTACTCTCCATTCCAGGCAACATCCTGGTAAATCTCCTTTGCACCTTTTCCAAAGCTTCCACATCTTTCCAAAAATGAGGCGACCAGAACTGTACACAGTACTCCAAATGTGGCCTTACCAAAGTTTTGTACAGCTGCATCATCACCTCACAGCTCTTAAATTCAATCCCTCTGTTAATGAACGCTAGCACACCATAGTCCTTCTTCACAGCTCTATCCACTTGAGTGGCAACTTTCAAAGATGTATGAACATAGACCCCAAGATCTCTCTGCTCCTCCACATTGCCAAGAACTCTACCGTTAACCCTGTATTCCGCATTCATATTTGTCCTTCCAAAATGGACAACCTCACACTTTTCAGGGTTAAACTCCATCTGCCATTTCTCAGCCCAGCTCTGCATCCTATCTATGTCTCTTTGCAGCCGACAACAGCCCTCCTCACTATCCACAACTCCACCAATCTTCGTATCGTCTGCAAATTTACTGACCCACCCTTCAACTCCCTCATCCAAGTAATTAATGAAAATCACAAACAGCAGAGGACCCAGAACTGATCCCTGCGGTACGCCACTGGTAACTGGGATCCAGGCTGAATATTTGCCATCCACCACCACTCTCTGACTTCTATCGGTTAGCCAGTTCGTTATCCAACCGGCCATATTTCCCACTATCCCATGCCTCCTTACTTTCTGCAGAAGCCTACCATGGGGAACCTTATCAAATGCCTTACTAAAATCCATGTACACTACATCCACTGCTTTACCTTCATCGACATGCTTGGTCACCTCCTCAAAGAATTCAATAAGACTTGTAAGGCAAGACCTACCCCTCACAAATCCGTGCTGACTATCCCTAATCAAGCAGTGTCTTTCCAGATGCTCAGAAATCCTATCCTTCAGAACCCTTTCCATGACTTTGCCTACCACCGAAGTAAGACTAACTGGCCTGTAATTCCCAGTGTTATCCCTCGTCCCTTTTTTGAACAGGGGCACGACATTCGCCACTCTCCAATCCCCTGGTACCACCCATGTTGACAGTGAGGACGAAAAGATCATTGCCAACAGCTCTGCAATTTCATCTCTTGCTTCCCATAGAATCCTTGGATATATCCCGTCAGGCCCGGGGGACTTGTATATCCTCAAGTTTTTCAAAATGCCCAACACATCTTCCTTCCTAACAAGTATTTCCTCGAGTTTACCAGTCTGTTTCACACTGTCCTCTCCAACAATATAGCCCCTCTCATTTGTAAATACAGAAGAAAAGTACTCGTTCAAGACCTCTCCTATCTCTTCAGACTCAATACACAATCTCCCGCTACTGTCCTTGATCAGACCTACCCTCGCTCTAGTCATTCTCATATTTCTCACATATGTGTAAAAGGCTTTGGGGTTTTCCTTGATCCTACCCGCCAAAGATTGTTCATGCCCTCTCTTCGCTCTCTTAATCCCTTTCTTCAGTTCCCTTCTGGCTATCTTGTATCCCTCCAACGCCCTGTCTGAACCTTGTTTCCTCAGCCTTACAGAAGTCTCCTTTTTCCTCTTAACAAGACATTCAACCTCTCTTGTCAACCATGGTTCCCTCACTCGACCATGTCTTCCCTGCCTGACAGGGACATACATATCAAGGACACGTAGTACCTGTTCCTTGAACAAGTTCCACATTTCACTTGTGTCCTTCCCTGACAGCCTATGTTCCCAACTTGTGCACTTCAATTCTTGTCTGACAACATCGTATTTACCCTTCCCCCAATTATAAACCTTGCCCTGTTGCACACACCTATCCCTCTCCATTACTAAAGTGAAAGTCACAGAATTGTGGTCACTATCTCCAAAATGCTCCCCCACTAACTGTAGCGCACAATGACTTACGAGAGACGAGAAGTGATGAAGTCGATCCAAGCTTTATTGAGAATGCTTGACCCCAGCAGCTCAGCAACAGAATGAAGCTGCGGGGAGAAGCTCGGGTTCTTATACTCTGCCTTCAGGGCGGAGCCAGAAGTCGGCAGATCCAACCAGGACCCGGGATCTGTCAGCCAATAGCATCTCGGCTTCACAGGTCCCACATGACCCCTAATACATACCACCACATTCACCCCTTGTTAAAAAGGAACCCGGCGGGGTGGTGATTCGCATGGTGGTAGGGGTTTACAAGGCTGGCCCTGGAACAAATTTCGGACACTGTTACTATAGCTTTAGCCCTACACTGGGCTATGGACAAGTTTATGAGAACTATTTACAATGTGAGCAAAAAACATTTCTTTTGTTACAACAACATTCTTAGTGTCACGCGGATTCCCCGAGTCGAGCGAGCGGTCTGGTCTTCCTCATCGATCGCCTCAGCCCCAGTGGTGGTGCAGGTGCATCCTTGGGCGTTGTCGTCTCCGGGAGCGTTTCGCTGTTTGTTCCTGTTTTACTCCTGGGCGGGCACGGGAGGAGGACCGATCCCCCCGGGAAGGGGGCGGTCGCGGGGTGCGCCGGTGGCAGGGAGGGGATGATCAGTGTCGGGGGTGTGTGTGTGTTTCCGGCGGGCGGCAGGTCCCGCAGGGAGACCGTGTCCTGTCGGCCGTCGGGGTACGCCACGTATGCGTACTGCGGGTTCGCGTGGAGAAGGTGAACCCTCTCGACCAACGGGTCCAATTTGTGCGCCTGCACATGTTTCCGGAGCAAGATGGGTCCTGGGGCCGCCAGCCAGGTCGGCAGCGACGTTCCGGAGGAGGACTTCCTGGGGAAGACAAGGAGGCACTCATGAGGCGTTTGGTTAGGGGTGGTACACAGCAGCGACCGGATGGAGTGGAGAGCGTCCGGGAGGACCTCCTGCCACCGGGAAACTGGGAGATCCCTGGACCGTAGGGCCCGTTCCCCCGGGGGTTGTAGCTGGTCGTCCTGCTCGAGGCTATGCCCTTGCTGAGCAGGAACTGGTGCAGCTCGTCACTCATGAAGGAGGACCCCCTGTCGCTATGGATATATGCGGGGCAACCGAACAGTGTGAATATGGTGCCAAGGGCTTTAATGACTGTGGCCGCTGTTATGTCGGGGCAGGGGATGGCGAAGGGGAAACAAGAGTACTCGTCCACCATGTTCAGGAAGTATGCGTTGCGGTCGGTGGAGGGGAGGGGCCCTTTGAAATCCAAACTGAGGCGTTCAAAAGGGCGGGAAGCCTTGATCAGGTGCGCTCTATCCGGCCTGAAAAAGTGCGGTTTGCAGATGTGGCAGTTCCTGGTGACTGTACGGACCGCCTCCACAGAGTAGGGGAGGTTGCGGGACTTTACGAAATGGTAGAATCGAGTGACCCCCGGGTGGCAGAGGTCCTCGTGGAGGGCTTGGAGGCGGTCTATTTGTGCATTGGCACATGTGCCGCGGGATAGGGCATCGGACGGTTCGTTCAGCTTTCCGGGCCGATACAAGATCTCATAGTTGAAGGTGGAGAGCTCGATCCTCCACCTTAGGATCTTGTCATTCTTAATTTTGCCCCGCTGTGCATTATCGAACATGAAGGCTACCGACCGTTAGTCGGTGAGGAGAGTGAATCTCCTGCCGGCCAGGTAATGCCTCCAATGTCGCACAGCTTCCACTATAGCTTGGGCTTCCTTTTCCACTGAGGAGTGGCGGATTTCTGAGGCGTGGAGGGTCCGGGAGAAAAAGACCACGGGTCTGCCTGCTTGGTTAAGGGTGGCCGCCAGAGCTATGCCGGATGCTTCGCTCTCGACCTGGAAGGGGAGGGACTCGTCGATGGCGCGCATCGTGGCCTTTGCGATATCCGCTTTGATGCGGCTGAAGGCCTGGCGAGCCTCTGTCGACAGGGGGAAGGTAGTGGACTGTATTAGCAGGCGGGCCTTGTCTGCGTACTGGGGGGACCCACTGGGCGTAATATGAAAAGAAACCCAGGCAACGTTTCAGGGCTTTGGAGCAGTGGGGGGAGGGGGAATTCCATAAGGGGGCGCATGCGTTTGGGGTCGGGGCCTATTACTCCATTGCGCACTACGTATCCCAGGATGGCCAAACGGTTTGTGCTAAAAACGCATTTTACCTCGTTATATGTGAGGTTCAGGGCGTTAGCGGTCTGGAGGAACTTTTGGAGGTTGGCGTCATGGTCCTGCTGATCGTGGCCGCAAATGGTTAAGTTGTCGAGATACGGGAACGTGGCCTGCAACCCGTGCTGGTCAACCATTCGGTCCATCTCCCGTTGGAAGACAGAGACCCCGTTCGTGACGCCAAATGGGACCCTTCAGAAGTGGTGTAGATCTCCGTCTGCCTATAAGGCGGTGTACTTGCGGTCACCTGGGCGGATGGGGAGCTGGTGGTAGGCGGGCTTGAGGTCCACGGTGGAAAAGACCTTATACTGGGCAATCCGATTGACCATGTTGGATATGCGGGGGAGAGGGTACGCATCTAACTGTGTGTACCTGTTGATGGTTTGACTATAGTCTACGACCATCCTTTGCTTCTCCCCGGTCTTTACTACTACCACCTGGGCTCTCCAGGGACTATTGCTGGCCTGGATTATGCCTTCCTTCAGCAACCGCTGGACTTCAGACCGAATAAATATCCGGTCCTGGGCGCTGTACCGTCTGCTCCGAGTGGCGACGGGTTTGCAATCTGGGGTGAGGTTTGCAAACAAGGACGGCGGTTCAACCTTGAGAGTTGCGAGGCCGCAGATAGTGAGTGGGGGTATTGGGCCGCCGAATTGTAATGTTAGGCTCTGCAGGTTACACTGGAAATCTAATCCCAGTAATGTGGGCGCGCAGAGTTGGGGAAGGACGTAGAGTCTATAGTTCTTAAACTCCCTCCCTTGCACCGTTAGGTTTGCGATGCAGAACCCTTTGATCTCTACGGAATGGGATCCTGCAGCTAGGGAAATCTTTTGCGTGCTTGGATGGATGGTCAGAAAACAGCGTCTTACCGTGTCTGGGTGAATAAAACTTTCAGTGCTCCCGGAGTCGATCAGGCATGGTCTCTCGTATCCGTTGACCAGCACCGTTGTTGTCGTCGTCTGGAGCGTCCGGGGCCGCGATTGATCCAGTGTCACCGAAGCCAGTCGTGGTAGTAGTGTCGCGGCATTTTCTTCGGACCCCGTGGAGCCGTCGATGCTGGGGTCCTTTGTTGTCAACCAAGCTGGTGGTGTCCATGAATCGCACGCGGCCGGGGGTGGACAAAATGGCCGCCCCCATGGATCACACGTGGTCGGGGGTGGACAAAATGGCCGCCCCCATGAATCGCACGTGGCTGGGGGGGTCACAAGATGGCAGCGCCCATCCTCCCCTCGTGGTGCCCGGGACCCAAAATGGCGGCGCCCGCGGGTCGCACATGGGGCGCTGGGGGGGTTGGGGGTGTTTGGAATGTGCTGGGCTCGTTCTTCTTCGGGGATTGCGGCGACCCCCAGGGACCGGCACACTGCCGCGTAATGGCCCTTTTTGCCGCAGCTTTTACAAATAGCTGCGCGGGCCGGGCAGCGCTTGTCCGCAGAAATAGCAGCGGGCCCCCCCGGGATGGTCTGGTGCTTTAACCGCGCAAGCTTGCGAGGGGGGGGGGGAGTTTGTCACGACGGGGGTCCACGGAGCCCAAGGGGCTGCCGCGCGGTCAGGGCCGTAGGCGCGAGCGTTTTGCGAGGCCACATCAAGGGAGGCTGCAAGGGCCCGTGCCTCTGAGAGTCCTAGCGACTCTCTTTCCAAAAGTCTTTGGCGGATTTGGGGAGAGTTCATACCTGCCACAAATGCATCACGAATTAGCAGGCCCGTGTGTTCGATCGCGTTCACAGGCGGGCAGCTGCAGCCTCGTTCCAAAATTAGCAGCGCGGCGTAGAATTCCTCTAGCGATTCTCCGGGACTTTGCCGTCTCGTCGCGAGTTGGTGGCGCGCATAGACCTGGTTAACGGGCCGAACGTAGATGCCCTTCAGCAATGCGAGCGCCGTCGGGAAATCCTCTGCACCTTCTATGAGAGGGTAAATTTCCGGTCTTACCCTCGAATGCAGGACCTGCATTTTCTGGTCTTCTGTGATCCGGCCGGGGGCCATTCGGAGGTAGCCTTCAAAGCATGCTTGCCAGTGTTTGAATACTGCTGCCGAGTTCGCTGCGTGGGGGCTGATCCGCAGGCATTCCGGGGCGATCCGGAGCTCCATAGTCTTTTAAGCTCGCTTAAGAAATTGTAGCGCACAATGATTTACGAGAGACAAGAAGTGATGAAGTCGATCCAGGCTTTATTAAGCGATGCTTGTCCCCAGCAGCTCAGCAACAGAATGAAGCTGAGGGGAGAAGCTCTGGTTCTTATACTCCGCCTTCAGGGCGAAGCCAGAAGTCGGCAGATCCAACCAAGACCCGGGATTTGTCAGCCAATAGCATCTCGGCTTCACAGGTCCCACATGACCCCTAATACATACCACCACACTAACAAATCTATCACTTGCCCTGGTTCATTACAAAGTACTAAATCCAATATTGCCCCTCCTCTGGTTGGACAATCTACATACTGTGTTAGAAAAGCTTCCTGGACACACTGCACAAACACCACCCCATCCAAACTATTTGATCTAAAGAGTTTCCACTCAATGTTTGGGAAGTTAAAGTCACCCATGACTACTACCCTGTGACTTCTGCACCTTTCCAAAATCTGTTTCCCAATCTGTTCCTCCACATCTCTGCTACTATTGGGGGTCCTATAGAAAACTCCTAACAAGGTGACTGCTCCTTTCCTATTTCTGACTTCAACCCATACTACCTGAGTAGGCTGATACTCCTCGAACTGCCTTTCTGCAGCTGTTATACTATCTCTAATTAACAATGCCACCCCCCACCTCTTTTACCACCCTCCCTAATCTTATTGAAACATCTGTAACCAGGGACCTCCAACAACCATTTCTGCCCCTCTTCTATCCAGGTTTCTGTGATGGCCACCACATCGTAGTCCCAAGTACCGATCCATGCCTTAAGTTCACCCACCTTATTCCTGATGCTTCTTGAGTTGAAGTATACACACTTCAACCCATCTCTGTGCCTGCAAGTACTCTCCTACTGTGCTCACCCCAGTCCAACGCCGGCATCTCCACATCACTGAACTCTCAGACTGCGTATCCCACATCCAGTACAGATGTGAGTGGCACAGTGGTTAGCACTGCTGCTTCATAGCACCAGGGACCCGGGTTCAATGCCAGTCGTTAGTGGCTGTCTCTCCGTGTGTGCGTGGGTTTCCTCCGGGTGCTCCCGTTTCCTCCCAAAGATCCCAAAGATGTCCAGGCTAGGTGGATTGGCCATGCTAAATTGTCCCTTAGTGTGCAGGTTAGGTAGGGGTACGGGCATAGGGTGGGGTGGTGGGCCACGGTAGGGTGCTCTTTTGGAGGGGGGGGGGGGTCGGTATTGTCTCAATAGGCCGAATGGCCTCCTTCTGCACTGTAGGAATAATATGGTTCTACTGGATGAGCCCAAATTTCCTCCAATTAAATCTTGGGAAGACTGAAGCTATTTTTGGTCACCATTCCAAACTCTGTTCGTGAACCACCAACTCCATTCTACTTACTCCATGACAGCAGTCTAAACCAAACCAGTCTGTTCACAATCTTGCTGTTTGTGGTAGTCACCACTGTTGTATATATCACATACGAGATGTAATACGGTAAGGCCCCTGTACTACAGGTACGAGGCTAGATTCCTGCCTGCTGGCTCCGCCCAGTAGGCAGAGTATAAATGTGTGTGCTCACCGAGCTGTAGCCATTTCGGCAGCAGCTGCAGGAGGCTACACATCTCTGCTTAATAAAGCCTTGATTATACTCTACTCTCGTAATTGATATTGCATCAGTGTTATAGTTGATCCTGTGATGAATGTCCACATATTGATCCTGTGATGACTATCTATGTCCACCCCTGTAACATCAACCAATTTCCCCTGTTTCAGCTCGCCTGCTGCTGAAACCCTCATTTATGCTTTAACCAGGGGATGATTTAGCACAGTGGACTAAACAGCTGGCTTGTAAAGCAGAAAAAGGCCAGCAGCGCGGGTTCAATTCCCATACCGGCCTCCCCGAACAGGTGCCGGAATGTGGCGACTAGGGCCTTTTCACAGTAACTTCATTGAAGCCCACTTGTGACAATACGCGATGATTATTATTATTGTTACCTCCAATCTGGACTATTCCAACACTCTGGGCTGTCCTCCCACATTCCAGTCTTCAGAGACTAAAGCTCATCCAAAACTCTGTGCTCATTGTCTTAACTCTCAGCAAGTCTCATTCCCCTGTCATTCCTGCCTAAAGCTGCTCCAAGTCAAACAACACCTTAATTTTAAAAGGTTCACACTTGTTTAAAACCCCTCCCTATCTTTAATCTCTTCCAGTCCTGAGAAACTATGGAGATATCTGAGTCGCTCTAATGCTGGCCTCATTTTAATCACTCCACCAGTGGTGCCATGTCTTCAGCTGCCAGGATCCGAGTCTCTGGAATTTCCTCCCGAAACCACCCTGCATCAGGCCTCACTGAACCAGTAACCAGGCCATACTTACTGAACTGGTAACCAGACCTTACTGAACCAGTAACCAGGCCTTACTTACTGAACTGGTAGCCAGGTCTCATTGAACCAGTAACCAGGCCTCACCAAACCAGTAACCAGGCCTTACTGAACCAGTAACCTGGCCTACTGAACCAGTAACCAGGCCTCACCGAAGCAGTAACAGGCCTCATCGAACCAGTAACCAGGCCTTACTGAACCAATAAGCAGGCCTCACCGAACCAGTAACCAGGTCTTACTGAACCAGTAACCTGGCCACACTGAACCGGTAACCAGGTCTCAACTGAACCGGTAACCAGGTCTCAACTGAACCGGTAACCAGGCCTAACTGAACTGGGAACCAGGCCTCACCGAACCAGTAACCAGGCCTCACTGAACTGGTAACCAGGTCTCAACTGAACCGGTAACCAGGCCTAACCGAACTGGTAACCAGGCCTCACTGAACAGATAACAAGGCCTCACAGAACCGTTAATCTGGCCTCAACTGAACCGGAAACGAGGTCTTACCGAACCAGTAATCAGGCCTCAACTGTACTGGTAGTCAGGCCTTACCGAACCAGTAACCAGGCCTCAATGAGCCAGTAACCAGGCCTCACTGAACCGTTAACCAGGGCCGGGATTCTAGAACCCCCCTCTGGGCCGGAGAATCGCCGGGGAGCGGCGTGAATCCCGCCCGCCGCCACGACGCTGGCTGCCGGATTCTCCGGCGGCGTTTTTTCGGCGGGGCGGGAATCGTGCCACGCCGATCGGGGGCCGTTGGCAGCTGCCCCCCCCCCCCCGGTAATTCTCCGGCCCACGATGGGCCAAGTAGCCACCCGTATTCGGCGGGTCTCGCTGGCGTAAAATACACCAGGTCCGTACCGGCAGGACCTGGCTCTGCAGGTGGCCTGTGGAGTCCTCGGGGGGGGGGAGCATGGGGGGATCTGGCCCTGGGAAGCGCCCTCGCGGTGGCCTGGCCCACGATCGGGGCCCACCGATCCACGGGCGGGCCTGTGCCGTGGGGGCACTCTTTCCCTCCGCGCCGGTCGGTGTAACGGTCCACCATGGCCGGCGCGGAGAAGAAGCCCCCTGCGCATGCGCTGGGATGACGCCAGCACACGCTGGCGCTCCTGCGCATGCGCCAACTCGAGCCGGCCGGCGGAGGCCCCTCGGCGCCGGCTGGTGCGGCGCCAACCCCACTGCCGCCAGCCTAGCCTCTGAAGATGCGGAGGATTCTGCACCTTCTGGGCGGCCCGACGCCAGAGTGGTTCATGCCACTCCTCGGCGCCGGTACGGCCCGCCCTGCCGGTTAGGGGAGAATCCCGCCCCAGGTCTCACCTGAACCAGTAACCAGGCCCAAACAAACTGGTAACCAGGCTTCACTGAACTGGTAACCAGGCCTCACTGAACTGATCACAAGGCCTTACAGAACCGGCAACCAGGCCTCACTGAACAGGTAATCAGACCTCAACTGAACCGGTAACCAGGCCTTACCGAACCAGTAATCAGGCCTCAGCTGAACTAGTAATCAGGCCTTACTGAACCTGCACCAGGCCTCAACTGAACCGGTAACCTGGCCTTACCGAACCAGTAATCAGGCCTCAACTGAACTGGTAACCAGGCCTTACCGATCCAGTAACCAGGCCTCAACTGAACTGGTAACCAGGCCTTACTGAACTCATAACCAGGCCTCAACTGAACACTTAAATAAGCCTCACAAAACTGGTAACTAGGCCTCACCAAACCAGTAACCAGGCTTTACCAAACTAGTAGCTGGACTCCAGCAAATTGGTTAACTGGGCCTCACTGGAGCAGTATCTGAGTTAGTGTACTGCCCCACTCGGTCAACCAGACTATTAAAATGGCACCAAATTTTAGTGTTTTAAAGAAAATGAATTTAAAGAAACTGAATTATCAGAAGTTTATGTAAAATAATTGAAGCATTACAAGAATGGCAACCTGTCCAGGTTCTTAAAGATACAGAAAAATAACCGGCTCTAATTCAATTAACCAACAAGCAACTAGATAATATATTGATTCTCAATTTATAAGGTGCATGGAGCAGTGATAGAGTTGGTGTGGTTGTCCCAGTGTCACATCACATCCTGTGAATTGCGAATCGCACAGCACAGAACCATACTGAAAATCATCCCGAAAATCTGCAAAAAATAAAACACAAAAAGGCAAATCAGCAATGGGAACTGGAAAACTAGACTCATCTCTACAAAAAAAAGGTCAGGCAGAAAGAAACGCAGGGTACAGGCATTAAAGCCCTTAATCGAGTGTCATAGAATCATAAACACAGACAGAGACCACTCTGCCACTGTGCCTATTGCCAGCTTCTTGGTAACGTTATCCAATTCGTCCAATACATCTCACTCATGTTCCCTCTGAGTCGCCTCTGCGCCAAGGAAAACAATCCAAGTCTATCCAATCTCCTCTCTCCATAGCTAACACTTTCCAGCCCAGGCAACATCCTGGTAAATCTCATCTGCACCCATTCCAGTGCTATCACATCCCTCCAATAATGTGGATTCCAGAACTGCACACAATACTGTAGCTGTGGCCTAACCAATGTTTTATACAGTTCAAGCACAACCTCCCTGCTCTTAAACACTATGCCTCGGCTAATAAAGGCAAGTACACCATATGTCTTCTTAGTCACTTTATCAACCTGCTCTGCTACCTTAAGGGACTAATGTACATGCGAACCAAGATCCCTTTGCTCTTCAATGCTTTCCAGGGTCCTGCCATTCAATATGTATTCCATTACCTCATTTGTCCTGCCCAACTGCTTCACCTCACACTTATCCAGATTGAAATCCATTTGCCACTGATCAGCCCATCTTATCAGCCCGTCTATATCCTCCTGTAATTGAAGGCTAACCTCCTCACTATTTACCACCCCTCCAATTTTCGTGTCATAGAACATAGAACAGTACAGCACAGTACAGGCCCTTCGGCCCACGATGTTGTACTGACCATTTATCCTCATCTAAGATCAACTTAACCTACACCCCTTCAATTTACTGCTGTCCAAGAGTCTCTTAAAAGTCCCTAAAGACTCTGATTCCACCACCTCTGCTGGCAGTGCATTCCACGCACCCACCACTCTCTGTGTGAAGAACATACCTCTGACATCTCCCCTATACCTTCCTCCAATCACCTTAAAATTATATCCCCTCATGACAGCCATTTCCGCCCTGGGGAAAAGTCTCTGGCTATCCACTCTATCCATGCTTCTCATCACCTTGTACACATCTACCAAGTCATCTCTCTTCCTTCTTCATTCCAGTGAGAAAAGCCCTAGCTCCCTCAATCTTTCTTCATAAGACATGCCCTTTAGTCCAGGCAGTATCCTGGTAAATCTCCTCTGCACCCTCTCCAAAGCATCCACATCCTTTCTATAATGAGGCGACCAGAACTGGACACAATATTCCAAGTGTGGTCTAACCTGGGTTTTATAAAGCTGCAGCAAAACCTCGCGGCTCTTAAACTCTTCTTAACAACTCTACCAACCTGGGTGGCAACTTTGAGGGATCTATGTACGTGGACCCCAAGATCCTTCTGTTCACACTTCCAAGAATCCTGCCTTTAGCCCTGTATTCAGCATTCATATTCGACCTTCCAAACTGAATCACTTCACATTTATCTAGGTTGAACTCCATCTGCCACTTCTCAGCCCAGCTCTGCATCCTGTCAGTGTCCTGTTGTAATCTGCAACTACCCTCAACACTATCTACAACTCCACCAACTTTCGTGTCATCGGCAAACGTACTAACCCACCCTTCCACTTCCTCATCCAAGTCATTTATAAAAACACAAAGAGCAGAGGTCCCAGAACAGATCCCTGTGAGACACCACTGGTCACTGACCTCCAGGCGGAATACTTTCCACCCACTACCACTCGCTGTCTTCTTTCGGCCAGCCAAATTTCCCTGTATCCCATGTCCCCAAACTTTCTGAATGAGCCTACAGTTAGTTACCTGTATCATCTGCAAACTTACTGATCAACCCTCCGACATTCATGTCTAAATCATTTATATAAACCACAAACAATACTGTGTTAGTAGTAAAGTTTGTTTCAATTTACCATATCCCTATTTTGAGTTTTAGTGAGGAGCTGAAGGAAATTAGTATCAGTAAAGAAATGTTTTTTGGAAAATATATGGGATTGGAAGCGGATATATTGCCAGGACCTGATAATCCTCATCTCAGAGTAGTTTCTGAAGTGGTCCTAGAAATAGTAGGTGGTCATTTTCCAAACTTCTTTGATCTCTGGAATGGTTCCTACAGATTGGAGTGTAGCTAATGTAACCCACTATTCAAAAAGGGAGGTAGAGAGAAACAGGGAACTATAGACCAGTGAGCCTAATGCCGATAGTAGGGAAGTTGATGGAGCATGGATTTATGAAAGGAAAATCATGGATTTAGGAAAGGACAATAATGCTTGACAAATCTACTGGAATTCTTTGAAGATGTAACTAGTAGAGTTGACCAGGCGGTGGATGTGGTATATTTAGACTTTCAGAAGGCTTTTTCCAAGGTCTCACATAGCAGTTACAGTTAAAGCGCATGGGATTGCGGGTAGTGGCTTGAGAAGAATAGAAAGCTGGTTAGCAGAGAGGAAGCAAAAAGTTGGAATAATTGGGACTCTTGCTGATTGGCAGGCAGTGACTAGTTCGGTGCTGCAGGAATCTATGCTAGGACCCCAACTGTTCACATTATATATTAATGATTTGGATGAGGCTACTAAATGTATTATCTCCAAACTTGCAGATAATGCAAAGTTGGGTAGGAGGGTGGGCTGTGAGGAGGATACAGAGATGCTTCAATGGAATTTGGACAGGCTGCGTGAGTGGCCACATGCATGGCAGATGCAGTATTATGTGGATAAATGTGAGGTTATCCGCTTCAGTAGCAAAAATATTTATTATTATTTGAATGGGTGGAAATTGAGAGAGGTGAATACTCAGCGAGACCTTGGTATCCTTGTGCATCAGTCACTGAAAGTAAGCGCGCAGGTACAGCAGGCAGTAAAGAAGGCAACTGGTATGTTGGCCATCATAGCGAGAGGATTTGAGTATAGGAATAGAGATGTTTTACTGCAATTGTATTAGGATATTGGTGAGGCCAGACCTGGAGTATTGTGTGCAGTTTTGGTGGCCTTATCTGAGGAAGGATGTTCTTGCTATGGACGGAGTGCAGCAAAGATTTATCAGGCTGATTCCTGGGATGGCGGGACTGTCATATGAGGAGAGACTGAGTCAGTTAGGATTATATTCATTGGAGTTCATAAGAGGAAGAGGGGATCTCATAGAAATTTAGAAAATTCTAACAGGATTAGACAGTATTATTCAAAAAGCATGTCCCTGATGGTGGGGGATTGCAGATCTGGGCGTCATAGTTTGAGAAAAAGGGGTAAACCCTTTAGGACTGAGATGAGGATAAACTTCTTCACCCAGAGAGTAGTGAATCTGTGGAATTCACTACCACAGAAAGTAGATGAGGCCGAAACATTGTGTAATTTCAAGAAGGAATTAGATATAGCTCTTGGAGCTAAAGGGATCAAGGGATATCGGGGGGCAGGTGGGATCAGGGTATTGAACTTGATGATCAGCCATGATCATTATGAATGGCGGAGCAGGCTCGAAGGGCCGAATGGCCTCCTCCTGCTCCTATTTTCTATGTATGTTTCTTTGTGTTTTGTGTGAAATCTCCTGGAGTGAGGCATCCTTTCCTCACAGTCTTACAAACTAAGATAAAATATTGGGATTCTGTCCAGTATCCTAGCCACTGTTACGGTCTGGTCTGGGGTCGTACACCACTCTGCTGTTAGGGAGGGAGTTCCAGGATTTTGAACCAGTGACAGTGAAGGAATAGCCAATATATTTCCAAGTCAGAATGGTGAGTGACTTGGTGGGAACTTCCAGGTGGTGGTGTTCCCAGGTATTATCTGCGCTTGTCTTTTAAGGTGGTGAAGGTTGCAGGTTTGGAAGGTGCTGTCGATGGAGCCTTGCTGAGTTGCTGCAGTGCATCTTGTGGATGGTACATACTGCTGCCATTGTGCGTCGGTGGCAGATAGAGTGAATGTTGAAGGTGGTGGATGGGGTGTCAATCAAGAACTTTAAGACATGTTGAAGATACTGATGCACTGCAAGTTTAACAACACGCCCAGTTCAGGCGTTTCTGTGGAAGAAAACGAGACTCCCGAATGGTATGTTGCCTCCCGGGTGCACGGGTCAGGGATGTCTCAGATCGGCTGCAGGACATACTGAAGGGGGAGGGTGAACAGCCAGTTGTCGTGCTGCATATAGGCACCAACGATATAGGTAAAAAACGGGATGAGGTCCTACAATCAGAATTTAGGGAGTTAGGAGGTAAGTTAAAAAGTAGGACCTCAAAGGTAGTAATCTCAGGATTGCTACCAGTGCCATGAGACAGTCGGAGTAGAAATTCAAGAATAGTCAGAATGAATATGTGGCTTGAGAGATGGTGCAGGAGGGAGGGGTTCAGATTTTTGGGACATTGAAACCGGTTCTGGGGGCGGTGGAACCATTACAAATCGGATGGTCTACACCTGGGCAGGACTGGAACCAATGTCCTAGGGGGTGCTTTTGTTAACACTGTTGGGGAGGTTTTAAACTAATGTGGCAGGGGGCTGGGAACCAGATTAGGAAGTTAGAGGTCAGTAAAGAGGCAGCAACTAAAGCCAGTAAGGTACTAGATAATAAACTCAATGTGACTAAGGGGAAGAGTAGACAGGGAAGAGATGAAGAACACAAAGGGACAGGTGGTCTGAGGTGCATATGTTTCAATGCGAGAAGTGTAGCAGGTAAGGCAGATGAACTTGGATTAGTACCTGGGAATATGATGTTATTGGTATTACGGAGACTTGGTTGAGGGAAGGGCAAGACTGACAACTAAATATCCCAGGGTATAGATGCTTCAGGAGGGATAGAGAGGGAGGTAAATGGGGTGGAGGAGTTGGATTACTGGTCAGAGATGATATCACAGCTATGATTAAGGAGGGCACGATAGAGGATTCGAGCACTGAGGCAATATGGGTAGAGCTAAGAAATAGGAAGGGTGCACTAACATTGTTGGGACTTTACTACAGGCCTCCCAAAAGCTAGCATGAAGTAGAGGTACAAATATGTAGACAGATTATAGAAAAATGTAGGAGCAATAGGGTGGTCGTGATGGGAGAATTTAACTTCCCCAACATTGAATGGGACTCATGTAATGTTGGAGGCGTAAATGGAGCAGAATTTGTAAGGAGCATCCAGGAGAGTTTTTTAGAGCAGTATGTAAATAGTCCAACTCGGGAAGGGTCCATACTGGACCTGGTATTGGGGAATGATCCCGGCCAGGTGGTTAAAGTTTCAGTCGGTGATTACTTTGGGCATAGCGATCACAATTCTGTAAGTTTTAGAACACTCATGGTCAAAGACGAGAGTGGTCCTAAAGAAAGAGTGCTAAATTGGGGAAAGGCCAAGTATAACAAAATTCGGCAGGAGCTGGGAATGTGGATTGGGAGCAGCTCTTTAAGGGTAAATCCACATTTGAAATGTGGGAGTCTTTTTAGGAAAGGTTGATTAGAGTGCAGGACAGACATGCCCCTGTGAAAATGAGGGATAGAAATGGCAAGATTAGGGAACCATGGGTGACGGGTGGAATTGTGAGACTAGCTAAGATGAAAAAGGAAGCATACATAACATCTAGGTGACTTAAATCTGATAAAGCTTTGGAGGAATATCGGGAAAGTAGGACAAATTTCAAAAGCGCAATGAAGAGGGCTAAAAGGGGTCATGAAATATCTTTGGCTAACAGGGTTAAGGAAAATCCCAAAGCCTTTTATTCGTATATAAGGAGCAAGAGGGTAACTAGAGAAAGAATTGGCCCACTCAAAGACAAAAGAGGGAATTTATGCGTGGAGTCAGAGGAAATGGGTGAGATTTTTAATGAGTACTTTGCATCGGTATTCACCAAGGAGAGGGACATGACGGATGTTGAAGCTACGGATGGATGTTTAAATACTCGAGGTCAAGTCGGCATAAGGAAGGGGGAAGTTTTGGGTATTCTAAAAGGCATTAAGGTGGACAAGTCCCCAGGTCCGGATGGGATCTATCCCAGGTTACTGAGGGAAGCGAGGGAAGAAATAGCTGGGGCCTTAACAGATATCTTTGCAGCATCCTTGAGCATGGGTGAGGTCCCGGAGGACTGGAGAATTGCTAATGTTGTCCCTTTGTTTAAGAAGGGTAGCAGGGATAATCTTGGGAATTATAGACCTGTGAGCTTGACGTCAGTGGTAGGCAAGCTGCTGGAGAAGATACTGAGGGATAGGATCTATTCACATTTGGAAGAAAATAGACTTATCAGTGATAGGCAGCATGGTTTTATGCAGGAAAGGTCATGTCTTACAAACCTAATAGAATTCTTTGAGGAAGTGACAACGTTAATTGATGAGGGAAGGGCTGTAGATGGGGCAGCACGGTAGCATTGTGGTTAGCACAATTGCTTCACAGCTCCAGGGTCCCAGGTTCGATTCCCGGCTTGGGTCACTGTCTGTGCGGAGTCTGCACATTCTCCCCGTGTGTGCGTGGGTTTCCTCCGGGTGCTCCGGTTTCCTCCCACAGTCCAAAGATGTGCAAGTTAGGTGGATTGGCCATGCTAAATTGCCCTTAGTGTCAAAATTGCCCTTAATGTTGGGTGGGGTTACTGGGTTATAGGGATAGGGTGGAGGTGTAGATCTTGGGTGGGGTGCTCTTTCCAGGAGCCGGTGCAGACACGATGGGCCGAATGGCCTCCTTCTGCACTGTAAATTCTATAAAAAATAATATACATATACATGGACTTCAGTTAGGCATTTTATAAAGTTTACCATGGCAGATTGATGGAAAAGGTGAAGTCGTATGGGGTTCAGGGTGTACTAGCTAGATGGATAAAGAACTGGCTGGGCAACAGGAGACAGATAGTAGTGGTGGAAGGGAGTGTCTCAAAATGGAGGAAGGTGACTAGCGGTGTTCCACAGGGATCCGTGCTCGGACCACTGTTGTTTGTGATGTACATAAATGATCTGGACAAAGGTATAGGTGGTCTGATTAGCAAGTTTGCAGATGATACTAAGATTGGTGGAGTTGCAGATCGCGAGGAGGACTGTCAGAGAATACAGCAAAATATAGATAGATTGGAGAGTTGGGTAGAGAAATGGCATATGGAGTTCAATCCAGGCAAATGTGAGGTGGTGCATTTTGGAAGGTCTAATTCAAGAGCGGACTATACGGTCAATGGAAGAGTCCTGGGGAAATTGATGTACAGAGAGATCTGGGAGTTCAGGTCCATTGTACCCTGAAGGTGGCAATGCAGGTCGATAGAGTGGTCAAGAAGGCATACAGCATGCTTGCCTTCATCAGACGGAGTATTGAGTACTCCGCACCCGCTCCAAAGCCTCCACGTTCTTCCTATAATGCGGTGACCAGAACTGTAGGCAATACTCCAAATGCGGCCGTACCAGAGTTCTGTACAGCTGCAACATGACCTCCTGACTCCGGAACTCAATCCCTCTACCAATAAAGGCCAACACTCCATAGGCCTTCTTCACAACCCTATCAACCTGGGTGGCAACTTTCAGGGATCTATGTACATGGACACCTAGATCCCTCTGCTCATCCACACTCCCAAGAACTTTACCATTAGCCAAATATTCCGCATTCCTGTTATTCCTTCCAAAGTGAATCACCTCACACATTAAACTCCATTTGCCACCTCTCAGCCCAGCTCTATATCCCTCTGTAACCTGATACATCCTTCCACACTATCAACAACACCACCGACTTTAGTATCGTCTCAAATTTACTCACCCACCCTTCTGCGCCTTCCTCTAGGTCATTGATAAAAATGACAAACAGCAACGGCCCCAGAACAGATCCTTGTGGTACTCCACTTGAACTCCATTCTGAACATTTCCCATCAACCACCACCCCTCTGTCTTCTTTCAGCTAGCCAATTTCTGATCCAGAACTCTAAATCACCCTCAATCCCCAGCCTCCGTATTTTCTGCAATAGCCTACCGTGGGGAACCTTATCTGTGGGCAGCACGGTAGCATTGTGGATAGCACAATTGCTTCACAGCTCCAGGGTCCCAGGTTCGATTCCGGCTTGGGTCACTGTCTGTGCGGAGTCTGCACATCCTCCCCGTGTGTGCGTGGGTTTCCTCCGGGTGCTCCGGTTTCCTCCCACAGTCCAAAGATGTGCAGGTTAGGTGGATTGGCCATGATAAATTGCCCTTAGTGTCCAAAATTGCCCTTAGTGTTGAGTGTGGTTACTGGGTTGTGGGGATAGGGTGGGGGTGTTGACCTTGGGTAGGGTGCTCTTTCTAAGAGCCGGTGCAGACTCGATGGGCCGAATGGCCTCCTTCTGCACTGTAAATTCTATGATAATCTATGAAACGCTTTGCTGAAATCCATATACACCACATCAATTGCTCTACCCTCGTCTACCTGTTCAGTCACCTTCTCAAAGAACTCGATAAGGTTTGTGAGGCATGACCTACCCTTCACAAAGCCATGCTGACTATCCCTGATCATATTATTCCTATCTAAATGATTATAAATCTTGTCTCTTATAATCCCCTCCAAGACTTTACCCACTACAGACGTGAGGCTCACCGGTCTATAGTTGCCGGGGTTGTCTCTGCTCCCCTTTTTGAACAAAGGGACCACATTTGCTATCCTCCAGTCCTCTGGCACTATTCCTGTAGCCAATGATGACATAAAAATCAAAGCCAAAGGTCCAGCAATCTCTTCCCTGGCCTCCCAGAGAATCCTAGGATAAATCCCATCAGGCCCCGGGGACTTATCTATTTTCAGCCTGTCCAGAATTGCCAACACCTCTTCCCTACGTACCTCAATGCCATCTATTCTATTAGCCTGGGTCTCAGCATTCTCCTCCACAACATTATCTTTTTCCTGAGTGAATACTGACTTTGTTCTGCGGCAAAGAGTTCCACAGATTCACCACCCTCTGGTTGAAGAAATACCTCCTCATCTCAGTTTTAAAGGATTGTCCCTTTAGTCTGAGATGGTATCCTCTGGATCTAGTTTTTCCTACAAGTGGAAACATCCTCTCCACGTCCACTCTATCCAGGCCTCGCAGTAGCCTGTAAGTTTCAATAAGATCCCCTCTCATCCAAACTCCAACGAGTAAAGACCCAGAGTCCTTGGAAATCTGAAATAAAAACAGAAAATTCTGCAAATGATCAGCATCTGTGGGACGACAAACAGAGTTAACGTTTCCAGTCTGAATTATCATAGAATCATAGAATCATAGAATTTACAGTGCAGAAGGAGGCCATTCGGCCCATCGAGTCTGCACCGGCTCTTGGAAAGAGCACCCTACACAAGACCACACCACCCTATCCCCATAACCCAGTAACCCCTCTCTTACTCTCTTTCAGACCTAAAATAGAGAAATGTGATCCATAGAATCCCTAGTGCAGAAGGAGGCCATTGGGCCCATCAAATCTGCACCAACCCTCTGAAATAACACTCAACCGAGACCCACTCCCTCACCCTAACCCACAACCCCGTAACCCCACCTAACCTGCACATCTCTGAACTGTGGGAGGAAACCAGAGCACCTGGAGGAAACCCACGCAGGCATGGGGAGAACGTGCAGACTCTACACAGTCACTCGAGGCCAGAATTGAACCGGGTCCCTGGCACTGTGAGGCAGCAGTGCTAACCACTGTGCCACGGTGGAGTTTATACGATATAAAGGAGGAGTAGCTGGGCAGAGTAGGAAGTCAGTGATTGGTGGGAGATAAGTCAAATTGTTACAAAGATGAGACAGAAAAAGTTTTAATAGCAGTGTGAAGGACGAGAGAAGATTGACCCCAACCTTCCTGTCAATTGCCACTTCAACTCAGCACCCACGTGGAACTGCAGCTCACAACCAACTTCTGAATGGCGATTAGGGATGGGCAAAAATAAATGCGGGCTGAACCAGCAACGCCACATCCCGGAAATTATTTTTTAAAAAAATGTTTGTCCTTGGCCTGCTGCAATATTCCAGTGAAGCCCAACATGAGCAATATCTCATCTTTCAATCAGACAATGTTACAGCTCTTCAGACTCAACATTGAGTTCAACAACTTTCTCCTCCATCTTGACCCCTTTTTATTCAAAAACATTGTTATCCCAATTCAAACTCCCCCTCCCACACTGGGTCATCTGTCACTTATTTTTTAGTTTTGCTTTCACTGATCTTTGTTCTCCCATTATCACATTCTGTTATCTTGGGGACGATTCTCTGAGCCCCGCGCCGGGCCGGAGAATCGCCGCAACCATGCCACGACGCCCCGACGCCAGCACGCGATTCTCCAGGCCGGATGGGCCGAGCGGCTGCGCTAATACGACAGAGTCCCACCGGCGCCGTTCACCCCTGGTCGCTGCCAGCGGGAACTCTGCGAGAATGGTCGGGGGGAGGGGGGTGGCGGCCTGTGGAGGGGGAAGGGGGCTCCTTCACCGGAGGGGGCCTCCGATGGGGTCTGGCCCGCGATCGGGGCCTACCGATCGGCGGGCCAGCCTTTCCCCAATGGGCCTACTTTTTGGCGTGGCTGGCCCCTGAACACCGACGCCATGTTGATCGGAGCCGGTGCGTTAAAGAAGTCCCCCGCGCATGCGCAGGTTGTCGCGGCCCAACTGCACATGCGCGGGTTGGCGTGGCACCTATTTGGCGCCGCAAAATCGCCGTGTTGGCCCCCTGTGTGGGCCAGAATTGGCCCAACCCGGGCCCGGTTCGCGCCTTTGTGAAACGCGACAGCGTTCACGACAGCGCAAACTCTTGGGCTCCATATTGGAGAATCGCCCCCCTTATCTTTAGCCCTTTAAACTGCCATGAACTATTCCTCTGTCTCATGCCCTACACATCTTTGTAACTAGCTCCCACTAATCACTGACCGTTTACTCTGCTCCAGCTGCTCCACTCACCATCAAGTAATATAAAGCCCCTCACATTTTTTCCCTCTCTTTAATTCTGAAGAAGAGTTAGATGGATTGGAAACGTTTCTTTCTCCACAGATGCTGAGTATTTCCGTCATGTTCTGTTTTTGTGACAAGGTATCACAGTGAGACCACTACACTGGGCTGCACATCCTGTCGCAGAAGCTCAGATACATCAAGGCTTGGGGCCTATCGAAACAAATGAGTTTGACCAACAGAGTTGAACTACCTTACCATGACTCCGGCAATCCCAATTCCCACCACTCCAATCATGTATAGCTTTGAGTTGAAAAATTCCTTTAATTTAGAAGAGCAGTTCTGTGGAGACATTGAGCAGGAAATCAGTGATGGTGGTCAGTAGTCAGACCATAATAGCATTTTCTCATAAATAACATGCTGAATAAGTGCTCTAATGATACGATCACAACTCCTCCAAGCGTTGTCATCCCCACGTTTCGTTGCTGGGAATATTTGAGTGGTATTACTTGAGGGATAAATATTGACCAGAGTTCCAAGGCGAACGCCCCAGCTCCTCCTATAAATAATATCCAGGGATCCTTTCAGTCTGCTTCAGATGTAAAAAGGCTTCAATAGCTCAGAAAGACAGCAACTCCAACAGTGAGTTACCCTCGGTATCAGGCAGGATTCTATACTGCCTCTAGAGTGCTGCTTATACCCACAATTCTCACCCTGAGTGTAGTGAGTGACCAGATCCCAAGGAAAAAAGTGCACTATCCCAAGGAAAAATACTCAACAGTCAGCTTTTCAATCTGTACAATTTTCTGCCCAACTCCATCTTAAAACTTACTTCAGCTTCAATCTCCCAAAGAAATAAACAAGAGAAACATGACAGGTTGTGGTGATTCCAGGAGGCGCAGACTAAAAGGCAAATCAGGTTTATTCACAAAAAAGGTTTCAGCTGCGATGTACAAATCAAATTTTCCAGCCCGTGACTACTGTGACTACCGGGATGACCGGAACTATCGAGATTACCAGAACGACTGGGACGATCGGGACGACCGGGCCTACTTTGACGATCGGGATGATCGGGATTACCGGAACGACTGGTATGATCGGAATACCAGGACGACTGGGATGATCGGGACTACCGGCACGACTGGGACGAACGGGACGATTGGGACTACCGGGACAACTGGGATTATCGGGACTACCGGGACGACTGGGACGAACGGGACGATTGGGACTACCGGGACAACTGGGATGATCGGGACTACCGGGACAACTGGGACGATTGGGATGATTGGGACTACCGGGACAACTGGGACAATCAGGATGATCGGGCAACCGGGACAACTAGGACGATCGGGATGATCGGGACGACCGGGACGATCGGGATAATCGGAACTACCGTGATGACTGGGATGATCAGGATGATCGGGACTACTGGGACAACTGGGACGATCGGGATGATCGGGACTACCAGGACGATCGGGACGATCGGGACTAATGGGACAACCGGGACAACTGGGACGATCGGGATGATCGGGACTACCAGGACGATCGGGACGATCGGGACTAATGGGACAACCGGGACGACTGGGACGATCAGGACGGCCGGGACGATCGGGATAATCGGGACTACCGGGATGACTGAGACGATCGGGACTACGGTGACAACTGGGACGATCGGGACTACTGGGACGACCGGGACGATCGGGACAACCGGGACGACTAGGACGATCAGGACTACCGGGACGATCGGGACTACCGGGACAACTGGGTTCGGGATAATCGGGACGATCGGGATAATCGGGACTACCGGGACGACTGGGACGATCGGGATGAACGGGATGACTGGGACAATTGGGATGATCGGGACGACTGGGACGATCGGGACTAGTGGGACAAATGGGACGATCGGGACTACAGGGTCGATCGGGATGATCGGGTCTACCGGGACGACTGGGACGATCGGGATGATCGGGATGATTGGGACTACTGGGTCGACTGGGACGATCGGGACTACAGGGACGACTGGGACAATCAGGATGATATGGACTACCGGGACGATCGGGATGATGGGACAACCGGGACGACTGGGACGATCTGGACGGCCAGGACGATCGGGCTAATCGGGACTACCGGGGTGATTGAGACAATCGGGACTACAGGGACAACTGGGACGATCGGGACTACTGGGACGACCGGGACGATCGGGACAACCGGGACGACTAGGACGATCAGGACTACCGGGACGATCGGGACTACCGGGACAACTGGGTTCGGGATAATCGGGATGACTGGGACGATCAAGATGATCGGGACTACCAGGACGACTGGGACGATCGGGATGATTGGGACTACCAGGACGACTGGGACGATCGGGATGATCGGGCCTACCGGGACGATCGGGATGATCGGGCCTACCGGGACGATCGGGATGATCGGGACTACCGGGACAACTGGAACGATCGGGACAACTGGGACAATCGAGATGATCGGGCAACCGGGACAACTGGGACGATCGGGATGATCGGGATGACCGGGACGATCGGGATAATCGGAACTACCGTGATGACTGGGATGATCAGGATGATCGGGACTACCGGGACAACTGGGACGATCGGGATGATCGGGACTACCAGGACGATCGGGATGATCGGGACGATCGGGACTAATGGGACAACCGGGACGACTGGGACGATCAGGACGGCCGGGACGATCGGGATAATCGGGACTACCGGGATGACTGAGACGATCGGGACTACCGGGACAACTTGGACGATCGGGACTACTGGGACGACCGGGACGATCGGGATGATCGGGACAACCGGGACGACTAGGACGATCAGGACTACCGGGACGATCGGGACTACCGGGACAACTGGGATCGGGATAATCGGGATGACTGGGACGATCAAGATGATCGGGACTACCAGGACGACTGGGACGATCGGGATGATCGGGACTACCAGGACGACTGGGACGATCGGGACGATCGGGCCTACCGGGACGATCGGGATGATCGGGACTACTGGGACGACCGTGACGATCGGGATGATCGGGATGATCAGGACTACCGGGACGACTGGGACGATCAGGATTACCAGGACGACTGGGTCAATCAGGATGATCGGGATGATCGGGACTACCGGGACAACTGGGACGATAGGGTGATCGGGACGACTGGGACGATCGGGATGATCGGGACTACCGGGACGACTGGGATGATAGGGATTATGGAGACTACCGGGACAACTGGGACGACCGGGATGATCGGGATGATCGGGACTACCGGGCAAATGGGACGATCGGGATGATCGGGTCTGCCTGGACGATCGGGATAATCGGGACTACCGGGATGACTGGTATGATCGGAATCATCGGGACTACCGGGACAATCGGGATGACCGGAACTATCGAGATTACCGGAACGACTGGTACGATCAGGATGACTGGGACGATCGGGATGATCGGGACGATCGGGACTACCGGGACAGATGGGACGATCGGGACTACAGGGACGAATGGGGCGATCGGGACTACCGGGACGATCGGGATAATCGGGACTACCGGGATGACTGGTATGATCGGAATCATCGGGACTACCGGGACAATCGGGATGACCGGAACTATCGAGATTACCGGAACGACTGGTACGATCAGGATGACTGGGACGATCGGGATGATCGGGACGATCGGGACTACCGGGACAGATGGGACGATCGGGACTACAGGGACGAATGGGGCGATCGGGACTACCGGGACGATCGGGATAATCGGGACTACCGGGACGACTGGGACGATCGGGATGAACGGGATGACTGGGACAATTGGGATGATCGGGACGACTGGGACGATCGGGACTAGCGGGACAAATGGGACAAATGGGACGATCGGGACTACAGGGTCGATCGGGATGATCGGGTCTACCGGGACGACTGGGACGATCGGGATGATCGGGATGATTGGGACTACTGGGTCGACTGGGACGATCGGGACTACAGGGACGACTGGGACAATCAGGATGATATGGACTACCGGGACGATCGGGATGATCGGGACTACTGGGATGATCGGGATTATCGGGACTACCGGGATGACTGGGACGATCGGGATGATCAGGACGACTGGGACGATCAGGACTACTGGGACGACTGGGACGATCGGGATGTTTGAGACGACTGGGACGATCGGGATGATTGGATCTACCAGGATGACTGGAACAACCGGGACGACCGGAACTATCGATATTACCGGGATGACTGGGACGATCGGGACTACAGGGACTACAGGGACGACTGGGACGATCGGGACTACCGGGACGACTGGGATGATCGGGACTACCGGGACGACTGGGACGATCGGGATGATCGGATCTACTGGGACGACTGGGACAACCGGTACGACGGGAACTATCGACATTACCGGGATGAATGGGATGATCGGGACTACTTGGGCGAATGGGACGATCGGGACGATCGGGACTACCGGGACGATCGGGACAACCGGGACAAATGGCACGATCAGGATGATCGGGACTACCGGATCTACTGGGCGGGCACGGGTGTCGATATCTGAGGACTTGTTGATGAGCCCCTATTGGGCCTCCATCCGCTCAACAATGGAACTCATATTCCACAAAAGTCACAGGGAGATCAATTAGCAATCCCCTGTGGTCCTCGAGAGGGTTATCACAGAGGTCTATAAAATAATAATTGGAATGAAAGAGTAATACGACCCTGACAGAAATGAGCATGATTGCCAATGGGAACATACATGTGGATGTCTGATGTCAAACTAAATCTCGGAATGGGAAAGGGAGCACAAGCAGCATCTGTGGAATGCCACCAGGGGCAATTAGATAACTAAATAAATAAACAGACTGAATTGATGAATTGCCCATATTGCTTTGTTACAGGGTCAGCCGAAGGTCAGTACTTATTATCAGAGTTTAACATCAATTGAAGGGCTGTGACAATATGTGCAAGCGAATCAAGCAATTCCGTGTTGAATTAAATGTGAAACATGGAACTCACCGCTGGCACGCGTAATGTGGGGCAGAGAAGCTGTATAGAAGGATCTGGTAATGAGTCTCCACAGCAATGCAACTAGAGAGAGAGACAGGGAAAAACATTTCTCATCAAATCTGGCTGTGCCTGAGAGGTTAGAACATGTATGTGCCTGTGAGATTGTACAGGTCCTTCCCGTTTGTTCTTATTTATTCCCTTATTTACCCTTTCTTTTACTTTTGCCATTACATTTGTGATCCGTGGATGCTGAATGGACATGTGAATTTAAGGCAAAGCAGTCTGCATCTTTAATTCATACAGGAAGATCCAGAAGGCTGAGCTGTTTTAGAGTGACATCAATGATGACTTGAATGGATTGATGTGGCTGGTGGCCAATGAATGGGCCTAAAATACGGTGCTCTGCCCAGTAACAGGTGGTGTTTGGTACTGATAATGGTTCAGAGACCTAAAGGGCTTTCAGTTTCGCTTTGGCAGCTGAGAGAAAACCTCTCTTTTCCCACTCTGTTTTCGCCAGAAATAACCAGAGAATTCTCATCAAAAGGTCGCTGTAGTCACCAACTCGCTATACAGAAAAGGTTGATGCAAGCAGAACCCAGAATCTGATAACTCTCGCCACAGAACAGGCTGGAGTGAAGCCAGAAGCCTCTCCTGGAAAAGTTGTGAGTAAGATATTGCTAACTGCAAGGAAGATCATTACAGGCTGTAAACGAGAGACTTTGATCCACAGTCATACTGTGAATAAAGTGCACTGAAGAACTCATCATGTGAAGCAAGAACTCCTATCTTTTGATCTTAATCCTTATTATTGTTACCCCTTTCCATCCCTCTGTGTTTGTCTGTCTTGTGTTGGTGGGCAGAGGGAGTGGTAGTTAAAGGGGGAGTCAGACATTAGCTTGACATTAAGTAGTTGTATTTATTGCGCATTTCATATTTGTTCTAGTTATAAATAAACAGTATTTGTGCTTCAACTTACAAACCTGGTGAATGTAATTATTGGGTAGCCAAGGGCCAAAGATTTCAGGAATTTTTATAAGAATTATTAGTTAATTCATTTGTGCTGTGATTCTGGGATGATTGGGGTTGGATTTGACCTTGCACTAGCCCGTGGTGTCATAACAATTTTGTGTGTCAGCGAATCAGAAGTAGCACAGTAAGTATTACTAAGAAGATTAAGAGGTGACCTTATTGAGATGTTCAAAATGATGAACAATTTTGATAAGGTGAAGAACAATATTCTGTTTCTACTAGGTGGTAAGTCAATGACTAGGGGTCACAATTTCAAAATGGTCAGCAAGAGAGTTACGAGTGAGCTGAGGAGAAACTTCTTCATCAGAGAGTTGTTGGGATTTGGAATGCGCTGCCTGGGAGAGTGGTGGAGGCAGATTCCATAGGAGGATTCAAAAGAGAGCTGGATACATATTTGAAAGTGATGAATTTAGAGGGTTACGGAGACAGGGCTGGAGACTGGGACTAGCTGGGTAGCTCAAGGCAGCAAAGTGGTTAGCGCTGCTACCTCACAGCGCCAGGGACCTGGGTTCAATTGCAGTCTAGGGTCACTGTCTGTGTGGAGTCTGCACTTTCTCTCCGTGTCTGCGTGGGTTTCCTCCGGATGCTCTGGTTTCCTCCCACAGTCACAAAGATGTGCAGGTTAGGTGGATTGGCCGAGTTAAATTGCTCCTTAGTGTCAAAAGATTAGGTGGGTTACGAAGATAGGGTGGAGGAATGGGCCACGATAGGGAGCACTTTCAGAGGGTCAGTGCAGACTCAATGGGCCGAATGACCTCTTTCTGCACTGTAGGAATTCAATGGTTCTTTTGGGAGCCGGTGCTGACACAATGGGCTGAATGGCCTCCTTCTGTGCTATAAAATTATATGGTTCTATGATAAATTGGTTGCTGGGATAAAGGGGGTTGATCTGTGAGGGGTGGCTGAATAAATTGGGCTATAGGCGTGATTCAGCGAACTGAAGTTAAAGTCTGGTTTGGGCGCGTTTGGCAGGGAGTTTTGCGATGGCTGCGTTGGTGAGATCACGCCCTATATTGTCAAAATGAACCCCTAAGATATTCTTAACATTACTGGCTTCTTCGCTGTCCGACTCGCTTCTCAGCGTCTTGCCGCTACAAGGAGGAGCTGCTTTTATATGCTCCCTAACCACTCGCTCCCAGCCAACACACAAGCATGACAACGCACAGATCTGCTCCTCACTTTGGGATGCCGACCTGGCCAGGCTTCTCAGTGCTTTGGATGAGAGGCGGGGCACCCTGTTCCCCCGAGGGGGTTGAATAACCAACAACAAGGTCGTCAATGCCGCCTGGGGGGCCAGTGTCATGCGCGAAGCATGACCAGGAGGACCACTGTACAATGTTGCAAGAAGACCAGCAACCTCCAACAGGCATCAGCTCTCTACTGGCATCAGTTCCACCTGCCACCCCTCAAATTCCCAAATCCCCCCCTTCCGCCCAATTGACTGACTGACACCCTGCACCCTCCCCACATCCGATCTTCCTGTTTGTTCCTCAGAACCGCCTGGCATCCACCAGCACAGCTCCTTCATGTCCAGGTGCGGTGCCCACACATGCCACCTGCTGCAGACCCCCGACCCATCAAGCCTGGAGCTCACAATGCCCTCTCTTTGTCCCGAAAGGAGAATACAGCTCATAATAAACGGGGAAAGGGCCAAGACAGGGGGACGCAGTAAAAGAGATTGAAGTCCTCACCTCCTATGACGAACAGGCCCTGGAAATCGCAGCGTTGTCCGAGGAGAGAGCTGTGACCAACAGGGAGGTTTGCCTGCGGCCAGAGGTGAGGATCCACTGACCCTTCACCCAGATGACCTGTTTCAAGTGAGTTGTTCATGTCAGACAAAATGATCCTTCCCTCTGACTGACCAGGTGTCCGAGGATCTACATCTGACACGCCGGGCCATCTAGAATCGAAGTACCCCTCCCCCACCCACCCCCGGCTCGTCCCCCCCCCCCCCCCCAGTAGTATCAGCAAGCATATACAGACATAGAATCTGAGGGTGTACCAGAGTGTTTTACATTGGAAATAAGGGGCGAAATTCTCCGGAAACGGCGCGATGTCCGCCGACTGGCGCCCAAAACAGCGCAAATCAGACGGGCATCGCGCTGCCCTAAAGGTGTGGAATGCTCCGCATCTTTGGGGGCTGAGCCCCAATCTTGAGGGGCTAGGTCGGCGCCCGACGAATTTCTCGGCGGGGAGTCGGAGAATCTTGCCCAATGTATCAATGAGAAAGTGGAGACACATACACATTCAGGCAGATGAGAAATGGGTAGAAGATCATCAGCTGGTATTACCGGTGGGTTACAGAAAGGAGGTTTTGCTGGTAGCACATAAGGTTGCCGTACAGAATCATTTAAGAGCAAGGAAAACCCGAGCAAAATTACAAAAACATTTTTATTGTCCTGGGCTGCGTAAGGATGTAGTTGAATTTTGCCGCACACACACACACACACACAATCACACAGACATTCACTCACGCACCCTCACATATGCACTTATGTACTCGTACACACACTTACACACTTGTTACGACACCCTGGGTGAGTGCACAGTCAGTTCCAGCCCCACAGACCTCAGAGTCCCAACAGAAGTGAATTAACCAATAGTTTGTGCATTTTCCTGAGATCTTTAACCCCTGACTGCCCCAATCAATTACAGGGACCAAATTTATAAGTAAAACTGTTTATGTATAACAAGAGTAAAAGATAAACATATAATGGAACGATGGTCTATTTGTCTACCTATTCCAAAAACCCTATCCCACCCTCCACCCAGACACACACAAGACAGAAATACGGCGAAGGGCTAGGAATGGTTCAAGAATAACAGGGATTAAGAGGTGTGAGAAATTTGAGGATCTTCACTGTTGGGATTGAGGTCTTTGCAGGTGGTGATCTCTTCAGAATGCCAGGTGTTGAACCCTCGGTTGATTTGGATGTTCAGGCTGGACCACTCAGGCTGGATTCTCAGGCTGTGGGATCCCCTCTGGGGACACACTCTAAATTGTGTTGGGCTGAGCCTTACCCACGGAAGATGCACTTCAGGACTGCTCAGTTTCTGATATGTGGTCAACTTCAGCAGACACTCCAACAGTTCATGTATTGCTTGTTTGGTCTTGTTCCGCACTGTAACCAATCACTATTTGTTGATGTACCATTTGTCAATGTTCTCTGTCGATTATTCTTTTGTCTACTATGTACGTACTGTGTACGTTCCCTTGTCCGCAAAAAAATACTTGCCACTGTACTTCAGTACATGTGACAATAAATATCAATCAATCAAGCTTGTCTCAGTTAAACAGAATATCAGAGCAGCAGTTTTCACAAGGCCTTCGAGTGGTCTGGTTCCTTTAATGGGAGAGGAATCCAAGGAGGGACATGCAGAAACAGTAAAGATCAAAGCCTAAACCCAGGTTTGTGTGGAGCCTGGTGACCTTTTTTCTGCCTCATTCACTGTAGTTAAAGCTGCCTGTCACTGACTGCACCAAGTCAGCATAGAAACATTGCACACCCGCTCGAAGAGATTTCTGCTGTTACAGTGGCCTGTGTGCTCACTCATCAGTTCTGCCTTGCTATTTGGCAGGATCGATCCAGGTCTGTCCAGCCGGAGGCTCCAGCCTCGGTCGTCTCCCATCCCACAGGAGGGGCAGCTCACCATCGCCCAATGTGCCCATTGTGACCCCATTGGTCCACAATTTGGAAACCTTTGATCTACAAGATGCACTGCAAGAACTCACCAAGTTCCTTTTGACACCACCATCCAAACCATGGAGCAGTATTCTCCGCCGGCGGGATGCTCCGTTTTGCCAGCAGTCCGAGGGTTTCCCGACGGCGTGGGGCTGCTCCACAATGGGAAACCCCATTGACCGGCGGGCGTAACGGAACATCCCGCCGGCAGGGTGAAGCAGAAATGTGGCGCGGAGGGGCGGAGAATCCAGCCCATGATCTTTACTATCTAGAAGGACAAGGCAGCAAATACCTGGGAACACGACCACCTGGAGGTTTCCCCTCCAAGTCATTCACCATCCTGACTTGGAAATATATCGCCGTTCCTTCACTGTTGTTGGGTCAAAACCCTGGAACCCCTTCTAACTGCACTGTGGGTGTACCTACATCTCATGGACTGCAGCAGTTCAAGAAGACAGCTCACCACCACCTTCTCAAGGGATCTACAGAGGCAGACAGTATATGAAGGTGATTAAAGTTCAATTCAAGGTGATTTTTCAGCCTCCTAACCATCTTCCGCATGGTCAGTCAGCCCACTCAATGGAGGCAGCCCTTCTGCAGCAGGTTCAGTTTATCAGAGATGAAGCCTGCATCCTATTGGTCGGACCGCAGGAAGGAAAGTGTGCAATCGTGATCAATGGCGATCCAGTATTGGTGTTTCTTTTCCCATCACAATGTACCTTGGTGAGGGATCCTCACAGCTTCCACCCCATCTCAGCAGTGCCAACTCTCCCTCTGGGGCTGCCGAGACTCCAGTGCTAAGTGACCTCTGATTGGGTCTTAAGCATGGGAAGCCAGCTCACCATGCTGATAAGTGAAAACTGCCATATTCCCCAAAGACCAGAGGCTGCTCTCTGTGATTAATGTAAGAATTTCAGATATATTGTATTATATGTGTTTGGTGCAGTAAGGGTTAAAGGCCTGGGTTAGGTGTGTGTGTGTGAGAGAGAGACTGCTGCAGTCAAGTTTTTAAAAATCCTGGTTTAAAAGATTGGGAGCCAGGGGTACAATTAAAGCATCGTAAAAGGCTTGGGAAGTTTTGTTTTTATTAAGCGGGTTCCCTGTGGAATTAATTAGATTTCAGCTTGGTAAGATGATGCAGTTACTGGGTGGAGCTAAGGTATCAGGCATTTTGCAGAAAAAGCAGGTCAGTTGAGTTCCCGAGGAAGCTGTGAGCAGATGTCAAGCATCAATTTCACTGCAATTCACTTAAAGATATGTCTGTGGACATATTAAGTTTCTTTCCAAGCATTTCAGACTTGTCTGATTGGAAGGTGAGCTGAAACAAGCTGAGAAACATCTTCTGGAGAAATACAGCCAGAGTTTCTGCATAGTTCTGACAGGATTCGGGTCCTTTCTGTACAGCAGTAGCAAAAGATCTCTTTCTCAAAGAACATCTCTGAAAAGCAAGTATTCCTGAGGGCTAACAGCGAATTGAGAGCTGAGGGGCTGAATTCTCCGTACCCCAACGCCGAAATCGGGACTGCCGCCAGTTCCCGGGTTCTGCGGGCCCCGAAAAGCGGCGTACTCGGGGAGTACATCGTGCCACCTGGGACCTACCTGAGGCCATTGCCAGAAGCCCGCTCCGCCATTCTCCGCCCCCGACTGGCCGAAGTCCCGACAGCCTGGAACTAATGTGGTCCAGCCGGTCGGGATACTCGCGTGGCGGCTGTGGACTCAGTCCGTGGCTGCCCTGGTCGGGGGTGGGCCGATCGGAGGACGGGCGGGGCCTTATAGGCAGCCGGTAAATGCTTGTGCGGGCATTGAGGGTCGGGCGCGCGGCCAATCGGTGATTTCTTTTTTGGGTCTAGCTCCATGCTCCAAGTCCACCATGGAGCACGGTGCGACCGCTGGAGGCCACCGCCATGAGCATACGCGGCCTCCAGCCCGGAAGTGCGGGGGCCCGTATCTGCAGCATAAGCTGTGAGATCTACTCCCGGTCCCTGCTAGTCCCCTGCAGGGCTGGGAATTCGTGTCCCTTTGATGCCAGTTTTTCTGGCGTGAAACTCTCCCCTTTTGAGGCCGGTGTGGGGCATAGTCCCAATAATGGAGAATCCAGCCCGAGATTTTATTTTCTGTGTGAGTGGGAATGAAGACAGCAATTAGGGGTTACTGTGCCACTGCATTGATTAGCATTACTTAAGGAGTAATTGTAAGCTATTTTCTGGTGTGATGGTCAAGATATTTTAATACTGTGCTAGTAATAAAATTTGTTTTAATAAACCATCTGCCTATTTCTTTGTAAAATCACTCCTGGGGTGAGGTATCCTTTCCTCACAGTCTTACAAAATTAAAATAAACTTTGAGGTTTCTGTCCAGTATCCTAGCCACTGCTGGGGCCTGGTCTGGATGGTAATATCTCCCTCTTTGAGAGAGAGCTGACTGGTGGTGGTTTAACCTGAGGGTCACCACAACTCAGGCGAGAGGCAAGGTTGAGAAGGCAGAGCCTGCATGGTAACCTCAGCTGGCACGGGAATTGAACCGGTGTTGTTGGCGTCTCTCCGCATCATGAACCAACCGCCCAGTCAGTTGATCTAAACCAACCCCGATACCGATAAGTACAGCGAATATGGAGATAGCCAGTTAGGGGAGTGCCTCCCCAAATATTGCGGAACAAGCTTCGCCTCCAGCAAGTGGTGGTTTGGAACCTGTTTTCTCCCATTATTCGGCTCCTGAATACAGAAGGAAAATCCTGCCCACTGTGTCTTTTTTCCCTCTTTGGCCAAATTAATGAGAATATTTAAGGGGTGGGTTATGCCATGTATAATATAGGATGCTCAGTGTGCTGTGACTGTTCTGGGGACTCATGGTGAATACTCCACCATGAATATCTGGTGTGTTGGGTGTGTAAGGTGTTCACTAACACAAGTGTTTGGATGGTTGATACAGAATACAATCAGCACAGGGTCAACATTCAGCGTGACTGTGTGTAGCGTCTACTCACCACATTGTGAATGGCGTACAGTGTCCTGTTTCCAGATCCAGTTGTACGATAAACATTCAGTGACTTACTGTAATAAGCATTCATCTCTTGCAGAATCTATCAGAGTAAAAAGAAAAAAAATCCATCTTACAACAAGATCCACAATCAAATATGATGGAGTGGAAGAAGGGGGTGAGTGAAGGACAGGATGGGGGTAGAGAGAGAGAGAGCAAGGGAGAGAGAGGATGATACAGAATGGCGCAGAGAAAGAGATAAAGCAATGAAGAGAAGAGGGCAAGAGAGAGAGACAGTGAATGTAGAATCAAACAGGGAATGAGAAAGAGAATGGACAGGAAAGGGATAGTGGGAGAGACAAGGACACGGGGCAAGAGGAAACAGTGAAATGGAGAGGGTGACACTGGAAGGGATGATTGAGACACAAGTGGGAGAATGAGATCTCGGAATCATGGAATTGTCATGGTGACGGAGGAGGCCATTTGGCCCATCGTGTCTGTCCCAGATCTCCAAACGAGCATCGTCAGGTGGTGCCATTCCTCTGCCTTTTCCCCTGGAACATTTTTTATATTCAAATAATCATCTAATGCCGTCCGGAATGCCTCGATTGAACCTGCCTCCAGCACACGTCCAGTCAGAGCATTCCTGACCTGAGCCACACGTGTGTGAAAATGTTTTTTTCTCATGTCTCAGCTGGAATTCTCCGTTTGGGAGACGAGAGGCGGGGTTCTCGACTTGCCGAAGCCAATATCGCGAAACACGATTGGGTGGAGAATAGCTTCCGACGCCAAAATCGCAAACGGCGTCGGTTTGACGCCAAATTGGGATGCTCCGGCACCGTGTAAATGCCTCACTCGCCGCACGGTGTTAAAGTACAGTAGGCATATCGGGAACACTATCCCATCCCGAAACGAGAGGACCTCACCAGCGAGATGGCGCAAGCCAAAATATTTACCAAATTGGATGCGTCCAAAGGATTTTGGCAGATCCAATTGGACCCGGCCCGCCGAAGGCTATGCACGTTCAACACCCCTTTTGGCAGATTCTGCTACAACCGGATGCCATTCGGCATCATTTCAGCATCTGAAGTTTTCCACTGCATTATGGAGCAGATGATGGAAGGCATCGAAGGGGTACGTGTATATGTGGACGATATCATCATTTGGTCCACCACTCCGCAGGAACACATGCATCGTCTACGACGTGTCTTCACCCGCATACGACAAAATGGCCTGCGTCTCAACCGCGCCAAGTGTGCCTTCGGCCAGATGGAGCTGAAATTCCTCGGGGACCACATCTCACGATCAGGGGTCCGTCCCGATGCAGACAAAGTTAGCGCCATCACAGCCATGCCACGGCCGGCTGACAAGAAGGCTGTCCTAAGATTCCTGGGCATGGTCAACTTCCTTGGGAAGTTCATTCCCAACCTGGCTTCTCATACAACGAATATGCGCCATCTCGTAAACAAATCAACAGAATTCCACTGGCAGCAATCGCATCAGCTGGAATGGGAGGAGCTCAAGCACAAACTGGTCACGGCACCAGTGCTGGCGTTCTTTGACACGACTCGCCCTACAAAGATCTCAACAGACGCCAGCCAATCTGGTATTGGAGCGGTACTCCTGCAAAAAGACAGCACGTCGTCATGGGCCCCGGTTGCATATGCCTCACGAGCCATGACCCCTACCGAACAGCGCTACGTGCAAATAGAAAAAGAATGCCTGGGCTTGTTAACTGGACTGGACAAGTTCCACGACTATGTGTATGGCCTGCCACGATTTACGGTTGAAACTGACCACCGCCCCTGGTCAACATCATTAACAAAGACCTGAACGACATGACCCCTCGCCTTCAGCGCATCTTACTTAAACTCAGGAGGTATGATTTCGAACTGATCTACACTCCGGGGAAGGATCTCATCGTGGCGGACACGCTCTCCCGAGCAGTGAGCACACCACCAGATGCGGAGGGGTTCGTGCGTCAAATTGAGGCACACGTGACTCTGACAGCAGCAAATCTGCCAGCTGATGATCCAAATCTGGCCCACATACGCGCAGAGACGGCGACTGACCCCCTTCTGCAGTGAGTGATGCGCCACATGATGGAAGGGTGGCTCAAAGGGCATTGCCCCCAGTTTTATAATGTGCGAGATGACCTGACCAACATAGACGGGGTCCTTATGAAATTAGACAGGATCGTTATTCCGCACAGCATGCGCCAGATGATTCTTAATCAACTACACGAAGGCCACTTGGGCGTCGAAAAATGCAGACGAAGGGCCTGAGAGGCGGTATATTGGCCGGGTATTAATGAAGACATAGCCAACATGGTGCTCAATTGCACAACCTGTCAGAGGTTTCAGCCGGCGCAACCTCCGGAGACGCTTCTACCACACGAGTTGGTGACGTCCCCCTGGGCGAAGGTGGGTGTTGACCTATTTCACGCGCTCGGCAGAGATCACATCGTTATTATAGACTACTTCTCAAACTACCCGGAAGTCATGCCTCTCCATGATCTGACGTCGTCCGCAGTCATTGGGGCCTGCAAGGAAACATTTGCTCGCCATGGCATTCCAAGGACTGTCATGTCAGACAATGGACCCTGCTTCGCCAGCCGTGAATGGTCGTCCTTTGCCGCAGCATATGGTTTCACTCATGTGACATCCAGCCCTCTACATCCACAGTCGAACGGGAAGGCTGAAAAGGGCGTCCACATTGCCAAGCGGCTCCTGTGCAAGGCGGCTGCTGCCGGATCGGACTTTAACCTCGCCTTGCTGGCCTATCGATCGGCCCCGCTATCCACGGGTCTCTCGCCAGCGCAGCTACTAATGGGTCGCTCCCTCAGGACGACGGTACCGTCCATCCTGGCACCAACAACAGACCATGAGACGGTTCCTCGGAACATGCAAATGCAGCGTGATCGCCAGAAAAGTCAGTACGACACACGAGCGACGGACCTGCCCCCCCTGTCCTCCGGGGACAAAGTACGCGTCCATCAACCGTATGGTGGCTGGTCAGCACCGGCCGAAGTCCTCCGACATGTGGCTCCCCGCTCGTTCCTGGTTCGCATGCCGGATGGTTCAGTGCGTCGCCGCAATCGGCGCGCCCTTCGCCGACTTCCACGCTCGCAGCCACACAGTACGCACACGCCAGATCCTCAACAGGCTTCCGAGGATGACTTTGTGGAGCTGCCGCAGATCACGCCCTCTCCATCGCCACCCATGGCCATGCTTGCACATCAGCCGGTGGTTCTTGACCCACCCTTGAGGCGGTCAACCCGAACTCGTCGCAAGCCCATTAGACTGGACTTATAACACCGTTCATATGTCTAACAAGTTACACAATTTTATATGATAACCTGTTGTTGTTTATCGTTCCAGATATCGTCTGACTGGACCACTGTTCAAGTTTTTTTCTCGTTCGCATTCATGTTCTGTTATGGTACAACCTTGTTCATGTGACGCACCCGACATCGCCCCATGTAAATAGTTACGTCATATGCACATGCTGTACACAACACACACACACTCTTAGATGCACTCACGACGCGATCATATTTATTACCACGTAGGCACATATCTTTGTAAAAAGGGGGGATGTCATGATATTCAAACACACACATCATGATGGACACACCAACAGACAAATCAGAGCACACAACACCACAACCAATCACACACAAGGACACCAACCACATAAAAGTACGAGCATGACACCTAGTGGACAGTAGGTCTGGGGACAAAGACACGGACAAGACCTGTTACAAGATCACAAACAGGGAATCCCCACGTGCAGAGTATCAAGACAAAACTGTACATAGAAAGTTTAAATAAAATAGCGTTGTACCATATACAACCGTGTTGGCTCATCTGTGTGTCAGAACGCCCAACACCACAATGTTCTTTGTAAACACTACGACTTTTGGCTATCTTGGAGAACATTACATGGTGTCAGGGAATTAGTGAAGTAATTTGGCTAAAATTAGATAGAATCTAAGAAGAAAGAAAACCTGCACGTGCTCAGACATCGACGGCAGGACTGCTTCCAGACCTGTTACATCAACGCACGCAGACAAGTCCAGACCTCATGGAGAAACTGCAGACTCTGAAACCGTCCCGGACTTCTGGTAAAGGTGATGTAAATTGGAAAATATTTAAGCAGCAATTTCAACTATACCTCTCTTTCTCAGATTTAAATACTGCTAGTGATAACAGAAAACTCGCGTTATTTTTAACAATGGCTGGACCACAGGCTATTGAACTATATAACTCTTTCCAATTCTCCGCGGGAGTTGATAAAAAGAAATTTGATATAGTTATTGAAAAATTTGACCTTCATTGTAAAGCTCAAATTAATGAAACTTATGAACGATTTGTCTTGAAAAGAAGAGTGCAGGAAGATAGAGAATCCATAGATTGCTTCATTACTGATTTAAGATTAAAGTCACAAACCTGTAATTCCTCCATTTTGTCAGACTCAATGATCAGGGATCAAATCGTTTTTGGCATCAAAGATGAGAAACTCAGAGCGTTTATTAAGGCAAAAAGAATTAAAATTGGAAGATGCAATTGAAATGTGCAGAACAAATGAAATATCCAAAAATCAGAATTCAGAAACACTGATTCAGGAAAAGGGCGTGAAAACCTTGGGGCCGACTGCGTTGGATCTGTAGCGCAGTTGAGAAACAAGCGCGTTTCGGATGGCAACCATATTGCGCATGCGCATTGTCGATCTGCACATGGGCACTTCAACAAACTACGCGATTTGGACGAAGACCGTTCTGTGCATGCGCGCAACCAATTTGCGCATGACGAAAGCAACGTCATACGTGTGGACATTGTGGACACGCCTACCCACATAAAAATTGCCCAGCACATGGAAAAATGTGCTCCAAATGTGGCAAACTGAATCACTTTGCTGTCCAATGCATTAAAAGGGACACACTTTAAAACTTCAAATTTAATGAAGAAACATATGAATGATCAGTGATCAGAATAATACAAGTGCTGAAACCTCTAAGATGGACAACCCTAATGTTAATATAGATGCTTATTGTCTTGAAGATTCTTTCTTTGTGGGTATTGTTGAGAAGTACCAGACAACTGTAAAGAACACTTCCTATCCACAGATACTGCATCCCATACAATCGATTAACACAGAATCTGAATGGAACACTCCATTACAAGTCAATGGTTCCGAGATTGTGTTCAAACTGGACACTGGAGCATCTGCTAATTTAATCAATACTCTTGATTTATCACAACTTTGTCATAGTCCTAAGATTCAGAAAACCAATTACCAGTAACGTGACTACAATGGTAACACGATTACTTCTTTAGGGTTATGCTATCTCTTAGTGACAAACAACAACACTGTGATAACCTTGAGGTTCGAGATTGTTGAAGCCAAACAATCTTCACTATTGAAATGAAATGAAATGAAAATCGCTTATTGTCACAAGTAGGCTTCAAATGAAGTTACTGTGAAAAGCCCCTAGTCACCATATTCCAGCACCTGTTCGGGGAAGCTGGTACGGGAATTGAACCGTGCTGCTGGCCTGCCTTGGTCTGCTTTAAAAGCCAGCGATTTAGTCCAGTGTGCTAAACCAGCCCCTGGCTATTACAAGCCTGTCAAGACTTACCCCTTGTGAAACGAATCTACAGCACCGACAAACCTCTTCCGTCTGTGCAGGAAGATACTGAAAGCATCCTAACTAAGTTTCTTCAGGTATTTGAAGGTATGGATACTCTTCCTTTTCAATACAAAATTCAACTGAAAGCGAATGCTAAACCAGTGGTACACCCTCCAAGAAGAGTTCCTGCTCCGTTACGTGACCGTCTCAAGCAAGAACTGGAACACATGCAGCACCTTGGAATCATCTCCAAGATCACAGAATCAACAGATTGGGTCAGCACGATGGTGTGCGTTATAAACCCAATGGTGACCTCAGGATTTGTATTGATCCGAAGGATCTGAATATGAATATCAGACGTGAACACTATCCAATACCAAAACGCGAGGGAATAACTCGGGAAATGGCTAATGCCAAGATATTCTCTAAACTAGATGCTTCCAGAGGTTTTTGGCAAATGCAACTGTATGATACAAGTAAAATATTGTGTACATTCAACACACCGTTTGGTCGTTACTGTTTTAACAGAATGTCATTAGGCATAATCTCAGCATCTGAGATATTCCATTGTGCCATGGAACAGATGGTAGAAGGCATAGATGGAGTCCGTGTGTATGTTGATGACATTATAATATGGTCATCTACTCGTGAAGAACACAATGCAAGACTCTTGCAAGTGTTGCAGAGAATACACAAATATGGATTGAAGCTTAATCGGGCCAAGTGCAACTTTGGTATCTCAACATTAAAATTACTGGGTGACCAAATCGCGGAACATGGTGTGCAACCAGAAAATGACAAGATTGCTGCCATCCAGAAGATGTCCATCCCAGAAGATAAAAAAGCAGTTCTGAGATTCCCTGGTGCAGTGACATTCTTAGGAAAATTCACCCCCAAACTTGCTTCACAAACAACAGCCTTGTGTTACCTCATTAAGAAGAACACATTCTTCTCATGGACTGCAGAGCACAACAAAGAATGGTTAGACCTCAAGTCAGCATTAACTATCGCACCTGTCCTTTCCTTCTTTGACCCTGGGCAAGAAACAAAGATTTCCACAGATGCGAGTCAAAATGGGATTGGGGCAGTCCTTCTTCAAAAAAATGATGATGCTTTTTGGAGACCCATTGCATATGCATCCAGATCTATGACCACCACAGAGCAACGTTACGCTCAGATTGAGGTGGAGTATTTAGGCTTGCTGACAATAATACAGAAATTCCATGACTATGTGTATGGACTTCCGATGTTCACGGTTGAAACAGATCACCGACCATTAGTTCATATAATAAAGATAGGGGCAACATTCTCCGACCCCCCGCCGGGTCGGAGAATCGCCGGGGGCTGGCGTGAATCCCGCCCCCACCGGTTGCCGAAGTCTCCGGCACCGGATATTCGGCGGGGGCGGGAATCGCGCCGCGCCGGTTGGCGGGCCCCCCCGCTCGATTCTCCGGCCCGGATGGGCCGAAGTCCCGCCGATAAATTGCCTGTCCCGCCGGCGTAAATTAAATCACCTACCTTACCGGCGGGACAAGGCGGCGTGGGCGGGCTCCGGGGTCCTGGGGGGGGCGCGGGGCGATCTGACCCTGGGGGGTGCCCCCACGGTGGCCTGGCCCGCGATCGGGGCCCACCGATCCGCGGGCGGGCCTGTGCCGCGGGGGCACTCTTTCCCTTCCGCCTCCGCCACGGTCTCCACCATGGCGAAGGTGGAAGAGACTCCCTCCACTGCGCATGCGTGGGAAACTGTCAGCGGCCGCTGACGCTCCCGCGCATGCGCCGCCCGGAGATGTCATTTCCGCGCCAGCTGGCGGGGCAACAAAGGCCGTTTCCGCCAGCTGGCGGGGCGGAAGTTCCTCCGGCGTCGGCCTAGCCCCTCAATGTTGGGGCTCGGCCCCCAAAGATGCGGAGCATTCCGCACCTTTGGGGCGGCGCGATGCCCGTCTGATTGCCGCCATTTTGGGCGCCAGTCGGCGGACATCGCGCCGTTTCTGGAGAATTTCGCCCAAGATTTGAATGATATCACTCCAAGTATGCAACAAATAATCATGAAACTAAGAAGGTACGACTTTCAGCTGGTCTGCACTCCAGGGAAATATCTTATCATTGCAAATGCATTATCTCGTGCGACAGAAACAGATGAACAGCAACCTGAGATAGTTCAACTCGTAGAAGCTCAAGCGGAACTTCTAGCTGAAACTCTTCCTGTCTCTGATGAAAAACTCAAGCTCACCAGAGCAGAAACTGAAAAAGATGCAATGTTACGAGTAATCAGCCATATGAAAAATGGTTGGCCAAAAGGCAACTGTTCAAACTTCAGAAATATTAAATTTGATCACACTGTTGTCGATGGATTTCTACTGCGTCTCGGTCGTCTTTTCATTCCCACAACACTGAAGCATTTGGTCCTCCAGAAGGTTCATGAAGGTCATTTATGAATAGAAAAGTGTAAACGCCGAGTGAGACGGGCAGTATATTGACCTGGAATAAATACTGACATAGCCACTTTTGTGGTAGAATGTGAGACATGCGAGCGAAATCAATCGACACAGATTAAAGAGAAACTCACAACTCATGATCTCGAGAAGACTCCGTGGTCGAAAGTTGGTATTGATCATTTTCATTTTCATGGTCGTGATTATGTCTTGATCATTGACTATTTTTCAAACTATCCAGAAGTAATGAAATTGTCTGATTCTACTTCGAAATCCGTGATCAAAGCGACTAAAGAAATATTTGCTCCTCATGGGTTACCTTGCAGAGTCATGCCAGACAATGGACCTTGCTTTGATAGTAATGATTGGACAGAATTTGCTCGTAACTAATTTCACTCGTCCAGTCCTCCTCATCTGCAATCTAATGGCAAGGTAGAAAAAGGCATTCACATTGCAAAACAACTTTTCAAGAAAGCCCTTGACTCTGACTCAGATATGTTCTTAACTTTATTGAATTAGAGGACTACTCCTCTCTCAACTGGTTTATCTTCTGCTCAGTTGTTAATGAACAGATTTTTGCTACAACTCTTCCCTGTTTACAACCAGCTGATCCTGATCTTCAGCCAGTCATAGAGAAAATGCAGCATCAAAAGCATCTTCAGGAGAAATATTACAATGAACATGCAAAATCATTGGAACTACTTAATCCAGATGATCTAGTGAGAATTCAGATTCCCACTGGAGGATGGTCTGATTTAGCTAAGGTCATGAGTCAAGCAGCACCTCATTCGTATATTGTTCAAGCGACTGATGGTTCTGTTCTTAGAAGAAATCGAAGTGCTCTTCTGAAAGTCAAATTGTCTCATACTTTATTTCCACGTCTTCAGATTGATGAGGTGGAGATGACGGCGTTGGACTGGGCTGAGCACAGTAAGAAGTCTTACAAAACCAGATTAAAGTCCAACAACTTGGTGATTCGAAACAAGCCTGTTGGACTTTATATTTTTTTTAAAATATATTTATTAAAAGTTTTTTCACACAATTTTTCTCCCTTACAAACAATAACCCCCCCCCCCCCCTCGTAACAAAAATAACCGAGAAATCGCGCAGAGCAAGATATACACATGGCAAAATGATATATTTACACAGCTTTGTACACTGGCCCTCACCCGTACGTGCCAGTTTTCCCAACCCTTCATGTTGTATCTTGCTCATCCACCCTCCCAGGCAGTCCCCCCTTTCCCCCCCCTCCCCCCCTCCCAGGACGTCGTCGTCGTCGCCCCCCCCCCCCCCCCCCCGCCCCCCACCTCCCCGCCAAGGTTGCTGCTGCTGCTGACCGACCTTTCTCTAACGCTCCGCGAGATAGTCTAGGAACGGTTGCCACCGCCTGTAGAACCCCTGCGCAGACTCTCTCAAGGCGAACTGAATCCTCTCCAACTTTATGAACCCAGCCATATCATTTGGGGGGGTTTAAACTAATGCAGCAGGGGCATGGGAACCTGGATTGTAGTTTTAGGGTAAGGGAGAATGAGAGTATAGAGGTCAGGAGCACAGATTTGACGTCGCAGGAGGGGGCCAGTGTTCAGGTAGGTGGTTTGAAGTGTGTCTACTTCAATGCCAGGAGTATACGAAACAAGGTAGGGCAACTGGCAGCATGGGTTGGTACCAGGGACTTCGATGTTGTGGCCATTTCGGAGACATGGATAGAGCAGGGACAGGAATGGATGTTGCAGGTTCCGGGGTTTAGGTGTTTTAGTAAGCTCAGAGAAGGAGGCAAAAGAGGGGGAGGTGTGGCGCTGCTAATCAAGAGCAGTATTACGGTGGCGGAGAGGATGCTAGATGGGGACTCTTCTTCCGAGGTAGTATGGGCTGAAGTTAGAAACAGGAAAGGAGAGGTCACCCTGTTGGGAGTTTTTCATAGGCCTCTTAATAGTTCTAGGGATGTAGAGGAAAGGATGGCGAAGATGATTCTGGATATGAGCGAAAGTAACAGGGTAGTTATTATGGGAGACTTTAACTTTCCAAATATTGACTGGAAAAGATATAGTTCGAGTACAATAGATGGGTCGTTTTTTGTACAGTGTGTGCAGGAGGGTTTCCTGAAACAATATGTTGACAGGCCAACAAGAGGCGAGGCCACGTTGGATTTGGTTTTGGGTAATGAACCAGGCCAGGTGTTGGATTTGGAGGTAGGAGAGCACTTTGGGGACAGTGACCACAATTCGGTGACGTTTACGTTAATGATGGAAAGGGATAAGTATACACCGCAGGGCAAGAGTTATAGCTGGGGGAAGGGCAATTATGATGCCATTAGACGTGATTTGGGGGGGATAAGGTGGAGAAGTAGGCTGCAAGTGTTGGGCACACTGGATAAGTGGGGCTTGTTCAAGGATCAGCTACTGCGTGTTCTTGATAAGTATGTACCGGTCAGACAAGTAGGGAGGCGTCGAGCGAGGGAACCGTGGTTTACCAAGGAAGTGGAATCTTTTGTTAAGAGGAAGAAGGAGGCCTATGTGAAGATGAAGTGTGAAGTTTCGGTTGGGGCGATGGATAGTTACAAGGTAGCGAGGAAGGATCTAAAGAGAGAGCTAAGACGAGCAAGGAGGGGACATGAGAAGTATTTGGCAGGAAGGATCAAGGAAAACCCAAAAGCTTTCTATAGGTATGTCAGGAATAAGCGAATGACTAGGGAAAGAGTAGGACCAGTCAAGGACAGTTATGGGAAATTGTGTGTGGAGTCTGAAGAGATAGGCGAGATACTAAATGAATATTTTTTGTCAGTATTCACTCAGGAAAAAGATAATGTTGTGGAGGAGAATGCTGAGCCCCAGGCTAATAGAATAGATGGCATTGAGGTACGTAGGGAAGAGGTGTTGGCAATTCTGGACAGGCTGAAAATAGATAAGTCCCCGGGACCTGATGGGATTTATCCTAGGATTCTCTGGGAGGCCAGGGAAGAGATTGCTGGACCTTTGGCTTTGATTTTTATGTCATCATTGGCTACAGGAATAGTGCCAGAGGACTGGAGGACAGCAAATGTAGTCCCTTTGTTCAAAAAGGGGAGCAGAGACAACCCCGGCAACTATAGACCGGTGAGCCTCACGTCTGTAGTGGGTAAAGTCTTGGAGGGGATTATAAGAGACAAGATTTATAATCATCTAGATAGGAATAATATGATCAGGGATAGTCAGCATGGCTTTGTGAAGGGTAGGTCATGCCTCACAAACCTTATTGAGTTCTTTGAGAAGGTGACTGAACAGGTAGACGAGGGTAGAGCAGTTGATGTGGTGTATATGGATTTCAGCAAAGCGTTTGATAAGGTTCCCCACGGTAGGCTATTGCAAAAAATACGGAGGCTGGGGATTGAGGGTGATTTAGAGATGTGGATCAGAAATTGGCTAGCTGAAAGAAGACAGAGGGTGGTGGTTGATGGGAAATGTTCAGAATGGAGTACAGTCACAAGTGGAGTACCACAAGGATCTGTTCTGGGGCCGTTGCTGTTTGTCATTTTAATCAATGACCTAGAGGAAGGCGCAGAAGGGTGGGTGAGTAAATTTGCAGACGATACTAAAGTCGGTGGTGTTGTCGATAGTGTGGAAGGATGTAGCAGGTTACAGAGGGATATAGATAAGCTGCAGAGCTGGGCTGAGAGGTGGCAAATGGAGTTTAATGTAGAGAAGTGTGAGGTGATTCACTTTGGAAGGAATAACAGGAATGCGGAATATTTGGCTAATGGTAAAGTTCTTGGAAGTGTGGATGAGCAGATGGATCTAGGTGTCCATGTACATAGATCCCTGAAAGTTGCCACCCAGGTTGATAGGGTTGTGAAGAAGGCCTATGGAGTGTTGGCCTTTATTGGTAGAGGGATTGAGTTCCGGAGTCGGGAGGTCATGTTGCAGCTGTACAGAACTCTGGTACGGCCGCATTTGGAGTATTGCGTACAGTTCTGGTCACCGCATTATAGGAAGGACGTGGAGGCTTTGGAGCGGGTGCAGAGGAGATTTACCAGGATGTTGCCTGGTATGGAGGGAAAATCTTATGAGGAAAGGCTGATGGACTTGAGGTTGTTTTCGTTGGAGAGAAGAAGGTTAAGAGGAGACTTAATAGAGGCATACAAAATGATCAGGGGGTTGGATAGGGTGGACAGTGAGAGCCTTCTCCCGCGGATGGATATGGCTGGCACGAGGGGACATAACTTTAAACTGAGGGGTAATAGATATAGGACAGAGGTCAGAGGTAGGTTCTTTACGCAAAGAGTAGTGAGGCCGTGGAATGCCCTACCTGCTACAGTAGTGAACTCGCCAACATTGAGGGCATTTAAATGTTTATTGGATAAACATATGGATGATAATGGCATAGTGTAGGTTAGATGGCTTTTGTTTCGGTGCAACATCGTGGGCCGAAGGGCCTGTACTGCGCTGTATTGTTCTATGTTCTATTTATCCAGGCCTCCAGGCTGGGGGGCTTCGCCTCCTTCCACATTAGCAAGATCCTTCGCCGGGCTACTAGGGACGCAAAGGCCAGAATGCCGGCCTCTTTCGTCTCCTGCACTCCCGGTTCGTCCACTACTCCAAATATTGCTAGCCCCCAGCTTGGCTTGACCCGGACTTTCACCACCTGAGTTATTGCTCCCACCACTCCTCTCCAGAACCCCTCCAGTGCCGGGCATGACCAAAACATATGGACATGGTTCGCCGGGCTCCCTGAGCACCTTCCACATCTGTCCTCTACCCCAAAGAACCTACTCAACCTCGCCCCCGTCAAGTGCGCTCTGTGGACCACCTTCAATTGTATCAGGCTGAACCTGGCACACGAGGAGGAGGAATTAACCTTACCTAGGGCATCAGCCCACAGACCTTCCTCGATCTCCTCCCCCAGCTCCTCCTCCCATTTACCCTTCAACTCTTCTACCAGCGCTTCCCCCTCTTCTTTCAACTCCTGGTGTATTTCCGACACCTTGCGCTCCCCGACCCATACACCCGAGGTCACCCTATCTTGAACTTCTTGTGCCGGGAGCAACGGGAATTCCCTCACCTGTCACCTCACAAAATCCCTCACCTGCATATATCTAAAGGCATTTCCCGGGGGTAACTCGAACTTCTCCTCCAGTGCCCCTAGGCTCGCAAATGTCCCGTCGATGAACAGGTCCCCCATTCTTCCAATCCCCACCCGATGTCAGCTCTGGAACCCCCCGTCCATCTTCCCCGGGACAAACTGGTGGTTACCCCTGATCGGGGACCACACCGATGCTCCCATTGCACCCCGGTGCCGTCTCCACTGGCCCCAGATCCTCAGCGTTGCCGCCACCACCGGGCTCGTGGTATACTTTGTCGGCGAGAGCGGCAGCGGTGCCGTCACCAACGCCCCCAGGCTCGTTCCTTTACAGGACGCCATCTCCATCCTCTTCCATGCCGCCCCCTCTCCCTCCATAACCCACTTGCGGATCATCACCACATTTGCTGCCCAGTAGTAGCTCCCCAGGTTTGGCAGTGCCAACACTCCTCGGTCCCTACTGCGTTCCAGGAACCCTCTCCTTACTCTCGGGGTCTTATTCGCCCACACAAACCCCATAATACTCCTGCCTACTCTCTTAAAAAAGGCCTTAGTGATCATGATGGGAAGGCACTGAAACACAAACAGAAACCTCGGAAGGACCACCATTTTGACCGACTGCACTCTACCCGCCAGCGAGAGCGGTAACATGTCCCATCTTTTGAAATCCTCCTCCATTTGCTCCACCAACCTCGTCAGATTCAGTTTATGTAGGGTCCCCCAACTCCTGGCTATCTGGATCCCCAGATACCAAAAGCTCCCCTCCGCCCTCCTCAGCGGTAGGTCCCCTATCCCTCTTTCTTGGTCCCCCGCCTGTAATACTCTTCCCTACATTGAGCTCATAGCCCGAAAACTCCCCAAACTCCCTTAGAGTCTGCATGACCTCCACCATCCCCTCCATTGGATCCGCCACGTACAGCAACAGGTCATCCGCATATAGCGACACCCGATGCTCTTCTCCCCCTCGGACCACCCCCCTCCATTTATTAGACTCCCTCAATGACATGGCCAATGGTTCGATCGCCAATGAACCATTGCCTCGTCCCTCGGTACAGTCGAAAGTACTCCGATCTCCGCTGGTTCGTCACGGCACTCGCCATCGGGGCTCTGTAAAGGAGCTTAACCCAATTGATAAACCCTACCCCGAACCCAAACCTACGCAGCACCTCCCAGAGGTACTCCCACTCTACTCGGTCAAAGGCCTTCTCCGCGTCCATAGCTGCCACTATCTCCGCCTCTCCCTCCTCCGATGGCATTATTATCATGTTTAAGAGCCGCCGCACATTGGTGTTTAGTTGCCTGCCCTTTACAAATCCCGTCTGGTCCTCGTGGATTACCCCCGGGACACAGTCCTCGATCCTCGTGGCCAGCACTTTTGCCAGCAACTTTGCATCCACATGGAGGAGCGAGATCGGCCTGTACGATCCACATTGCAGTGGGTCCTTGTCCCGCTTTAGGATCAAAGAAATTGTCGCTTCCGACATTGTCGGGGGCAGGGTCCCCTCCTCTCTTGCCTCATTAAAGGTCCTCACCAGTAGCGGGGCCAACAGTTCTGCGTACTTCCTGTAGAACTCCACCGGGAATCCGTCCGGTCCCGGGGCCTTCCACGCCTGCATGCTTCCGAAACCCTTGCTCAGCTCCTCCTACCCAATTGGTGCCCCCAAACCAGCCACCTCTTGCTCCTCCACCCTCGGGAATCTCAGCTGATCTAGGAATCGTCTCATCCCCTCTTCCCCCGCTGGGGGCTGGGATCTGTACAGCTCTTCATAAAAAGCCTTGAATACCTCGTTTATTTTCGTTGCACTCCGAACCGTGGCTCCCCTTCCATCTTTGACTCCCCCTATTTCCCTCGCTGCCATCCTCTTACGGAGCTGGTGTGCCAGCATCCGACTAGCCTTTTCCCCATACTTGTAGGTCGCCCCCTGCGCTTTCCTCCACTGTGCCTCCGCCTTCCCTGTGGTCAACAGGTCAAACTCCGTCTGGAGCCGTCGTCTTTCCCTAAGTAATCTTTCCTCCGGGGCTTCTGCGAATCTCCTGACCACTCTCAAAATCTCCCCCACTAACCTCTCCCTTTCCATACCCTCTGTCTTCTCCCTATGAGCCCTAATGGAAATTAGCTCTCCCCTGATCACCGCCTTCAACGCCTCCCATACCACCCCCACCCATACCTCCCCGTTGTCGTTGGCCTCCAAGTACCTTTCGATACACCCCCTCACCTTCCCACACACCACCTCGTCCGCCAGCAGTCCCACATCCAGCCGCCACAACGGGCGTTGGTCCCTCTCCTCTCCCAGCTCCAGTTCCACCCAGTGCGGGGCATGGTCCGAAACGGCTATAGCCGAATACTCCGTCCCCTCCACCCTCGGGATGAGCGCCCTACCCAGAACAAAGAAATCTATCCGGGAGTAGGCTTTGTGTACATGGGAGAAGAAAGAAAATTCCCTGGCCTGCGGCCTTGCAAACCGCCATGGGTCCACTCCCCCCATCTGATCCATAAACCCCCTAAGCACCTTGGCCGCCACCGGCCTCTTTCCAGTCCTTGATTTGGAGCGGTCTAGTGCTGGATCCAACACTGTATTGAAGTCCCCTCCCATTATCAGGCCTCCTATCTCCAGGTCCGGAATGCGCCCCAACATGCAGCACTAATGACATAGGTAGGAAAGGGGACAAGGATGTCAGGCAGGCTTTCAGGGAGCTAGGATGGAAGCTCAGAACTAGAACAAACAGAGTTGTTATCTCTGGGTTGTTGCCCGTGCCACATGATAATGAGATGAGGAATAGGGAGAGAGAGCAATTAAACACGTGGCTACATGGATGGTGCAGGCGGGTGGGATTCAGATTTCTGGATAACTGGGGCTCTTTCTGGGGAAGGTGGGACCTCTACAGACAGGATGGTCTACATCTGAACCTGAGGGGCACAAATATCCTTGGGGGGGGAGATTTGTTAGTGCTCTCTGGGGGGGTTTAAACTAATGCAGCAGGGGCATGGGAACCTGGATTGTAGTTTTAGGGTACGGGAGAATGAGAGAATAGAGGTCAGGAGCACAGATTTGACGTCGCAGGAGGGGGCCAGTGTGCAGGTAGGTGGTTTGAAGTGTGTCTACTTCAATGCCAGGAGTATACGAAATAAGGTAGGGGAACTGGCAGCATGGGTTGGTACCTGGGACTTCGATGTTGTGGCCATTTCGGAGACATGGATAGAGCAGGGACAGGAATGGATGTTGCAGGTTCCGGGTTTTAGGTGTTTTAGTAAGCTCAGAGAAGGAGGCAAAAGAGGGGGAGGTGTGGCGCTGCTAGTCAAGAGCAGTATTACGGTGGTGGAGAGGATGCTAGATGGGGACTCATCTTCCGAGGTAGTATGGGCTGAGGTTAGAAACAGGAAAGGAGAGGTCACCCTGTTGGGAGTTTTCTATAGGCCTCCAAATAGTTCTAGGGATGTAGAGGAAAGGATGGCGAAGATGATTCTGGATAAGAGCGAAGGTAGTTATTATGGGAGACTTTAACTTTCCAAATATTGATTGGAAAAGATATAGTTCGAGTACATTAGAGGGTCATTTTTTGTACAATGTGTGCAGGAGGGTTTCCTGACACAATATGTTGACAGGCCAACAAGAGGCGAGGCCACGTTGGATTTGGTTTTGGGTAATGAACCTGGCCAGGTGTTGGATTTGGAGGTAGGAGAGCACTTTGGGGACAGTGACCACAATTCGGTGACGTTTACGCTAGTGATGGAAAGGGATAAGTATATACCGCAGGGCAAGAGTTATAGCTGGGGGAAGGGCAATTATGATGCCATTAGACGTGACTTGGGGGGGGATAGGTTGGAGAAGTAGACTGCAAGTGTTGGGCACACTGGATAAGTGGAGCTTATTCAAGGATCAGCTACTGTGCGTTCTTGATAAGTACGTACCGGTCAGGCAGGGAGGAAGGCTTAGAGCGAGGGAACCGTGGTTTACCAAAGAAGTGGAATCACTTGTTAAGAGGAAGAAGGAGGCCTATGTGAAGATGAGGTTTGAAATTTCAGTTGGGGCGATGGATAGTTACAAGGTAACGAGGAAGGATCTAAAGAGAGAGCTAAGACGAGCAAGGAGGGGACATGAGAAGTATTTGGCAGGTAGGATCAAGGAAAACCCAAAAGCTTTCTATAGGTATGTCAGGAATAAGCGAATGACTAGGGTAAGAGTAGGACCAGTCAAGGACAGGGATGGGAAGTTGTGTGTGGAGTCTGAAGAGATAGGCGAGATACTAAATGAATATTTTTCGTCAGTATTCACTCAGGAAAAAGATAATGTTGTGGAGGAGAATGCTGAGACCCAGGCTATTAGAATAGATGGCATTGAGGTACGTAGGGAAGAGGTGTTGGCAATTCTGGACTGGCTGAAAATAGATAAGTCCCCGGGGCCTGATGGGATTTATCCTAGGATTCTCTGGGAGGCCAGGGAAGAGATTGCTGGACCTTTGGCTTTGATTTTTATGTCATCATTGGCTACAGGAATAGTGCCAGAGGACTAGAGGATCGCAAATGTGGTCCCGTTGTTCAAAAAGGGGAGCAGAGACAACCCCGGCAACTATAGACCGGTGAGTCTCACGTCTGTAGTGGGTAAAGTCTTGGAGGGGATTATAAGAGACAAGATTTATAATCATCTAGATAGGAATAATATGATCAGGGATAGTCAGCATGGCTTTGTAAAGGGTAGGTCATGCCTCACAAACCTTATCGAATTCTTTGAGAAGGTGACTGAACAGGTAGACGAGGGTAGAGCAGTTGATGTGGTGTATATGGATTTCAGTAAAGCATTTGATAAGGTTCCCCACGGTAGGCTATTGCAGAAAATACGGAGGCTGGGGATTGAGGGTGATTTAGAGATATGGATCAGAAATTGGCTAGCTGATAGAAGACAGAGGATGGTGGTTGATGGGAAATGTTCAGAATGGAGTTCAGTTACAAGTGGCGTACCACAAGGATCTGTTCTGGGGCCGTTGCTGTTTGTCATTTTTATCAATGACCTAGAGGAAGGCGCAGAAGGGTGGGTGAGTAAATTTGCAGACGACACTAAAGTCGGTGGTGTTGTCGACAGTGAGGAAGGATGTAGCAGGTTACAGAGGGACATAGATAAACTGCAGAGCTGGGCTGAGAGGTGGCAAATGGAGTTTAATGTAGAGAAGTGTGAGGTGATTCACTTTGGAAGGAATAACAGGAATGCGGAATATTTGGCTAATGGTAAAGTTCTTGGAAGTGTGGATGAGCAGAGGGATCTAGGTGTCCATGTACATAGATCCCTGAAAGTTGCCACCCAGGTTGATAGGGTTGTGAAGAAGGCCTATGGAGTGTTGGCCTTTATTGGTAGAGGGATTGAGTTCTGGAGTCAGGAGGTCATGTTGCAACTGTACAAAACTCTGGTACGGCCGCATTTGGAGTATTGCGTACAGTTCTGGTCACCGCATTATAGGAAAGACGTGGAGGCTTTGGAGCGGGTGCAGAGGAGATTTACCAGGATGTTGCCTGGTATGGAGGGAAAATCTTATGAGGAAAGGCTGATGGACTTGAGGTTGTTTTCGTTGGAGAGAAGAAGGTTAAGAGGAGACTTAATAGAGGCATACAAAATGATCAGGGGGTTAGACAGGGTGGACAGTGAGAGCCTTCTCCCGCGGATGGAAATGGCTGGCACGAGGGGACATAGCTTTAAACTGAGGGGTAATAGATATAGGACAGAGGTCAGAGGTAGGTTCTTTACGCAAAGAGTGGTGAGGCCGTGGAATGCCCTACCGGCAACAGTAGTGAACTCGCCAACATTGAGGGCATTTAAAAGTTTATTGGATAAGCATATGGATGATAATGGCATAGTGTAGGTTAGATGGCTTTTGTTTCGGTGCAACATCGTGGGCCGAAGGGCCTGTACTGCGCTGTATCGTTCTATGTTCTATGCGCTTCATGAATCCTGCATCATCCCAGTTCGGGGCGTATACATTTACCAACACCACCCACGTCCCTTGCAGCCTACCGCTCACCATTACATATCGCCCTCCATTGTCCGCTACAATAGTCTTGGCCTCAAATGACACCCGCTTTCCCACCAATATTGCCACCCCTTTATTCTTCACGTCCAGTCCCGAGTGGAATACCTGTCCTACCCATCCCTTTCTTAACCTGACCTGGTCCGCCACCTTCAGATGTGCCTCTTGGAGCATGGCCTCGTCCGCCTTCAGTCCCTTTAAGTGCGCGAACACTCTGTCATGATATTCAAACACACACATCATGATAGACACACCAACAGACAAATCAGAACACACAACACCACAACCAATGACAGAAAGATATAAAAGCACAGACACGACCCCTGGTGGTCAGTAAGAGCTGCAGAGGAGAACCAGGAGACATCTATTGCCAAACACACTTAGGGAGACAGCACGTGCAGAGTATCCAGAACGAACTGTATTATAAGAGTTATAATAAAATAGAGTTGTACCACATACAACTGTGTTGGCTCATCTGTGCACCAGAGGACCCAACACCACATGGTACAGGAGTGGATCGATACCTGCCGGCATACCTCAGTGTACAGAGACAACCAGCAGTGCCCAGGCATGATGTACAAGCTCCCGGTTCCGCAGGCGCTCCAGTGCGACGGCGACCTCCACGAAAACTGGCGGCGATTCCGGCAAATGTTCGAGTTGTTCCTGGCGGCAGCTGAACTCAAGGACCTGGATGATAAGGAAAAAATTGAATTTCTCCTCATCGTCGCCGGTGCAAGGGCAAGAGAAATATTCACAAGGTTCAGGTTCTTCAGGAGGCAGCAAAGGCACGATTACCAGGCAGTCATGGGCAAATTCGCCAAGTACTGTGAAGAATACGCAATCCAATGGGGACTTAAAGGTAAGAAAAGCTGCAGTACTCACCTCGTGGCTGGGATCCCGGAGCCCGAAATCCCGGGCCTGAGAAAAGGCTGGGTCGAGGTCGACGGCCATCTTGCTAAAGGTATAACGCTAGCACAGTTGCGCGAGAAGTGCGCAGAACCGGAAGTTTCGTTTGCGCATGCGCGAGATGCTGCGCATGCGCAGTCAAGAAAACGGCCATCGGTAAAGGAACAGCGATCTGAGCATGCGCAGTCGCTTCCTACGTGCTACATACCGAGCGTCAGGATGTCAGAGGCCACAGACTGCACCAATTTAAAAGGGAAATGTCCCAAATCCAATTTAAAAGGGAAACGTCCCAAATCAAAAAAAACAAAAATCTGTTAAAGCTGTAAAACAACCTTCCTTCACCTGGAATGACAGCACAGTGCCGCAAATTGACCCAAGAGATGAATTTAACCTCCGAAGAACCCTCCGACAAGCAGTTACCTACGCACAAGCCGATGATTCCGACCTTGAATACTTCGATGACGATTTTTACAGTGTGTCCGGACCTCGCGAGCCCAATGATAGCTCCGTGGTCCTATATGACTATGACTCGGACGAACCTTTCGTGTTGCACATTGGCGGCCCCCACATTGAATCCGACGCAGATGCGGATTCATTTTTCGGATTTGAGGATCTTCAATCCAGCAGATATGACGTTCCAACTTATCAGTACCGGATGATGCTGCAGCCTGACATTAACAGACAGGGAGCGGTGCAAGCACACGGAGAGTGCCCTGCTGCCACACAGAGCGTGGTCCACGTCCCGCTCAACGTTCCCGACTCTATGAAAGAAGACATGCAAGACTCCAGAGTGCAGTCCTCGCATGAACCAGAAGTGACTCCAGTGTCACAAGCTTCCACAGCAAGCTCGTGGACAGACTCCACAATTGCAGAAATGCAAGACTCCAGAGCGCAGTCCTTGCACGAACAAGAAGTGACTCCAGTGTCACAAGCCTCCACAGAGAGCTCGTGGACAGCCTCCACGATAGAAGCAACGCAAGACTCCAGAGCGCAGTCCTTGCACGAACAGGAAGTGACTCCATTGTCACAAGCCTCCACAGAGAGCTCGTGGACGGACTCCACGATGGAAGGAACGCAAGACTCCAGAGCGCAGTCCTTGCTGGAACAAGACCATGAGGGTCTAGCAACCTCTCCTGACCAACCAGCGGCAGGCGATGCAAGTCTGCCATGCTCCCGTGAACAGCAAGAAGGCTATAACAGCCTACCATGCTCCACTACACAGCAGCATGACCATGACGGTCTCTCATGCTACAATAAAGGGCACAGCGCTGAAGACTGTTCAAGCCCAACTGAAGACAAGCCAAAGGAATCGCCTCGTCCAAGCCCGAAGAAAAAAGGTTTATGCGCTGACCTTCAGGATCATTGTAGCCGAACAGAGATTAATAATGCTGCACGGCCACAGAAGGATGCTGAGGATTTGCTAACGAAATTAATTGAATGTTTAACTTGCAAGGAGCAGACTGAGAATTGCCAGTGTTTTAGTACGGATTGAAAAAATGGACAAGACATTGATCCTCAGGTAATGGAAATAACACAACCTGAATCATATCTACAGCAGGGACAAATGTCTCCCTTCAACACAACGCCGCAAAATCCCAACTTCGGAGACCAGCAGTTAGTCAGTAATGACTCTTCAAACCTTGAGGGGAACATTAATTGCATTGAACCTATACACACTCCACTGATTATTGAGCAGAACATTCGAGCAAGAATCCTGAGGACACCGACATCGAGTAGCCAGATAACAAATTTAAAACCCACAGCAGTTTCAAGTGAACCAAGTGTGCTTTCCACTAATGGTGAAGATGCAGATAAGGTCGACCCGATTATCCATTGTACCACACCAACCCCAGTGATTAAGCAGTTATGTATGGGGAGTATAATGTGGGCAATTGAGAACAGTAAAAGAGAGACTGTGACCATGCCAGTCCCAGCAAAATCAGACCCAGAGACCATGAAGGCATGTACATTAAACAAAGTTACATATGAGGTACCTGAGAAGAAAAGTGAAACGGAATGCTCTTTGGAAAATGGTACATTGTCGATAGAAACAGTGGATCCTATGTTCGAGACCATACATATGGGAGAATTTGGGGGTAATAAACAAGGTTCTGCAATGTCTGGGGGAAGATTTAAAGTTCCAAAGAAGAAAAGCCCAAATGAAGGACAATGGCAAGACAATGACAGTCCACCGACATGGTGTGCACCACCAGATGAAAACTCTGACAATTTACCCAACCCTAGTGAACAGCAAGCTGCTAATGACGATCTATCCACGGGATGTGAGACGAGTGACGACAGCATCCCACTTCCCATGCAAAAGGTGCAAGGTGACAGACCTCGCCTAGTGCGTACCGAGGCACTCAACGATCACGGTGGGACCACTGACGACTGCGGTGGCGGCGCACCGCTTCCACCCTCGATGGCTCGAGCCTCTCCACTGGTTGGTGCATTCCTGCATGTTCCGACTCCAGAAGTGCAGCTTCAGGGAATCTCGGCTGCCTCCAGTGAACCTGTTGGGACTCCGGACGGGGGGCATCGGCGGAAGGCAGACCGGACTCCAGATGGGGAGCAGCCAAGCGCCGACTCTGATTTGCGCACGCCAGACCTTGCTCCGGATGGGCGGTGTCGCGGCCTCGGTGATGGCACGCTCAGGGTGACGGCAGATGCCACGGCGACAGGGAATGGATCGCGTGGCAGTCCCACTGGGTCGGCAGTGGCAACCAGCACCGGCGGTCCAAGATGGACACACCAATTCGCGCCATCGCCAGACGTTGATGCGAGCAACAATTCTCTCTCCAAGGCGACATGCTTCGACGTTTCTCTGCGGAGTCGCCCTTCCGGCACAGCAGAAGGCCGGAACCAGCGTACACGGTCTTGGCCAACTTCCACATCTGGCACAGTCATCGCCTTGCATGATATTAGTGATGGTGCTACTTCGATGGCAACGACCCATCGGCTACAAGATGCCGTCCACCACAAACATAAAAAGAAAACAGACTCCACCTTGTTCCTGGCATGCAGGGTGGATGGATTGGTGCGTAGGCGCAATCAGCGGGCTTTGTGCCGCCTTCCACGCTCGCAACTGCACCGTACGCACACGCCGGATCCTCCACTGGTTCCCAAGGATGACTTCGTGGAGATGCCACGGATCATGCCCCTTCCATCGCCACCAGAACCAAACCACAGCCAGGGCACCACTAACAAAGATGTTGAATGTTATATTTGCAAGAATGAAAAAAAAAAAACCAAGCACTGCTTGAAGTACAACAAATGGTAAAGTAGAGACTTCGGCAACAGCATCACCTCCAACAGTCCAAGGTGAACCAGTGTGACCCCAAATCTCCACAGCTGAACCGGCTTGAGGACCAGCCCATTCTTGAGGCGGTCACCCATTAGACTGGACTTATAACGCTGTTAATACGTTCAAAAAGTCAAACACTTCTGTATTATAACCTGTTGTTGTTTATTGTTCCAGATATCGTCTGACCGGACCAATGTTCAAGTTTTTTTTTTTCTCTCGCATCCAAGTTTTGTTATGGTACAACCTTGTTAGTGTGACGCACCCGACATCGCCCCATGTAAATAGTTACGTCATAAACATACGCTGTACACAACACAAACGCACACTCTTAGATGCACTCACGACACAATTATATTTATAACCACGTAGGCACTTGTCTTTGTAAAAAGGGGGGATGTCATGATATTCAAACACACACATCATGATAGACACACCAACAGACAAATCAGAACACACAACACCACAACCAATGACAGAAAGATATAAAAGCACAGACACGACCCCTGGTGGTCAGTAAGAGCTGCAGAGGAGAACCAGGAGACATCTATTGCCAAACACACTTAGGGAGACAGCACGTGCAGAGTATCCAGAACGAACTGTATTATAAGAGTTATAATAAAATAGAGTTGTACCACATACAACTGTGTTGGCTCATCTGTGCACCAGAGCACCCAACACCACACATTCGAGCCCTCTTCACCGGCCCATTCAGGCCCCTCACATTCCACATTATCAGCCGGATTGGAAGGGCTCTCACCCCCCCCCCCCCCCCCCCCCGCCCCGCCGACTAGCCATCTCCTTTTCTGGGCCAGTCCCGTGTCCACACCTCCCTCACCCTTCAGTCCTCCGTCCCGACCACCTCTTCTGTGTCCCATTCCCTTTCGGCCAGTGCAGCAGCAACCCTTTTCCCCCCCCCACCCCCCTTCCCCCCCCCCCCCCCCCCCCCCGCTAGAGCCCTGTCTAGCTTTTTTGCTCCCCCCATGTCACTCCCGTAAGTTAGCTGACCCCGGCTTCCCGCGCTGTCCCGTTGACCTCCCCGGGTCTCCCAATCCATATGCATTCCTTCGTTCCCCTTACCGCCTTTCTTCCCGCGTGCGGGAAAAAACCCCGTGCTTTCCAAAGCCCGCTCCGCCCCCTCTGGCGCAGCTCCTGTCGCGGCCTTGTCTCTCTCCCCCAGCGCAGGTAACATTTCCTGCGCGTGATTGACCCCCTATACACAACAACCATCACACATCAAACCCCAAAACATCCCCCCACCCTCACAAACCCTCAGTTAGAGTCCAACTTTTCGGCTTGTACAAAGGTCCACGCCTCCTCAGGCGTTTCGAAGTAATAGTGTTGGCCCTTGAATGTGACCCACAGTCGCGCTGGCTGCAGCATTCCGAATTTCACTTCTTTCCGGTACAACGCCGCTTTGGCCCGGTTGAAACCCGCTCTCCGCTTTGCAACCTCCGTGCTCCAGTCCGGGTATATTCGGATCTCTGCATTGTCCCACTTACTGCTCCGCTCCTTCTTGGCCCATGTCAGGACCCACTCTCTGTCCATGAACCGGTGGAACCTCACCACCATCGCCCTTGGCGGCTCATTTGCCTGGGGCTTCTTCGCCAGCACCCGATGTGCCCCGTCCAACTCCAGCGGCCTCGAAGGGGCCTTCGTGCCCATCATCGCCTCGAGCACATGCTCGCGTATGCCCCGGCATCAGCCCCCTCCACTCCCTCAGGGAGACCCAGGATTCGCAGATTCTTTCTCCTCGACCTGTTCTCCAGGTCTTCGAGTCTTCCCGCCCACCTCTTGTGTAGCGCCTCGTTCTGCTCCACTCTCACCGCCAGGCCCACGAGCTCGTCCTCATTCTGACTGACTCTTTTCTGTACCTCCTGGATCTTAGCTTCGTGGACCTTCTGCGTGATCCCGAGTCCTTCAATTGCCGAAAGCATAGGTGGCAACATCTCTTTGCGCATCTCCTCGCGCTGCGCCTCGAAGCAGCGCTTGATTAACTCCTGCAGCTCCCCTTTGTCCCAGGCCGCCGCCATTTTGTTTTCTTTCCCTCGCTTCTCCCGTTGCTCCAGTGCCGCTCCTTTGGCCGTTACACTTCTGGTCCGTTTCATAGAAGTTGGCAGTGTTTGCTTCACCAGTCTGCCCCAAAAACTCTATGGAAACTCCTGAAAAAGGTCTGAGAGTCGGCTCCAGACGGGAGCTGCCGAATGCGCAACCTACTCCTCCATGGCCGCCACCAGAAGCCTCGTCCCTGCTTCTTCAATGGCCCTGGTAGATCTTTTCACAGTTGTTCCCTCTGCTGCTAGAATTCACCTTTGATAGAGTCAAGCCAGATTGCAGCTTTAAGCTTGCCCTTCCCCCGCCTGCATGCTGGAAGAGGCCCTCGTCTACTGCTGCAGCTCAAGCCAAATCTTTCACTGTTTCTGCCGGGTCTGGTAGCCAAAAGACACAACACTCCTGGGGGACACTGTCAGGGGAATGCTGCAGCCTTCTTCCCACACCGGGAAATGTCAAACAAATGCCGTGGGGGCCCTGTAAAAGAGCCCAAAAGTCCGTTCCAAGCGGGAGCTGCCGAATATGCGACCTAGCTCTGCATAGCCGCACCCGGAAGTCAGCCTGTTGGACTTTAATCTGGTGTTGTAAGACTTCAGTTTGATGGTAATTTTTACATACTACTACAGGATTTGAGAATCAACAAGATGACTTCCAGAAGCCATTGGATAAATCTACAACTCAAGTGACTGGATTGAGAAGATCATCCAGAATCAGAAAGAAACCTGACAGACTGAATTTGTAAAGAAAAACAAACAAACTTGTTAGCAAATTTTGACTCACTTGTTAACTTTTGGCAATGTATCATGTAATATCGTTACTTATATTTTCCTGTTTGTACTGTACAAACGACTAAAAGAAAAAGGGGGGTGTAATGATATGTATAATCTAAGGAGAATAAAGGGTTAACAAGATGATGTTCATGTATATCAACACTAGATGGCATCGCTAAATAGTCTTATAAAAAGGCTGCATCTCGAAGCATTCTGGGAGAAGCTGATGAAGAAGGATGGTGTGAAGTTGAGTTAGAGTGTTGGTTGTATTCGAGAGACATAATAGATTACTGTAACATGGATTTAATACTATTATTTTGTTAGCTATTACTCAGTAGAGTGTGCGAACCATTTAAAGTAGTGTAAAATAAACTAGCTTTGTTTTAAATATATAGCTTAATGTTCTTTGTAAACACTATTACCTTTGGCTATCTTAGAGAACAATACATGGAACATTACAAGGGGTCTCTGGTAGGTCCTGTAAGACACAAGACAACAAATGTGTTCAGACGGTGGGCGGGGGGGGGGGGTGAGGGGGGTATGTAGTTGAGGCGGATGAGAGGGGTGTGGAGCGAGAGGGTGAGGGGGTTGCAGGTGTGGGGATTTGTGGGTGATGGCGGTGGTGGGGGGGGGGGGGGGTGCTCACACACGTGTTATGGGCCAGAGTTTAGAGAACCTCAAAGTGTATATTGGAGTTCACCTGACCCAGAACTATTAATAGATTGTGGTATGGGGAGCTCACGGCCCACTCTACAGGTGTGGTACAGCAAAAATGGAAAAGTATTTTTTAAAGCAAAACGATGTTTATTCTCTTAACTCAAGTTAACCTTTTTAAAACAAATAGTGAACGTCTTATCAACCATTAATTCAAACACAACCTCCAAAGAATACAACACTAACTAATCCATAAGCTGTCCTTTTAACATCCAGAAGACTTTTTTTTTAAACCTTTAAACAGAAGGACATCAGGTTAAAGTCACTACTGAGAGCAGTTATTAGTTTTAAATCACCAAATGATTGATTTACAGTCTATAGAATACAGCGAGAAAGACTAACAGCCCTTCTGGCTGTGACTGCAGCTATCCAGCTCTGAAAACGAGACTAAAACACACCCTGCAGCAAACAGCCTAAAACGAAAGTAAAAAACTGACAGGCAGACCAGCTCCACCCACTCTCTGACAGCACTGCAGTAATAAACACCCATTTCTTAAAGGTACACCCACTACAGATATTTATCTACACACCCATTTATAAACACCCATTTCTTAAAGGTACTCTCACATGACACCTCCCCCCAAGAAAAAAAAATAAACCATCAACTTCAAGATGGTTTCATTTTTCACCATTTCACTATCCTTTTAGAAATGCACACAGTAAATATACTTTTTCGTTTCAAAAAATAACACACACAAACAGGTATAATAATATAGTCCATTTCTTTTTTTTTCTTCTTCCTCCAACTGGAAATTGCTTCCATTCATCACATTCGTGACAAAGCATCGGCTATCACGTTTTCTCATCCTGCCACATGTACTATTTTTAAATGAAATGGCTGTAACAATAAACTCCGGCGAAACAGCCTTGCATTGTTATTCCGGAATCGCTCCAAAAACGTCAACGGATTATGATCAGTATATATAATGGTGTCAGACGGATTGCTGGTCACATAAATGTGAAAATGTTGCAAAGCTAGCACGAAATTCAACGTCTCCTTCTCAATCGTTGAATACTTTTTCTGGTGAGAATTCAATTTCTTTGAAAAATAACCAATAGGCCGCTCTAGGCTTCGTCGTCGTCTTGCAGAAGCACCGCACCTACGCGCACATCACTTGCATTCACAGCCACTTTGAGTGGTTTCATATAATTTGGGATGGCTAACACAGGAGCAGTGGTTAACACAGCCTTCAGGCCGTCAAATGCTTGTTGACACTCCACTGTCCACTGGAAGTTGTTACGCTTCCTGAGCAAGTCCGTCAGTGGAGCGACCACACTGCTGAAATTCAGTACAAATTTCCGGTAAAATCCACTCATACCAAGAAATCGCATTATTTCCCGTTGTGTCGAGGTGTGATGTTGTACGAATTAAGTAATGGCATGACAGAGGCTATCGGAAACTCCCCAATAACTTTTGTTTTCACATCCTGTGGTTCGACCCCATCTGATTGTATGGCCAAGGAAAGTGACTTGCGCTTTTCCAAATTCACTTTTGGTTAGGTTTATCACCAAATCCGCCTCCTGAGGTCGATCGAATAACTCCGTCAGATGTTTCAAATGTTCTTTCCATGTCTGGCTGAAAATTACCAGATCGTCGATGCATACCACACAATTGGGTAATCCTGAAACAACTTTGTTAGTTAACCGTTGAAATGTGGCTGGGATGTTTTTCATGCCAAATGGCATAACTTTGAATTGGTATATACCATCTGGAGTCACAAAAGCTGAAATCTTCTTCGCCCTTTCGGATAAAGGTACCTGCCAGTAACCTTTAAGTAAATCCAGTTTGGAAATAAAAGCTGATTGTCCCACTTTCGCAATGCAATCCTCCAAACGTGGGATAGGATAAGAGTCCGTTCTTGTAACTGCATTAACCTTTCTATAGTCCACACACAACCGTTGGGTACCATCTGGTTTTGGTACCATCACTATGGGTGAGCTCCATTGGCTGCAACCCACTTCAATTATGACATTTTTCTGCATAGTCTCAATCTCTTTGTTAACCTGTGCCAATTTTAAAGGGTTAAGTCTGGATGGATGTTGTTTGATTGGAGCAGCATTTCCCACATCTGCATCATGTATAGCCATTTTACTACTTCCCAATTTATCTCCACAAACCTGCCTGTGTGATATCAATAACTCTTTCAGGTCAGTCCGTTTTTCCTCTGAAAGGTAACTCAACAATTTATCCCAATTTTTAAGAACATCCTCGTTTTCCAATTTAATTTGAGGTATGCCAAATTCACAGTCATCTGGATTTGGTTCGTCGCTTTGAGTTAGAATCATTAAAACCTCCTCCTTATTCTCTGCTTCCCTTTCAAATTACCTTTTAAGCTTATTCACATGACACACTCGGTGAGTCTTCCTTCTATCAGGTGTTTTTACCACATAATTCACTTCACTTCATTTCCTTTCAATCTGATAAGGTCCACAAAACCTAGCTTTTAAAGGTTCACCTACCACTGGTAACAACACTAAAACTTTATCTCCACTGGCAAAACTACGAACTTTGGATTTCTTGCCCGCGACCCGTTTCATCACATTTTGTGCAACTTTTAAATGTTGTCTAGCCAATTCACTTGCTCTATTTAATCGTTCCCTAAAATTTGACATGTAATCCAATAATGTAATTTCCGATTTCTCACTCACCAATTTTTCCTTAATCAATTTAAGTGGTCCTCTTACCTCATGACCAAAAATTAGTTCCAAAGGAATGAATTTGGTTGACTCATTTGGTGCATCCCTAATTGCAAACAGTACGAATGGAATTCCTTTATCCCAATCCTCTGGATAATTTTGAAAATAAGCCCTCAATATTGTCTTCAATGTCTGATGCCACCTTTCTAACGCTCCCTGTGACTCTGGATGGTACGCTGTTGATTTAAATTGTTTTATTCCTAAACCATCCATAACTTCTTTCAATAACCTGGAGGTAAAATTTGATCCTTGATCCGATTGTATTTCTGTGGGTAATTCATATCTGTAAAGAATTTAAGTAACTCCTCCACAATCTTTTTAGCTGTAATATTACGTACTGGTATGGCCTCTGGAAACCTAGTAGACACATCCATTGTAGTCAAAAGATATTGATTCCCACTTTTTGTTTTAGGAAGCGGTTCTATGCAATCAATTAGGGCCCTTGTGAAAGGTTCCTCAAATGGTGGGATGGGTATTAAGGGCGCTGGTTTTATCACTGCTTGAGGTTTCCCTATCACTTGACATGTGTGACATGATTGACAAAATTTAACTCAATCTTTATGTAGTCCAGGGCAATAAATATGTTTTTGGATTTTAGCTTGAGTTTTCCTTATTCCAAAATGACCTCCCACTGGTACCTCATGTGCTACTCGCAACACCTCCTTTCTATACCCTACTGGCAATACTACTTGATGAACTTCTGCCCACTTTTCATCTGCCTGCATATGTAAAGGTCTCCATTTTCTCATCAAGACATCACTTTTACGGTAATAACATTCTGGTATACACTCAGATTCCTCTTCCGTGTATGCTTTCTGATAAATCCGTTTTATTTCTATATCTTTCTGTTGTAACTCCGTCAATTTTCCTGACCTAAAAATATCCACCTCATCCTCCACCTGTTCTTGTTCTTTTTCAACCATCTGATCAAAAATCGTTTCTGATAATTGCACTTCAACTTCATCTTCACTCTTTGATTTCTCCTCTTGTCTTAACCTGTGACTTTGCGACCTTGTTACTACACAATCTGGAAAAATCCCAGGGTATTCGTCCTTCAACACTTCAGTTGTCTGATTTTCCTCGACAAGATAGTTTCTCTATTACTCCTACTACCACTTCACCACTCTTCACTGGGCTTTCCAACCTTATCTTATATAATAGAACACTACTCTTTTCACACTGAATTCCACATATTACCACCTTTTCTGGCAACATTCTTCCCAAACTACATAACTCCTCACCTGATGTGTTGGGTGCTCTGAGATACAGACGAACCAACACGGTTGCGATTGGTACAACGCAGTTTTATTCCTTTTAACTATTTATATAACAAACTTGGTACTCAGCACGTGGTGACTGTGTGACTGTTTGGCTTTGAGGTCCTTGCCCTGTGCCGTCTTCTGATGGACTGCCCAGGAAGTGTCGTGTTTCTTGTTTTGTACTGTGTATGCTCTTGTCTGTAATTGGCTGTCGTGTTATGTGTGCTAATTGGTCCGTTGCTCTGTCTATCATTATGTATGTATGTATGTGCTGTGATGTTCACTTGAATATCATGACATCCCCCTTTTTTACAAGATTATGTGCCTACGTGGTTATAAATAGAGATGTGTACTGAGTGCAGCTAAATGTGTGTGTGTAATATTTACAGCATGTACATGGGGCTTAACTATATAAAAGGGGCGATGTCGGGTGTGACATACTAACGAGGTTGTACCATAACAAAAAAAAAACGTGGAAATGTGGAACGATAAAACGAATGCCTGTAACAAGACGAACATAGACATGTTAAAACAATGGTTGCATGAGTTCAACGTGTAAACAGTCTCATAAGTCCAGTCTAGTAGGTGGGCGACGAATTTGGGTTGACCGTCTCAAGGGTGGGTCGGGAACCACCGGCTGAGGTGCGGGCCTGGCCACGGGTGGTGACGGAAGGGGCATGGTAGCAGGCAGCTCCACGAAGTCGCTATCAGGAACCACAGGAGGACACGGCGTCAGTGTAAGGTTTGGTTGCGAGAGTGGAAGTTGGCGAAGAGCCCGGCAATTGCGCCTACGCACGGATCCATCAGGCATGCGTACCAGAAACGAGCGGGGAGCCACGAGTCGGAGAACTTCGGCAGGTGCTGACCAGCCACCTTCTGGTAGGTGGATGCGGACGTCGTCTCCAGGGGCCAGGGCGGGAAGATAAGTTGCCCGTGTGTCATATGACCTCTTCTGGTGACCACGCTGCAGTTGCATCCTATGCAGTACCGGAGTATGGTCTATTGTTGCTGCCAGGATGGAAGGCACAGTGGTCCTGAGGGCGCGACCCATCAGCAGCTGTGCTGGTGAGAGACCAGTGGCTAGTGGGGCTGAGCGATAGGCCAGCAGGGCGAGGCAGAAGTCCGACCCGGCAGCAGCAGCCTTGCAGAGGAGCCGCTTGGCAATGTGAACGCCCTTCTCCGCCTTTCCATTTGACTGGGGGTGCAGAGGGCTGGACGTCACGTGTGTGAAGCCATACGAGGCAGCAAACAATGACCATTTCTGGCTGGCGAAACAGGGCCCATTGACCGACATGACAGTCATCGGAATGCCGTGGCGAGCAAAGGTGTCTTTGCAAGCCCTGATGACAGCAGACAACGTCAAATCGTGCAGGCGTATGACTTCTTGGTAGTTGGAGAAGTAGTCATAGAATTTACAGTGCAGAAGGAGGCCATTCGGCCCATCAAGTCTGCACCGGCTCTTGGAAAGAGCACCCTACCCAAGGTCAACACCGCCACTCTATCCCCATAACCCAGTAACCCCACCCAACACGAAGGGCAATTTTGGACACTAAGGGCAATTTATCATGGCCAATCCACCTAACCTGCACATCTTTGGACTGTGGGAGGAAACCGGAGCACCCGGAGGAAACCCACGCACACACGGGGAGGATGTGTGACATCAACGATGATGACATCGTCCCTGCCGAGCGCGTGAAACAGGTCCACACCCACCTTCGCCCAGGGGGACGGCACCAGCTCATGGGGCAGAAGCGTTTCAGGAGGTTGCGCCAGCTGAAACCTTTGGCAGGTTGTACAGTTGAGCACCATGTTGGCAATATCGTCACTGATGCCCGGCCAGTATACCACCTCTCGGGCCCTCCATCTGCACTTCTCGAACCCCAAGTGGCCTTTGTGTAGTTGGTCGAGAACCAGCTTGCGCATGCTGTGCGGAAACACAATCCGGTCCAGCTTCAGAAGGACGCCATCAATGACGGCCAGGTCGTCTCGTACATTGTAGAACTGCGGGCACTGCCCTTTGAGCCACCCTCCCGTCATGTGGCGCATCACCCGCTGTAGAAGGGAGTCGGCCGCAGTCTCTCGGCGAATACGGGCCAGACTGGAGTTGCCAGCTGTCAGATTTGCCGATGTGAAAGCCACCTGCGCCTCGACCTGACATACGAACCGCTCCGAATCTGGCAGCGTGCTCACTGCTCTGGGTAGGACATCCGCAACGATGAGTTCCTTCCCTGCGGTGTAGACCAGTTGGAAGTCGTACCTCCTGAGTTTAAGTAGGATGCGTTGGAGGCGAGGGGTCATCTCGTTCAGGTCCTTGTTTATGATGCTGACGTAGGGGCGGTGGTCAGTTTCGACAGTGAACCGGGGAAGACCATATACATAATCATGGAACTTGTCTAAACCGGTTAGCAAGCCCAGGCACTCCTTTTCGATCTGCGCATAGCGCTGCTCTGTGAGGGTCATGGCTCGCGATGCATAGGCAACTGGGGCCCATGACGCCGTGTCATCCCGCTGCAGGA